>NW_006767637.1:1655323-1686678 GCF_000300595.1 Phanerochaete carnosa HHB-10118-sp | reverse complement strand
CCGTGCGATGCTCATGCGGGACTGCGCTTCCGCACGCAATAGCGGGAGAAGCTCGGTCGACTTGACCACCCGCTTAGTCGCAGGATTAGTGGCATTGTAGACATGAATGGAAGACTCGTATGCCTGAACGATAGACATGTACGAGGCTGGTACAGAGGCGATAACGGCGTCCGTGAAAGTCTTATCCTCGATGGTAATTCCGGCCTCCGCGATCTCCTCTTTGAGCGCGAGAAGACGATCCAGATGCTCCTGCATCTTCTTCTCGTTATCGCAATGCAACGAGAACAGGCGCTTCTGGGCGCTTGCCTCGGACACGGCAGTGGTCTGCCCGAAGCGGGTCTTCATAGCATTGATGATGTCGTTGGGAACCTTCGCAGTGCCCGAGATGTTCATGAAGATGGAATCGGGCAGCTTACCCGCAATGGCTGCCAGCAACGCGTTCACTTCTTCCTCCTTGTCGGACGGAATGGGTGTTGCAGTTAACAGCGCTTTGCACGCGCATCCGAGTGCGGCAAAGTTGACGCGCTGAACCCATGTGCGGTAGTTTGTGCCGTCTGCCTTGAGCGTAGGCACAGATCCAAACGCCTTGTGGATCGTGTCAGCCACACTTGGCATAGTGGACCAGGAGACAGGTGGATTGCCGGAAGGTGGGGTGTTTGGGGGGACAACAGTCGAGGAAGAGGGGGTGTTACCACAATTGGCAATGAGCGTGAGTTGCGACTGATCAACGTGAGCGGCCCAAGGTTCGTCACACTGGCCAAGAGGACGATTTTCTCGATTAGCACAAGGTTGATCTTCGCAGGGAACCCAGAAAGTTCCGTCAGACGCGTCCGGATTGTACCAGCGATCAAGAACGTCGTCCTTGTTGAATACGTGCGAAGTGTCTTTACAGGGGCGTTGTGGACTAGCACGACGCGGCGACATACACCGGTAACCAAAATGAGAGACGAGGGAAGATCGAGAGTTGACAACGACAAAGTCAAAGCCTCTTGGGGCTCATAACCTCTAGAAACTCTTCGCAGTGAGTTTCTCACACGCAGGGCCCGGCTTCGACTGTCGGGCGCGCTTGAGGCTAGCAGAACGGACGCTCAGTCCGTAGCTCAGAAGAAGGGAAGTCTCTGAGATGTATTTACCTAGCAGAACGGACGCTCAGTCCGTACTGCAATACAGTCAGTACCCTACAGTGTCCATAATGAGAGGATATACACACGCTCAGAAGAAGGGAAGTCTCTGAGCGTGCACGATAGGGAAAAGCAAGTAAATAAGGAAAGCGGCAGGTGCCTTAGCAACTGGTGAGTCAGGAACGAAATAACGAACGCGCTATCTAATAAAATACTGTCCAATAGGAATCTGAGTCATCCCGAGACATGTGCGTGCGAGCGCACGAGCCCAAAATCCAACACACCACCCCTTGCGCCTTGGCGTGTTGTGCGTGCCACTAACCTTCAGCACACGTGGTGTTGTGAAAGAGTTGGGATGAAGTGCGCTCAACGAAGAGGAGGGGTGGTCTTCCGGCGAGTCAAGTAACGTTGTTTCGCCAGGAACAGCAGCCGAGACAGCAGCAGCGGTCTTAGAATCGGGGGTATGAGGGCGAGACGAGGATTCAGCAGGTGCTGGGCGCAAGGCAGGGAAGTCGGGGCGAGGCGGGAGCAGCGAAGGGATCGTGTTTAAAGTAGAGTCGGTTCCGTGCAGCGCTGCTCCAGCTGCAATGGCGACAGGCTTCGTAGGGAGAGTGGCAGAAAAAGGGGCGGCAGGCGATGTAAGAGGCAGATTTCCTGCAGTAACAACGCTGTCAGCAGCGCGTCCCTTGCCTTTGCCCGCCATCTGAACGGGAGGAGGAGACGTGGTACCCACCTCTGCGCTACTTCCGGACTACTTATGCGTATTCGCTCTGCCGCGCCGGGGCCGACTTGACTAGACCAGACAATGAACGCTAATAATTTGGAACTTGCTTAATGATGGTCTCAGATAACGTCGATTGCCATGCACGAGGCGATGCATACTCACGGCGTTGCTGGTGTGGCGCTCAGAACAACCGCGGACGTGGTAAGGCAGCGTTGGTACAAGCTTCAGCTCGAATACAAAAAAAATCCTGATAGGCACTCAGAACAAAAAGGTAATATACCAGGGAATGGGCTGCTTACTTACTGTATTTCCGCGTAGAGTTGTGATGGTTCAAATTCAACCGGGGTCCCGCGCCTATCGCACGGCCACCGGTTTTCGGGGTCTTGTAGCCTGGCGCACAAGTCAAGCATCCTCTTCACTATCAGCTTACTTGTTTGATGGACAGCTCCAAATACACTCAGTACTTGGATATATGACTCCTAGTCAACAGTGTGTACGGTTCTTGTATACGGCACTCAGAGACAGGCGTGACAGCAACGTTGTTTCGCGGACTATGTAAGAAGCCTGCAACATGCTGATATCGATACAATCAATTTTTTTTAAAATGCTAGTCACTTGATACTTGTAGACGATCAGACATTTATGGTGTCGTCATAAGTGATTATCGCAATGATAGATCACACCCTCGAAAATAGCATCTTGGTAGGAAAAGCCAAAGCCCACGAGACAGGCATGAGTATTACTCCCCAGTGAGAATCACACCTATTCGGGTTGACCCAGGTGTACCAAGGCATACCGCAGTTACTGAGAGCTACTCCCATCGCCTCCTTGTCTCAGAGCCATCCCTTCTACCATCTCTTTTTCTTGGCACATGTGTATTTGTATCTACTCTGTTCCTCTCCTCATACAATATCTTCACGACCTCCATAAACATGAAATTTTGGATTCCTGAGCGCGGGACGCTTGCTTGCGGGCGCCTGTGTGCTTCGCTCTGCACATCTATAACCTGCTTCGATAGTCTACAATGCTGTTCCCCCCGATGTGTACCAGTCACTAGTATAACACGCCCTCTAATACCATCGCTTTCCTCTCGAAACTGTTCTGCGGTGTGCAATGCAGCGTGAACATCTTTTTTTCCCACATGTTTATAATGGCCCATACAACTATGAGGTACATGTAGGCCTATACTAGCTACTAAGTGTCCGATACCCGTACTCCCCACCAGTTACCCATTACCCTAGGCTGCTCGGTTGCAATGCCACCCAGGTGGTGCTGGCCTCGCATGAGCACTACACCAGCGTGATGAACCCTGGCTCTAGAGCTCCGGCCCTGGCTGCTACTAGGTTTCCTAGTATACTTGCACAGTACATAGCCGCTGAGCATATAAATATACACTACCCACTCTGGCCATCAGGCAAAGCAATGACCAGTTCAAGCATCCATCCTGACGCCCTGTTGATAAGGCCTCCACCAGTGTATTTTCACCAGTGGACCTCATCTATCTGGTGGCCCCAGTCATCCACATCTGCGGGCGGCACCGTGTTATCCCCAACATTGCACTGTCATCGTGGTGCCAAGGTATAATATTTACCTCGGAACCCGAACTCCCTCACAAAATCCTCTTCCATCCCACTCGATGGCATGCCCAGCGACCAGTCGCTGAATGTTTTCTTGTACTGGATGACCAGCATGTGGCTATACCACTGAGTAAATCGACGTTCGAGTACGTCAGGCTTGGGGAAGTCTTTGTACCATTTGTATTCGTCCACGTTGGCATCGCCTTGCTCATGTGCTTTATGGAAATATTCTGCTTGTACACTCTTTTCGAGATTCTGTACATACTTATGACGTACTGCTCTCCGCCATCGAGTGTGTGCCATAGCTTTCCAGATGTGGACCAATTTTGTGAAATCAAGGCCTTTGCATTTGTCCTCCGAGGCTTTTTCAACTAGATCCGACCACTCAAATGTGGCTGCCATGGGATTGAGTCGGATGAAGTGGTATACATCATCCCAGTCCTTTCCCATGATCCTCTTCCTTGTTTCCAGGTCATTGTGCATGCCCACTAGTGCATCAGCCTGTTCATGTTTGTTATCTCCCCGTAGGCGGAGATCCTCTATCTCCCACATTTTCCAATCGAATTTGAGTCTGTGGGATATGCACTTTCCGTCGTACTTGGGGTTGTTTCATACAGACTTGTCCTTCCAGTATCCTTGGTCCCATCCCCTGCATTTGTAAAGGATATGGTCTCTGGTTTCATTAATTTCTTTCTTGTCAGTGTGCCAGCAGTACCAGCACTTTAGCGGTCCGTCTAAGTTAAATTTCCATCAGAAGGCACCAATTGGTGCGTGTCCAGACATAATGTGAGTGAGCCTCGCCATCTCTCTATTCTTAATTCCTGATCGCTGCAGGAACCAAGAGTCAGACATGTGTTTAATGGATTTTACCTGCTTGATGTCATCACCACCAAGCAGGCCATGTCCTTTATATTTCTCGTTTGTCACAATGCATCTCCTCCATGCTGTAACTTCTTCCTCAGTGATGCGTTGCTTTGCGCACACCCATGAAGTGGTGGGGGGCTGGTGAAGCTTCGAGGCCTCTTTCACCTCCTTGTCCACCTCCTCATTCTATTTGATTCCTACATGGCTAGGGCACCAGTGGATGAGAATCTCGTTCCTCTGATCCTTTTCTAGCCATGCCCTCATTGCTTTGCATGCAAGGACTGCCACTTGTTGTGACGGTCCTGTTCCTAGGTCTACTATACGTAATAGTGCGCCTTTGTTGTCTCTAAAGACATGTAGCTGAGTGCAGTCTCCCATGCCCCTCAATGCCTTTGTAATTCCCATGGTAAGGGCGACCATTTCTGCATCAAACGGAGTGGCTCTACCCACCCCAATTCGCAGTCTGGTTTCTTTTAAGTCTGCTTGTTTGTCATATTTTATGATGATGGCAGCTGCCCCCATATTTACATTTCTGGGGTCTTTTCTGGTGGGTTTCTTGACTTGCGATCTGTCAGTGAAGACGGTGCAGGCAGTCATATTTTGTAGTGCTGATGTAATCATTGGTAGGAGCAATGTATCTGTCTACTCCTTGAATTCATCAGACCCATCTTTCTTGGGTGCACCATTGATGTTCATGATGATTCTATTCTTGTATACGTCTAGTAAACGGCTGCCTGGTTCTACTTCTACACTCATGGTGTCAAACTCTTCTTCTGTTAGCTGCATGTTTTTATGCAGGTGTACAATAGGTGTGTCTGCATCTCTAGTTTTAGTCTGTCTGAACAGGAACGGAGCAGTAATGCCCTTTACTTCAAGGCCACTGTCATTGTCATCAAAGGTCCACAGTCGAGGTATGTGGGCGAGGATGGGTTGTCCACTGTGTAGCTTTCATATCTGCAGAGCTGCCCTTTTCATGAGCTTGTCCACATTTTGTTCAATTGGCATTAAACCTGCCGCTATTTCCAGGAATCTGTGTGGCGTAGTGCGGAATGCCCCAGTAATCCAGTGTATTACTCTCATTTGAGCAGCCTGTAGCTCCTTTTGGATCCACTTAATGCCTTTTCACTTTGGTTTTCACCAAAGATGTGCACTGTAGGTAATTACCGGCACAATGTTTGAGATGTAAAGGTGTCATTTATCTTTTGAGCTAAGACCTCATGACAAATTGCCAAGCATTCTCAATGCTGCCAAGGTGCTCATGCCCTTGGTGGCAAACTTCCGGACATGTTCGCGGAATGTGAGTCTGGGATCTAATATAAATCCTAGGTACCTCATTGAGCTCTTGAGTTTTATTGTGTATGTGCGGGCTCTATTCCTCACTAGGAGCTTTGGTCCTAGTGGTTCGTTGGTAGTCCACCATTCTTTCTCTTTATCTCTGCACCTTCTAATAAAGTGCATGAGCTTGAGCTTATCTGTCTCGACGGATAGGCCGATTAATCTAAGGGACTTGACAAGTTTTTCGTACAATCCCATGAGTGGCATGTTGTTATACAGCAGTTGCTCATATTCACTTTCTGGCAAGTCGCCCCTCAGCTTTCCTGCTACGTGGATGAGCCCATTGTCTACAAAGAACTGAACAGTGGAGTATTCACTAGCCTTGAGCTCTTTTTTGGACCACACTGTTTTAACAGCAGTTAGTATACCATTTATTTCTACAACTATGTTTTTTGCCACAGATGCCACATTGTGTATGGCTGGTGCGATGTATAATCCTGTGAGGATCGGAGACAGGCTTGATCCTTGTCCTACCCCCATGAAAAAGTCCATGGGTTCGAGTACCTGTCCATTAAACATGAACCTGATCTGTCTATCATTGACGTAACTATCAAAGTACGTGCATAGCTTGGGGTCAAATCCTTGTTTCGCCATGATTTTCAATAGAATGTTGTGGTTAACTGATGGAAAAAACTGAGCAACGTCAAAGAGGACAGCTGAAGAGTTTAGCTCCTGTTTCCACATCTGTTTAATATTGTGTACTAGCTGGATGCCTGCATTCTGCGTGCTATGTTGGATCGTTCCTCCAAATTGGCATGGGTGGAGTATCCTGTATTTCTGTCCCTCAAATTGCATGCGGCGTGCAATTAATTTCTCCATTAGTTTGCCCAGGCAATTGAGCAGCACAATGGGCCTATATGCTTTCGCTTTGGTATAATCCAGCCTGTGAGGCTTGAGAAATATGACTGTGTTTGATACCTTAAATATCTGTGCCCGTATGCTGTGCTCTATGCACACATTATAATATGCCACTATAGGTTCCTCAATGTCCCTCTTGTCAGAGGTCTCTGGGTCCTACTGCAGCCCACTCTCGTCTTTCAATATTCTCTTTAGCCAGAACCAAGACACATTGTCTGGTCCTGGTGCCAAGAAATTACTAGTATCTTAAAGTCTTTCGTGCAATTCCTTTTGCAATATGCGCTGGAATTTTCGCATTTGTTTCTGTTCGATTCTATCAATCAAACTGTCATCAACTGGGGTAGAATTGGACAGTGTGAACTGCTCGTGTAAGATTTTGCCTACTTTATTGCACCCTTTGGCTCTATTCTCAAGCTTGATATGTGAGTAATTGCTACTAGCTGTGAAACATGACTTAGTAGTAACCCACATAGTAACTATTTTAGGCTATTCTGGGCCTGTTATAGCTATCTGGCAGTCAATTCTTGCACAATCTAGTTTTTAAGACATATCTATTACTCTCTGACATAGCAGCAATTAAAAACATACACCCCATTTGGGAGATATGTCATAACATATTGCTTTGGGTGCCTATTTTTATTTTGCAACATGAGAAGGTGGAGAACATATGTTGAAACATATTTGCTATACTAAACATGTGTCAGAAAGCGAAATTGGGCCTGCTATTCACAAGATACTTGCCGAGAGTCGAGTTTTTTTTTGTTCCTGTATTTAAAGTGCTACCAACATAGGGTAATGTACACCTGTCTACTAGTGTCTGTATGCGTAACTACTAGTGTCCATAGAGGCACGGGAGTCCGTGACTCCAATAAATAGTAGACAATACAAAAAAGGAAAATGTCTCAGTGCTCACTGTGTGATAGTGAGCGTGGCCATACCTCAATATATTGCATGGTGTACCAAGTCGGGGTGGCCTCCTCCCGATGAGAGTCGAGTTTTTGCGGTCTTAGAGCGGTCTTAATCTCCGCCAGCCCGCCACCAATCCGCCGTCAGCCCACCAGTGCCACAAAGCTGCCACTACCCGAGTTTCCGGCTCCTGAGCACTCAATGAGGTCACAGCATCAATTTCGCTTTTGGGGGCCATTCTTAGCTCAATTCCTTCCCTTCCCTTTGTCCAATGGACTCCAAACCTTCTAGGATATGTACTTATACCTATGTAGAGTAGTTATGTGCAGTTTAGAGCGAATATAACCGCTGTATAATATACCATGCTTTTGTTTCTATTAAAAATCGATTTTTTCGGCCTGGAAGTAGCAGGAAACCCTTTCCAAAGCCCCTACAGCTCTTCCAACGTTATACACTCATAATAGATCGCATTTAAACCCCTTTCAGGAGTTTGGGGAGCCTGAGACATCCACAAACTCTCTGTAGAGCCTGCGAGGCTTGGCACAAAAAAGGCACATATCAAATGCTTTCATATGCTGGGAGGTGTCGCTTTTAGCCCAGGATAGGACTGCTATGGTTTATTTTTGATCCAAAGTCCTGGAAGCTGTCTGATTGAGCAGATCTTGGTGTTTTCTACGGGCGTCCATTCGTTGATCTCGTCAAAAACACCCCCTACTGGCTCAACGACTTAGAATTAGACGGGCGGACCATTTCCAATCAATTCCCAGCCCATGAAAACGGGGGTATACAACTTTCTAGGTCCAGGGGACATGTATTGGTGGAGTAGTGCATCAGTTAACCCCGGAGTGACACCTTGATCAAGTTCTGACCAGTTCAAAACCACCATCTGTGCACAGGTGTGTGCCTGGCTCCTACAGCATAGGTGGGAAGGGGATCACCACCTGGGAGGGTTATAACATGTTTGAATACTATGTATGTGACTGCATTTAGCTTGTCTCTGCCTGTAGGCTTCTGTACATCTGCATATGTGGTGTTTCTAAGCCCTGTGTGCATACCCATGTTGTTGAGTGTAGTTCAGCACTTTACCAGTATGCTAGGGCTCCACAGAGCTGTATATGTTATTTAATAGTGTTAGGGCACCTGCATAACCATTTGTATCTAGCTGCATTCATTACTAAAGGCTGAGAACAGTGGGCAAGCTACCATGAGTGCAATAAGGGTTCTGACCTCCTGCCTGCATCTCTGCATGTTATCCTGGCCTCGAAATTGCTTCCCCACACTTAAATAACATATATATATATATATATATATCTACAGCCATCCGATGTTCTTCCAAGTTCTGTACAAGGTACAGGACCATCTGTTTCTGGTGCCCTTTTTCGCTTTAAAAATTATTTATTATCTATTATAATGTATACATCACAGGAAGACATGAGGGTTGAGTTCTACACTACAAAGGTATAGTAGAACCTATTTTAACACTTTCCCTGACAGTTCTATGAGGGGGAAAGGAAGGGGAGCAGGTGCAATAACCTGCAGAAGCTGGTTTCCCGCGCTCTGGCGCTTATTTCAAATCCGGGAGTGCTACCATATATCCAAAAACTCGCCGGCTCCTGGCGAGTTTTTTGTGAATAGCAGCCCAAACACTGGATTGCTGGTCTGCTTACTAATGGAGAACTTGTTTGTACATATGTTCTCCATGACATGATGCAAAAACATTCAACATGTAGTATGTTCAAAACATATGGTATGTTTTAGTGCTTTACCATACTGGGATGATGTTTTGGCTTAGTCATCTTTTCAGAGAGTTGGTATATACCATATGTAGTCTAATTTCAAGCTCAAACACCTTTATTTGGACTATTGCAGCCTAAAATAGTTGCTACCTGGGTTACTACTATATCATGTTTCACGGCTTGTAGCAATTATCAAGCTTCGAACCTAGGCTAATGCCTCCCTGTCTTTGTTGGGTAGGGACCAAACTTCCCAGCAGGCCACTTTTCTGCTGCCAGGCCTTGTCGAGCATCATCACCTTTGGCAGACAATGATGACTCTGGATTGTCATAGTCCAGCTCCATCATCTATGGCACGTAGGAATGCGCGCAATCCAAAGGTGGCTCTGGCACACCAAGCGGCGTGAATAGAGGCACTTGGTTTGCAGACATTTGGGACAAAGACGCAGGCAGTGGATGTGCCCGAGAGGTAGGCAGAAGAATCTTGTGGTGGCAGAGAACATTCTCCAGATCAACTGCTTCTCGGCTAATATGCTGAGTCACGTCATCAGACTCAGCCTTCTCCTCTCGGACCTCTCGAATAGTGATGTGCGGGCCCAGCTTGGGCTCAAAGCCCGGGCTTGGGCTTGTGGTGACGTCGAGCCGAGCTCTGAGCCCGAGCCGAGCCTGAGCCCGGCCCAAGCCTTGGGCTTAAGCCCGGGCTTGCTCACAATACAACGAGTGTTCCGGTGCTATCAAAGGGAATGTATTTGGGTGTAGTAGATTAATACTGCATGTACTCACTAAATTATAATCTCCAGAAGATCTACACCTGCGGAACAAGTCAAGTCGCAGCAAAGTCCACGAGCGTGCGCTTACAGCAGGCACCAGATGGTGACGCACAATCGTGCTTGGCGAGAGCCGTTACGTCTAGAATATCTACATTTTGTCTTCTATGTACATATTAGGTCGCTTTCTCCTTATTCTGAACTCAGGGAACAGTAACGGAGCCAGCACACTCAAGCCTGGGCTTCCGGGCCGGGCTTGGGCTTGACCGTGCTCCGAGCCCGGCCTTGAGCCCGCTGCCAGGCTTGATTAGGGCCAGGCTTTTTGGGCCGGGCTTGGCGGGCTTGCAGGCTTTGAGGCCCGGCCCGCACATCACTACTCTCGAAGAGTGGACTCGAGTGTTCTTATCTGCTTGCAAAACCAGCTTTCGGTTTTGCAAGCCTTTTGCAGAGAAGAGGAGAGTTGAGAATTCTCCTTCTCAACTTTCCTGCGGGCTTCCTGGGCTTCATTGCGCTCTCAGTGCAGCCAGTCTTACTGCTCTGAATGATCCTCCCGCTGTCACACAGGAGGATTGTTCACGCCGTGCATGCAGCTTAGCTGCGCTGCAGCAGCCTCTCAAAAGCTCAGATCCACTCTGCTGAGTTGCTGGTGATGCATGAAGTCATCACATTGTGTGCATTCCACAGGGTGTTGAATAACACCAGTCTGTAGGTCACAGACCCAGTGGAGGTCACTGTTGGGGTCTTGACCCTGATGACGCTTCCTGGAGTTGGAAGCTACCGAGGCCTCATTCACCGACTGCTCTTTGGTGTCGGGGCAACCAAAGGTTTGACCATAGTGCAATTGATTGTGTTCCTGCTCGCCTTCCATGGAAAAGTCTTCTTTTTTGGCCATTTAGTTGGTTGAGATTATTTGCAGTTGATATATGATGTCAAGAACACTTGCATATCCCGCAGGTGTTCTCATTGTGGAGAGAGGGAGAGAGTTGAGATGAAAGCGGGGAACTTGAGCAAGCAAAATTGCAAGGTGTCTCGCCCAAGGATCAGGATGTCACATGAGGCTCTGATTCGAGAGATTAGCCCCTTCATTGCCCAGAGCGCTTGGGTGCTCTTTGGGGCACTGAATGGGCGTTCCAACCCTGAGGCAGTTTTGCCCAATCAGAGATCCCGCACAGGTCGAGATATTTGTCTAATGCCTTGAGCTCATTGACAAACTCAATGAGTTTAAAGGTCTCTCCTCCAATGATCCATTTAACCTCGAATAGGATGGTATCCCCATTCCATTCATGGCCAGCAATCTCGTCTACCAGATATTTCGCATCCTCCAGAGTGCCCATGTCATAAGGCACCTGGGTATCCCAGTGTGGAAATAAATTACTGTCATTTGGTTCATGCCTTCTCAATAATGATATATGAAATTTGGGATGTATCCCCTGTTTCACTAAGTCCTCAGAGAGTTTCAGGGTCTAGGACAATGTCCTGGAGTCTCCATCCAGAATTTTGTAGAGGCCAATGAACCGCGGAACTAGCTTCTGTGCGCGATTTGGTGGAAGAAATAGGTTCTCCATGGATAGGTACACAAGATCACCTGCTTTCAGGGGGTCTTGCTTACCGTGGTGCGAGTTCTTGTCTCAGCAACGCTGATTGGCATGATAAGTCTGATGCACGCGGCTGTCAATGATTGCATCATGGGCCTTGAGAAGATGGTCCAACACTTGGCAAGCAAACTGCTGCACGTCTGGTGGTAAGTTGCTTGTGTCTTTAGGCAAGACTCTAAGCATTTGGGAGAGGCTTCCTGAGTTTAGCTCAAAAGGAGCGAACCCGATTGACTTACTGATGCTCGAGTTTATCGCAAACTCGACCATCGGTAGGTGCTTGACCCAATCAGACTGGTCAGGTAGAATGACTCCCCCAAGGTGTAACCAAACAATTTGCTTGTTCGGTTGTGCCATTGATCTGAGGGTGGAAGGCCATGGATATTAGAAGCTTGACACCAAGAATTCGGTGAACTTCTTGCCAGAATTTGGAGGTGAACTTTGAGTTCCTATCAGACACCAAGTCGTCAGAAAGCCCATGGAGACGTACTATCTCCTTGACAAATAGCCAAGCTAATCCAGACGCTGTAATGGTTGTTTGGATTGGTATCAAGTGCACCATAGAGGTGAGCGGGCAGATGATTACCCATAGGTAATTGAAGTCTTCTGACTTTGGAAACGGGCCCACAAAGTCCATGGCTATAGAGCTCCATGGCCTAGTTGGGATAGATAGGCTGTGTAGAAGTCCTGCAGGAGCCTGGTTACTAGGTTTTGATGTCTGGCAAGTTCCATAGGATGTGCAGAACCTGTTGGTGTTTTTGGCTAGTGTAGGCCACCAGTACCACTGGCAAATATACTGATCTGTCTTTCTGAATCCAAAGTGACCGAGCATGGTGTGAGTGTGGTCAATTACCATTTGTGGTAGAGTGCGCCTGTCAAACTTGACATGAGGGATGCAAAGTACTGAATCTCCGAGATGGTTCTTTGTATAAAGAAGGCCATCCCTAAGCTCGAAGTTGGCAAACTTCTCGGGCTCTTGGACAATTTTACTGAACGTAGAATCGTCCTTATATTTGGCCTTCACTTGATCAAGAAATGAGGTGTTGCCTTTGACTCTGCTTTGCAGAGGCTCAATGGTGTTGGAAGGAGTAAGAGCGATGGGATCTCCATTCTCAAGCTCTTGCTGAGTGGTGGTCTTAGTTTTCTTATGTTTCGTCAAGCAAATAGCATTAAGCTCTACGTTCAAAATAAGTTTGCACTCAGGCAGAGGCTCATTGGAGACACCTGGGCCTATCCACATGTTCTTGTACTCCTTGAATCGGTTGAGAGGGAGATCTTCTCCACTCTGATCTAGGCGTACATCTGTGTTGACATAATTGTCATATGGATGTACCTTGTTGGGCTTATTGTTAGAGTAGTATCTTGAGAAGCAGTCAGACACAATATTGTGTGCACCTGCTTCATGCAAGATGTCGTACTTGAAGCAAGACAAATACTCCATCCAATGCAGCTGTTGATAAAACATGCGGGACATTGGTTGGTGCTTAATGAACTGCAGGGCTTTGTGGTCTGTAATAATGTGGAATCTTTGTCTGAGAAGTTTGTCCTCCCACTTGAGCAAAGCCTCAAGTATCACTAGTAGCTCTAACTTGTAGATCTTGTAAGAGTGTTGCGCGGATGTAAACTTCTTGGACATGAAACCAGCCAGACGACAAGTATTCCATTTGGGGCCTTGTCCATAGTAGGCTCCTACGCTGCTCACCAACACATTGCAGATGACCCATATAGTTTTGTTTTGATGCGGGTCAATCGGCTTGAGAATTGGAGCCTTGCACGCCATCCACTTGATGGTGTCAAAACACCTCTGGTGGATGGGGCACCAGAAGAACAAGCGTCTGTTCTTGACCATGGCAGAAAGAGGATCTGTATAAGCAGAGATGTCTGGCATGAAATGCGGCAGATATTGAACTAGGCCAAGAAATTGTTGTATGTCAAAGTAGTCCCTTGGCATACGCCATTCTCAGATCCTAGCCATCTTATCTGAGTTGGCATGTAGGCCTTGGTCATCTATGCGATGACTCAGGCAGTCCATATCACGTGAGAATAGCTCACACTTCTTGGCCTTGAGAAACAAGTGATTATTCCTCAGCAGAGTAAACATGATCCTAAGATGCACCTCGTGCTCCTTGATCGTGTCTGAGAACAGAAAGATATCATTCATGTATGGATGGACAAATATCCCAATATATTGACGAAATATGTGAGTCATTAATCTTTGAAATGTTGAAGGGGTGTTGCAGTCCTCTTGTTGCATCACCTGGCTAACCATGGTGCCATATATTGTTGGAAAGGCCGTCTTATGAACATCATTGGGTTCTATGCAAATCTGTTCATATGTGTCAGACAAATCTAGCTTAGATTGGACTGGAGCCCTTGCGACATCTAGTTTGATCTGCTCTTGGTCAAGAAACAGGGTGACATCCTTTATGGTGTTGTCATTTTGCTTCCTGCATTTGACAACTGTATGGATGTTGCTATCTCTCTTGGGGATTAACAACATGGGGGCCGCCTGCAGCACCGCTCTATATTCCCACCATCCGGCATTGACATACTAGATGATCTTCGCCTTCAGCAGAGGCTTTAGGGCCTCTGTGCATCTAGGCAGATGGTAAGTTATCTTGAGATGATTATCTATCAACAGTATACAATGATTTATCTTGCGCATGGGTGGGAAAACTCTAGGAACATCACTCGTGATGTCCTTGAACTCTTCAAACAACTTGTGCCACTTAGCGTCCAAGTCTGTATTATTAAGGAGAGAGATAAACTCCCCTCAAGGGGGAATATATGCTCCCTGGGCCTTAGGCATGGTGATCCCATCCTCAGGCTCAGTTACTCTTGCTTTTTTCTTTTTTTTGCCAAAGCATGCTTGGCCATTGGAGCGTAGCATGCTTTGGTGGAGTTTGTAGTTTTTGTGACCATGGACTTGGCCGTAAACAAAGTACGGTTGTACTTGCCATACGCAGCCATTGCGAGCCCCTTAGGGCTTGTGCTGTTGAGTCAGTGTTGCTCCAATTGGAGACTGTTTGCCAGTTCCCAATCATCAACAGTCTTGATAGCGACCATCTTCGAGTTCTCTCATGATAACAAGGCAGTCGGACAGCGTTGCGTCTGTCTGTCACCCAGAATGTGGTTCCGTTGAGTTTGTTGTTTGGTAGGCCCATCTTCTTTCCCTTCAAGCGCATGTAGGGTGGTGGAGCCTATGCAAATGATGTAGTCACAGAAGTTCAGGACCATCCCAACATCCTGCATGATCTGGGTCCCTATGATCAGATCATAGTGATCTAGAGATGCAACGTCAAAGTAAAAGTTGTGCATGGTGGGACCAATAGGTATGGGCAGCTGCATGCCATAGCGAATCTTCGACCACGAACCTGAACAACCCAGTTGTAGGATGATAGGGTTTGACAATGGGAAAGGCTTAAATTCTGTGACTTTAGCGAAGTTGGAGCTTACGGCATTGATCATGCTGCCGGTGTTGATAAAAATGTATGCCTCGAGGTTGTTAATCTTGAGGTACACCCTCATTGTCTTCCCTTGTGCTGCCAGGCACTCCTGGGCTGTTAACGTGGCCTTCATGGACGAGCGATCACCGAAGGTCTTGGTTATTGTGCAGAACATATGGTTGCTCTTGTCTTCGTTGTAGTACTCATCATTAGAGAACTTGTACAGTTCCAGAGAAGGGGCAGGCTCAGAATGATCTTCAATAATCTCCTCGTAGCATGTGCGCTCAATGAGGTCTTGACTCTCTGCAATCGTGGGGACTGTCTGCTCAGGATCAAATAGCCTGGCCATGATACGTCCTTCTGGATGCTGTGCGGTGACCCTGCTGTGTATACAACAGGTTATTTTGTGGCGACGATTATTGCGCATATTAAAATACTTGATAACCAAGCTCATAGAGTCATCTGAAATACACATGTCAATAGCGCACACTAGAGTTTGCACTTCTTCTCTAAGTGCCATATTGTTGAGGTAGCAATTCTCAAACAATACATTCAGTGCATTGGCACGCAGTATGAGGTTGTGATAACTATTCCTCATGCCCTCCAGCTTGTTTTGCTCAGTCTGATCAAGAGAAACATCTGTGAACGTTTGAACAAACTGGATGCCAAAGAGCGTAGGCTTCCCGAGCCGAAGTTCGGCCATTGTTTCAGAGGCTCGACGCATGGCGTCACATCGTCAACGTGACGCCCTCACTCACTCAGCCTCAATGTTGCTTATGAGAGAACTGAGAGTAGCATTGGTTCTCTTGAGATGGTGTCAAATATGCTCAACAAATTGGTCATGGGACATAAGGTCTGAGAGGGCTAGCACGTCTTCCAAGTTGATTGTCCCCATAATCTCATTATGCTCTTTGTTCCAGTGAATAGGCATATAACCAGCCATGTTTATTGCCTGGTTAAACATTACATGGGACAGGGTGTCAGGATCTGCCATGTTAGTGGGTAGTGTAGGAGAATCCGGACTAATCATAGCCTCTGGATCCTGCGTGCTAACCAGTTCATTATCGAGCATGACTGTTGGCTGCTCAGAAGGTCCGGCACCATTGTCAGGTGTAGATCGCTGCCAGTCTGCAATGTTTATTGCATTGAACTTGTAGACAGATTCGGGCTTAGAGGAAAGTATATTCTCCTCTGATTCAGACTCATATTGTGAGCCTATCACTCTGGACGAGTGTCCACTATCTGAAGCGTAGTCGGGAGAGGCACCTGCTTCCAGGTGTCCTCTGTCTGACACTTCAGTGTTCTCGTCCCTTTCTTCACTGTCATCTCATTCATTATGAGGAAGAGAGCCAGTAGCCTGGTCTGCTTTCTCACTGCCTTCGTTCATAACGTCAAGGTGTCTTAGAGACTGTTTGTTAGCCATTGAGCACTCAGGGTTTGAGGTGTAGTGGCTGGTGCAGTTGTATTGGTAGCACACTACCTTGAACTTATTAACTAGCGCAGCCTTAGCCTCATCCTGATTGGGTTGGTTTGAGGATGGACGCAGATGATCTCATCACTCACGTCAGTCTCTATGGCCATCACTGTCACGTTCAGGTCATTCGCGAGAGCACTGCGGCCTTTCCCTACACTGATTGTAAGAGAAAAAACTAGATCGATTTTCTGAGGACCGCATTGACGACTCTCAATCACTGCAAAAAGGTGCATCACTTTGGGTCTTCGAAGATGACAGTGCTGCCACAAGCCGTAGGCTCACAACTTTTGCAATACATCCATTAAGAGACCACGCAGGAAGTGTTGCAATACTTTGTAGGTTGTCTCTATAGGACTGTCAGCAGGCACCTTGTATTAGCACTACCTCGCTCGGCAGCCTATGACATGAAGGCGATCTGTCGGGCCTTGAACGTTGCCATGACATACATCCTGATATAGTCTAGAACATTGGAGACTCACCTTACTCGGTCAGTATACATGAGACTGGCGTAATAACAGTAGAATAAGGTTCATCTGAGTAGTTGCAGCTGATCTCTGCTTAGCATGGCATGCTCAGTGTACTAAAAGCGGTATGATATGTTCGAATACACTAAAACAAACTTATTTCTGCAGAAAACATATATTGATGTTAGTCATGGACTTTTTTTATTTCATTGTAGCTTTATGTGCACTGCCTGTACATATAATTTACAATATAAACATGTCTCTATACCACTCACCGGCTCAGACTTGTTACTAGTAGCACCAGTACATGACGTGCAGCAACACGTCTATTGTAGCATACAAGCGTGTGGTTCTATATGCGAGAGCATACGTAGATGCATACTCACTTTTCTCTGTCAGCAGCACTTTTCAAACTTGCTCTGCTGACCAGTGACGCGAGTGCAGCCGACGCCAAAGTGTAAGCATCCAACGTTCAAATTCTGCTAAGTCTTACTCTCCATCCTAACTTGCTCACAGGGGGTCGTATAGCATATGGGTGACAATGTTATATGTCAATATCATAGTGTATTGGGCCAAACATATACTACACTAATGTTGTATATTGCTAACTGTCATCTTCATTGTCTGAGGACTTGAACCTCTGTATACGCAAGTCATCGTCTGAGTCTCCAAAACACCCTGCTAGCGAGCCTTCGTCCTCGACCTCCAATTCACTTGCCTCGCTCATGATAACATGAGTCTTGTCAATACCTCTCTCAGTGAGACCTTCTACCAGCTCGTTGAACATGTCAGACACATCGTACGAGCCTGCGGGCAATTCTGCCACAGCAACAGCCTTCCTCAGAGACTGCTTCTTTGGAGACGTCCACAGGGTATGAAACTTTGCTTTTAGCCGGCGGCAGTAGGAAGCCTGCCGGGCGGCGTATGCCATACGACCTTGGAGTTCAATGTCAGAGGTGCTGTAGTTCCCTGCTTGACCTTCATGCACGTCCCGCAGAAGGGCTTCGTGCTCAAGTGATTCCATTGTACGTTTCTTCTCCTTTGTGAGCCACAAACATTCCTCCTTGTAGCGTAAATGGTGCGCTCTTGCACAGATGAGCTTGTTGCAAAGGGCTAAACAATGCAGAGCCAAGAAATTATCAGTACAAGAGAAGGATTAAAGTAGTAAGTCACGCACCTGGGGCCATTCCCTCTAGCTCTCCCATGAGACCGGCATTGTCTGCTCCAAGCCAGATCCAAGATGTCGTCCTTCGTCCTTCAGAGACATGCTTCTTCTTCTTTGGCGGCTTTTGCTGTTTCGACTTTAAGATCCGTTTGCGCTTTTTTCCTTGTTTGCACAGCTCTTCATCTATGTGCTTATCTTGGTCTTCGTCGTCAGATCCTAGGCCATCGTTGTACAACACCGCCTTTGTGTTGATAGGGTCGTCCTCCTTGTACAGAGTGTGCACATCTTCTGGCTTGAGAACTTGCCATGTCTTCTGCCAGTCTCTGCTGCCTGCCAAAGCGCACTTCGCCCTCCACCCAGCACGGTATTTCTCAGCAAATGCCCTGATCTTTGCCTTGTTAATGAGGAGCTGACCTCAAGTCCAAGTGCAGTGCTTTTAGTGGCAAACATTCCGGTTCTTGAACGCAACAAGCCGGGTCTTCACATGGAGCTGCGCCCGTAGCTTGTCCAGGCTGTCATGTAGCTGAGCATCACGAAGACACTCTTTGATCTCTGCAAGACCTTGTGAGCACAAGGCGAGATCTGTCTCGTCTAGCTTGTAAGGGAGGAAGAGCCTTTGATCTTCGGGCTGCTCACGGAAGGCATCCAACAGAGTAAGATGTGAACCAGAGGCGACAGCAGCAGTACGCGCACGTAGAAGGGCATCTTGCTCCCTATGCGCTACGAGCAATGGCACGATGGGCATGTAGATCAACTGGACCTCTCTGATGGTGGTGATGCACCGCCGAATTGCTGTCTGCTTCTCAACTAGCTCAGCAGTCTGCACTGCTGTGCTGCACATTTTCTTAGGGTACTCCAAGTGAAATCGGTGCCTTTGAAAATTTGATTACCTGAGTACACAGTCTAACAAAGAACACCTTACTGATGATCTTCTATCTCCAATAACTCGATGACCATATTTGCAGGACTGATGTGGTGAAGGGGCAGGTCTCCATTTTGAACGGTGCGGTCTTCCTCTTCCATCAGCTGCAGGTGAATATCAGCCTCAGTCATGCCTGCAGTAGTGCACATTAGCTCGGTCATGGCAAAGCGGTTTGTGTACGGACCTGGAATTTCTCTGTTGTATGGGTCTGGCAGGGAAGGATTGTTCTCGTATGGTTCAACTTATGTTGTCCACGCCTCAACATGTTGTCTGGTGAGGCACTGGCAGAACCCATCAAAGATAGACGACTGGACAGCGGAGTCCTTACGGGCTTTGTGGGTTTTCTTGTTCAACATCTTGCCTGCATTGTTGTTGTCATTTCAGAAAGCCAACTTAAGGTAAATAACTTTGCTTACCTATATCAACATATTTCCTAATATTCACATAGTTGAGATGGTTTTCTAAGGTGTCTTCACGGGACCTGGGGCCCATCTCACGTGTACTTGAGGACGTCTGGTTGTGGCGCGCCCACAAGCGTTCAATCTCCTCACCATTGGTACACCCTGCACCTCGCATGTAGTTGAGAGAATATTGTGTATGGCTCTGGACTTTGTGTGCGTTGAAATGATATTTGGGAATTGCGTAGCGCAGATCACCCTCAGGCAAGTCAATTTTCATGCGTGCGGGTAGTTGCCCCAAACGTTCATAGAGATGGACGGACCACTGACATGCGATATCATAGGACAGCAGCAAGGGAGGGAAGTCTTTGTAGTGTGACAGAACCGAAGCGACGATATAATCCATGTTACAGTACCTAGAAAAATAGTCAGCATCAGCATCGCTGAACAGTGGATGGTGCATACCTCTCCCCCTTCTGGAGGTCTCCGACTCCAGTCGGCAGTATGAATCCATACCTGCCGTCAATTGCCATGCCAACTCCAGTAGCAGTGAGACCCTTGCTGAAGTGCCGGTCTGCCTGAGACAGGGCTTGCAAACCAGTGCAAGTGAAGATCTAGCGGCCACGTCAGCAGGCGCTATCAACAGGTGATTGAATAAAGCTCGCCTCTTCCTCCTTTGCATATGCCAGGACATGCTCCTTGTACTCTTTTCCGCTTACAAAAAATCCCCAGCCCGGGCCGAGAGGAGGGTCCCTGGCATCCAAAGAGACTGCACGGCGACGGAGCCAGAAATTGGCATCAATCGCGGTCACCATCGTGTATACCAATCTAGACAAAGATTAGTATAAGCCTTCGTAACATCAGTTTGAGACTTACTTCAATTTATCTGAGACATTACTCCAATTGTCCGGCAGGTTGAAGCCTGGGCGCAGACAAGCCGGGAATCTGATGCACAGCTCACCTGGTTTCATCGCATTCACTCCACCCGGTTTGTGGCCGCGACTGGCACGCTTGAGCATCCTGATGTGTCTTCATTCACGCACGAAGCGCATGAAGGATTTCAAGCAGTCCTATGAACGGCAGATCACCGTTGTAATGGCGGAAGGCTTGACCAAACTTACATAGCTCACACCAAGCTTCAGATTGTCAGTAAGGTACTGCAGGCTTAGATAATAATTGTATGGTGTGATCTTGCCTTAGAGCGTGAGCATGCTGAAGTGTTCGAGTACACAGTAGGTAAAGCACGTGGTAGGATCGGAGAGGGTGGCAGGGTACAGTTCATAGCGTAACAGTTGTTGAATAGTGTCACCAGCTTCATGAAAATGATTGCACTTGCAATATCGTATGGAGATGGAATGAATACCATTTGTGTGAACCACTACGAAGTCACGTGGCCCAAGTCTCGGGTTGATACAGGCAACATCAGGAGGGTGGCCAACTTGAAAGACCAGGCCAAGGTCTTTCAGTGTGATTTTGTCGAAGAACTGGCCGTTCCAACGCTGATACATGCTGTTAACACCAAGTATGAAGGGTACCAAAGAGACATCACTGACCTGCACACAATGAAATGGGTTGGTGGCATGCACCAAGATGCAACAGCTATCACACAACAATGCTTCACTAACACAGTCTTTACACTGCAAGAGAGCCTCGCTGGCACTCTCACTTGGGCACCAGGAGCAATGAGACGTATCGTTCCCTCTGAGCCCTTCTGCACGCAGTAGTTCAGACAAAAAATCGTTGTGATGTGACGACCACTCAGCAAGGAAAGCATCGTGCTCTTGTAATTATAGAATGTGAGTCGCAATCCAGTGCATCTAAGTGGCATTTAACTGACTGTAGTGGTGAAAAACTTGCTTGGAAGCCGATCAGGGTGCTCTTCAACCATGTTACAATTCTTGTCCACAGGGGGGCCCAAGTCAAAGTCAGGGTCGTATATGATGACTGAGTTGTTATCCTCATGTTGACGTGCTTGCTTTAACAGTTGCTCAGGAGATGGCAGAGAAATGAAAAATGAGTGTCTGTGTTGAGCAACACCACGACGATCAGAAGAAAGTGAGCTGACAAAGGTGTACACTTCGTGCTCAGAGAGTAGGGAGTCGTCCATCATGAACGAGGGTGTTGGCTTATCGACTTTTGCTGTTCATTTTGGCATTGCGCAGTTGGATGTCAGTGGGGTACAGCAGCGGGATACATGACAAGATGGTATTAATTTTTGAGGGATGGTAGCACCAACCAGATAGCTCCATCCTTACTGTCTTCGTAAGGCCACTAGCTGTCAGTGCTGCAATGTGCTCGTGGGTACGCGCAAAGGTGCCACGGTATGTGGCACGCATTGCAGCCGGCCTGTTCGGCAAAGGGTTAGAATAAGTACTCGCCTCCTAAGTATAGCTACACACCAGACAGCTGAGCAGTTTGAGTTGAGCCTAAATGACATCTTGTGAAGCTGGCAAGACAGATGTTCACGCAGAACATCCACATGCCCTAAGTGCCGTGATAGGTGGCATGTATTGTACATTGTCTGTTCATTGCTGTATTAGTATAGCCATCCAACTTCGAGAAGCAGCTACGCACCAGAGGGCTGGGTGATCAAGATATTGACAGCTGGCAAAAGTGGCAGAACAGGTGTTTGCATGCAGCATGTCTGCAGCCTTCAAGCACAAAATGTCGGGAGGTGAGTCTCGCACAGTACTACAGTCCTAAAAGGTGGATTGTCAGCCCTAGAACAAGCCTGAATGTTGCGCGGTGCTTACAGAACTCTTTGTGGGCGTGACATGACTAGAACGCTGCAGCTTCTCCTGCGCATGCAGAGGCACAGATGGGTATGACAGAGAACATGATGGCTGCCAAGGGCAATCTGTCATGAGAGGTGCAGAGACATGAATGCCAAATTGAGTAGCTCAGGGACCAAATAAGGTGGCAGGCTGTCGTGGCTACGAGCTCGAACGGTCAGAGCTTAAACCACCTTCCAAACATAGTAATTGTGTTTGGTATGGCGCATCATATTCTGTTGTTCTACCTGATGACCTGGACTCCTAGGCATTGTATAGGCATTGTGTAACAGTATATAAACTTCAGTCAAATTAGTATTATATCTCTCAGAGCAAACTTGAGCTCGCAGGTTTGCTGTGCTGCAAACAACTGTTGAGTAGTAGTATGAGCAACTCAGATGCCACTAGACCAGCAATCTAGACTGACTCATGCGTGGACTAACATACAGAGCTGAATTGATAAGTGAATTCTACGGCCCTACAGTATCAAGCTAGTATGTGATTCGTAGAATATAATATTCCTTGTACTGCCTTCTGGTGCAGTTTGGTAGAGGCTTCACACAAGGACAGCAGCTTCACACATGCAGGTCATCAATCAGACACGGATGCCTCAGTACATGCCTAGTACAACTGTTAATGCTGCTATACAAGTACTTGCAAAGTTGATACATACTATATAGGCAAGGAGAAATGCAGCAATGTCGAGCAAAATCTTATCCGATACCTGTGTTACCACAAGTTGGAGCACCATTGGTCCGTGCAAGAGTAACTGATCTGTGCATACTGCTCTTGTGTAGTATCCATTGTACCTTCTGCCATCCTGTAGCCTCTTTCATAAGTACTGCTTTTGATACTGATGAGGTACATATCCAAATGGCACTGCATGATTGAAATACATTTTGGTGCAGCAACTGCCATGATATTTATGAGATCTTGTTTACAGAGACTCCTGCAGCTGCAGAAAGGTCTGTTTGCCGTGCTGCAGCTCAGGATACTAGTATGACCCCCATATAAGTGGCTCTGTGGCATGTATGTAAATGTAAATGCATGTTACATGACTATGCCTGATGTTGTTCATGCTCCTTCATGAGAGGGGCAGCATTTTGTGTCTGAAATTGCGATATATGGACCTCTCTAACAATCATACCAAGTCCAGGCTAGCTATGTTCTACGGCATGTGTACTACACACAAAACATAGTGTTAATGGTCTATAAATCATAAAATAAATACAGAAACAGATCTGCACAACTTTGAGACCTTAAAAATAAACCCCCTACCTTGTACCTTAGGTAGTATCCTAGGATAACTGGATTATATTAGGCGCAGACCAGTTAATTGAATTGATTTGATGCTCAAACTTGTTTGTCAGTGTAGCGTAGAATTGCAACTATACAGGCTCGGGAATTTGTCAAGTGTACACCATGTGATCTAATGAGCTACCCAGGAAGTTTGACATTGTCTTATTAACAGAACATGGCTGTGCAAGAGATGAGCTGTTCATTGCCTATTACCTACCATGGTTTGCCTATCTCATGTATTGTCTAGTAGCACAGGTAATATTTACCAGATTTGAAAGCTTCGCTTGTAGTATTCATGCAGCAATATGCACCGATGCAGTCACAGTGAGTATGCACCGGCAGACGACGCAGACGAATGGCAGCATAGCGACACCTTTGAAATAGCAGACCTGCACATTGCAATCATTGATGTTGTACGCAATGTGTTGCTATGTGCCATCCATGCTCTGTCCCATCTGCAGATCAAAATTTGATCCGAGTCATTTTGAGCCAATTTCTCACGAGAGCTATGATTGGGAAAAACAAGGATGCGTACATATATTCTACAAATAGACAGGCAGGTATATACAGCAACAACAAGACTATTTAAAACATTTGTCCAAGGCAATAAACAATACGTTTGGTTCAAGAAATGATGCACTTGGTTGCGCCACTGTCAGCTAGCATTTTCACAGCCATCTGATCTCACCCTGTGCGCCCAGCAGCTCCATCATCTCTTGGGCATATGGTCAAAAAGAGCATGGAAACATCAGAGCATCGGGGTCAGAACTCCAATTGGCCACGGCGGTTGGCCTACGCAGTGATTATTACCTACAAAGGTAAGAGAAAAAATGCTGCTTACTGGTCATTGTAGATGCCAGGCCTAATGCCACGTATAACAGCATAGACCCAGATGTCAACTTGTGGCTTGCCTACAAAGACCCACGATGGAGACAGGGAGGAAGGTGATGGTGCCAAAATAGTCGAGGGAGGCAGTGTAGAAACGTCCTGCAGTGGGACAGGGTTGAGCAGTAGGGATGAGGGGCCAAAAGTGCCCAAATTGCTCACCGATGGAGCCCAGCTCCTAGATGCCAAGTGCTCGGCAGTTGGAAGAGGGCATCGGCAAGAATGGCCAAACATATCGAAGCCGTAGAGCACATCCTGTGCACTCGATGCAGGGCAAGTGGATGGTGGCGGTGGCCATGATGAGGGGACCGGGCGACTGCTTGGAGAATGGGGGGACGATGGTGGTGCGAACGGTGGCGGTGATGTAGGCCATGGCAGTGATGTGGTTGGCTGCGAAGAAGAAGATGGTGGTGGTCTTGACGACACAAATGGTGCTGTCGGAGGGGTGTCACGAAGCATTTGAATAAAGCGGTGTGGAACTGCTGGCCAGTAGACGGTGGCAGAGAAGCCATTCAGCCCAGCCTTGTGGTTCTCACCAGTGACAGGTGGATCCATGCTGAACGTGGGAATGGCTGCAGGAGCGGCAGGCATGGGAGCAGGAGCAGGGCCCGTGGGAGCAGAGGGAGCACGTGCAGACTTTGCACCAGGCGCGGTGTGTGTGGGCGTTACACCAGGTGTGGTGCGTGCGGGTGTTGCACTAGGCGCGGTGCGTGCAGTGTGTGTGGTGCGTGTGGATGTCAAACCGGCAGCGGCATGTGTGGTACACGTAGGCAGTGAACTGGTGGCAGGAGCAGGGCTAGCAGCAGGGCTAGAGCTGGAGCCAGAGCTGGCGTCAAAAGACGGGCCAGCAGCGGAGGAGGGGCCAGCAGTGAGAACAGAGCCAGCAGCAGGAGCCATTGTGTCAAGTTCCAGGCCATTTGCGGCAGTTGCATTGATGACAAGGGGAGCCGGAGGAGCCTCTTTGGGGCAGAAGCCAGGGAGGGCAAAGTCAGTGACCGAGTGGGGCAAAATTGGTCCATGCATCCGGCCATTGATGCAGGCATTGATCTAAGCCCGGAATGCGTGGCAAAATTCCTTATAGCTTTGGTTCGCCGCATGCGAGTGTCCGGTTATCCATGACTGGGCCAGCAGCCTGGGCCCGGGATCAGATTGTAGGAATCATTTATACTTTAGTAAGTGACTTACCAATTTGTGGTGATCCCAGTGAATCTGCCATTTGTGATGACATGCCACTTGCCACACCAGTGGAACCCCACCCGAGGGGTCGGATCATGCTGATACTGAACAGGCAGCATGGCCGTACTGCTGATTACAGTACGCATGGAACCACCTCACATGCATAAATTATCGTAAAATGTCATTGAAGGTTGTATGTACTATATGCTGGCTCGCTGCATGTCATTGACAAGTTGATTGACATCGTCCCTGCCACTGCCACCACTACCTCCAGCACCATCACTGTCTTATGCATTGTCGCCCTGTTCACTGCTGCTTGTGTGATTGCTGCACTCTTGCTGAGTCGGGTTGCCATCTGCATTGCTGTTGAAGCTGGAACTGTCAGAGTAGTCGCCTGTGGAAGGAAAGCGGCGGCACAAGTGTTCATTTCTATTGTCATCACGACCAGCACCAGAGGAGGCGAAAGAGCCTGGCATTGTTATGCAGAGGGAGGTTGAGAGTTGGGGAGAAAGCGTGTTGGGATGCGAGACCTGCTGGACATGTTATTTATACCTGATTAATCAAGGTTTATGATGTACTCACTGAAGAGGAAATGAGTTTGCACATTTAGGAATGGGAGTTCCTGAAGTAGAAATCATATGAGCATGGGCAGAAGAACAAAGTTATACAAACAAACAAACAGAGCAAAGCGTTGCTCACCTTTTGCAGGGGCGAGACTTGGCTGTCGTACACGCGGGTCGCCATACTGTCAATGGAGCAGAAATCCCCCTTGCACTCACCACACTGTTCACCCTTTGAAAGTGAACAGACGCAACATACACATACCTTCGACATGGATTCGGCCAAGCAGGAGACAGAGAAAGAGGCCGACAAAGATATTGAAGGAGCACGAGAGGAACCAGAGGACAATGTTGATGGCAAGGAAGCGGATCATGACGAAAGCAAAGAGGAGGATGATGAATTTGAGGACAACGAAGATGAGGAATCCAAACCTGAACCTGATGAACCACTGGTCATAGCAGTGGGCAGAAAAGTGAAGGCAATGGGCACTAAGAGGAACGTTCGCCGCGGCAACCCCAGCTGCTTTGTTGGCAAGCCGTACAAATACCTGGTGCAGTACAAGGATGAGTACAACAGGATTCCAAAGAAGGGTAAAGGGAGAAACAAGAGGATTGGGAACTTCTGGCACCTGATCATCTCTGGATTTTGGCAATGTTTCGATCCTTCGATGTTTGAGGATATTGCTGGCTCAAAGGATAAAGAGGGAATTATCAAGACAATAAACAAGGTGAGTGTTGCAGCTATTGGAATAACCACAACTTACACATTGAGCAGAGTATCAAGAGGTTCTCACGATGGCGCGCGTGGGCTGCTACAGCTGACACGAACAACCCGTGGCAGCCGCTGTTGTCCCAACTCCGGAAACCAACAGGCTCTAAGCCGAGGTGCACTCCCGGCTGGCTGCAGTTTGTGAGCATGGAGAAGGAGAGGGTACGCAATGCAGCGCTGCCTAGAAGCAACATAAACGTCAAAAATGTGTGTGCAAAAAAGATCTTCAAAGAAGAACTCACTGAGGAGAAGCGTCAGCATTACGAGGCCCTAGCTGACAGCATACTCGCAGACAAGTTGGAGCACTACAAAGCTGCGCAGCTGGGTTCTCCGTCTTCTGACTCTATCGAGCAGACGAAGTGAGTGATAGTGAGCTCTCAGGATGCCTCATTACTTACATGTCTCAGAGCATGCAACAGACTGGCGTCTGTACTGTCTCCTGTTCTGAAGATGGTCTCAGAATATACCAGAATGGAGGTGCTTACCTTAGTTGGAGTTCGATGGGTTTCTGAGATCAGCAACTTTGAGGCCAGAGCTGTTAATTTTGGAGAAATTCCAGGGGCGTTTCCAAAGAACTTTCTGCAGTGGGACCCCGACGCATTTAAGAAGGTGTTTTGCGGACAGATCACACTGTTCGCAAAGGAAGTTCGGAGTGAGTAGCAATTTGAACACGGGAATTTTATAGGTTGGCTAACTATACGATGGTACAGAGGCTAAGCTTCAAAAGGAGGCTGGCGCAGAGGGGTCACAAGCCCCGGTACCTGTAGGGCCCACGTCTTTGCATCAGACAGCTGCTGCAGGCTCCTCTGCTCAACGTTCAGTGCACACGTTCTCCTTGTCCCCTGCTGCGCAAGCTTCTCCCGCTTGTTTCTCTCCATCGCCTTTGCTAGATCTGGAAGAAGAAGAAAGACGTGCGAGCATAGAAGATGAGCCCGAGCTCACTTTGCCTGAAGGTGCAAACATCGATTTGTCTGTGCTCAAACAATTGGTGTATGCACTGGAGCCCGGCCCAAGATGTGCTGATATTGAGAGCTTAAATGGGCTCGCTCTCACGGCTCCCTTCAAATGGGCTCACGAGGCAACTATTGCCAGCAATCGCCAGCTCATTGCATCACTTGGCCTGAACAATGGCCTGTTCAGCCCCCCTTGCGATGGTGTGAAGCGGCCCAGGCCAAAGTCTAGGCCAAAGCCAAAGCTGAAGCTGACTGCGACAACCCAGCCTTGCAGGTCATCCACCAGGTTCAGCAAGAATGCTGCTGAAGCCTCAAACGCAGAAACGTCAGGAGAGCATTTGGCAGACCAGTCATCGCCTGACCCTCTTCAGAACCGCAGCACCACTCCTAGAAGCAGCTTAGTAGAGCCCTCCTCTGCACATAATGACAATGACGAGCCAAATGAGGTGTTATGCCTGGGGCCAGACCATGAGCACCGTGTATCTGAGAACCTACAAGCTGTCACAGTGAGCCCGGACTGACCCGACTTCATCTGGGAGCATTTCCCCCGCCTGATGCGAGAAGAATTACCACCTGCAGAAGCGGCGACATGACAGGATTGCATGCGGGCATGGGTTCAGCTTGAATCACTGTTCAGCTTTCAGAAGGCAGTAAGTGGCTCAGCCATTCTGCAACAGATCTAGCTAACAATCAATACAGAAAGTTGGGCTGCCATGTACTTCTCAACCTCCAGAGATTCAACATTGGATCTGGTATGCACGCGCTGATCACATCGTTCCTACTGACACTGCCCGCTATGCCGCAAAGTTCTGGCAATAGTGGGATGCCATTAATCCCACATGGCGCGAACACTAAAACAGTCACCTGGTACAAGGTGGCCAAGGCGACTGGTCACCGCTCTTCAAGCACAGCAACAACGGCTTTTTGACCGTGCTGTATGCCGCGATAGCGCTGTGTGACTCATCCGAGTCTAACGACTGGTCTGCTGCCTTGCAAAATATTTTGTGGGTTCTGAAGCAAGTAATTGCTGCAAAGCAGCAACAGGGGTATATTGTCATAGCTACTGCGCTCTGTACATGCTAACAATATACGCAGAATGAAACGCTCTGCAGAAGGTGGCGGGAACAGCAGAGACACAGCCACGGAGAATGCCGATGACACTGGCAAGAGCGCCGAAGAAGGCCGTAAGAGGGCTAGGCACAAGTAATGGTCACCACGTGTTTATTTTATGCCTGTTTGCCACTGTTTGCTCCTGTTTTGAATAATATAACACTGTTTCTGATGTAAATCTACCATTTGAGACAGTAGAACCCTTCTGGTACCAAAGACAACCATTTGCAGATATGTCGTGGCCACTTTGGGTACATTTATTGATGCAATTTGAAGTCCGCCAGGGCCACCGAACAGGCTGTCAATGAAGTACCAGAGCTTGTGAAGTATTGCAATACATTCTGTGGTCAGGATCAAAAATTATTGTGTTACTTTTTGGCCCAGGGGTGCTGCCACCACCTTCACCAACATTATGGATGCCTGTCGCTTCTGCCAAGTCTCTGCACTGGCATCAAGGTTCTCGATCTGAAGGGCACTCTCGAGAAGCCTCTCAGCACTTGAGTTCTTAGGGTTTCATCAATGAAGTTCTCTAATCCAAGTAGATATGAATATTGGAAGTCCATCCATGAACCGTTGGATGAATGAATACAAATCTGGGTGGACAACCATTTGCCTGGCATACTTGTCCAGGTTTTGGAACAACCTGTTCACTCCAGTACAAGATGAGTAGCGCATGGAATCGTACTTGTAGGCTGCGTCCTTAATCGTACTGGACTTCACATAAAGTGCAAGTACATTAAGCAGAAATTTCCTGCCAATGTTGCTCTGTGATCTCCTAGTACTAGGAGATTTGGTTTGATATTCTCGCGGAACCAAGTGGCAGGCTTGCCTTCCAATTGGTTCCCTAAGAACAAGACTGCTTCTGACTCTAGGTTGGGTACATTTAATCTAGCAAGGTGCGTGAACCAGACAAACTTCAAAAAGAACGTCCAGAATTTGTCATGATCAGAGCTACCACCATATGTAGTGGTAATCTCTGATTTTACCTTGACCAAGGAAGGGAGCTTAGGCAGCTCTCTTCCTAAGTTTCAGTCAATATGGTCTTCTATAGCTGTGAATACCAACTCGACAAGAGCACCAAGTTACAAAAAAGGAAGGTGTCTACAGTAAATGGGTGCTAAGTCATGTGCCTTACACTCTGTCATTCATTGCACCTCTGAGGAAAACACTGCTGACATGCTCACCAAGGCACTTGCCCGCCCTACTCACACTCAGCAGCTCTCCCTCACAAACATGTCTGCTTGTTGAGGGGGAGTGTTGTACTGAGGCGTTTCCCATGGTCACGTGGTTGGCAGGTTCCGGCTGAAGTACTGTTGAAACCTGCCAACCTATGACATCACTGTAGCCTCCTTCCATATTTAGATATGATGCGCGCAGAGCACACTTGGCTCTGGCGCCCTTTGGTTTTCCGCTATGTTTTTCTTAGTCTCAGCTTCCTCAGCGTACTAGGTATTGGACTGAATATATTAGGAAGTAGATGAGCTATATAAGAACACAGAAATATCTTTAGAATTTATCTTTGATTACTCGTGAATTCTCTGTAGTGATTTGACTGGCTCGGCTTCAAGCCAGCAAGCCAGGCCAAGCCAAGCCAAATGGTGCCGGCTGGGGGAAGGCTTTTGGCTTGGCTTGAATGTCAAGCCAGCCAAGCCAAGCTGGCAAGCCACGGCTTCAGATAATAAGCTTGCTGTGTTTGGTACTATCGTTAGAGTAATCAGTGATAACTTTCTAAAATATTATATTGCACTCTTCTGTACCATATTCATCCCACAATATACATAAATTAATACATCGTTGACGAGACTGAGCCTCACCCTGAAGAGACACAGTGGAGGTACCAGCACTTGTGTTACGATTGGTCTGTTGTCCCAATATATGTTTTTCCTTTTATTCTCCATTCTCCGGACAAATAGCACTACTCAAAGGTTCTACCCTTTTCCGAGTTATTCCTTTCTGGGTTATTTCTGAACCACTTACATTTCCAGGACATTCTTGTATATACATTGTCCCTTCTCTGCTGATCCCACAGTAGCTAGGTTAGTATAAATACCCTCTGGAAATGTCGTGTACTTTAGCTTCGGCCTCCTGTATTATCAGTCACTTTCTATATTATTTCCTGGACTTTGCTCAAGTCCATGTTCTACGCATTCCAACTCTTACACTAGGCCAAAGCTCCTTTCACTGGTGACCAGATGTACATGGTCCAACCTCCCATCATCAGAACCACAAGTCAGCGAAGTGCTGAACTTACACGAGAAAGGTGCCGGAATCAAGCACACAGACACCACACCAGCCAACAACGAGACTACCACTTTCGAACACAAGACAACAAGTGGCACAGGTGCAGAGAAGTCATCTGCATACACAGAGACAACAAATCAAACGCCAAAGTGATCGAAGAAATCTCTGATCAGCTTATTGAGATCACCAGAGATCAACCAGCAGAGCGCATTGAAGCTTGACAAGAGGTGGAGGAGGACCAATCT
>NW_006767637.1:1632885-1640615 GCF_000300595.1 Phanerochaete carnosa HHB-10118-sp | reverse complement strand
ACGGGGGCCGGTGTGTCATATCGTATGACGTTGTCGGGCCAACGGGAATCGGATGTCCGATGGAGATCGGAGTGCGGTGATGTGGACTTGCGTCGACACACCACGAGGGATACTGCGTGGATCTAAACAGAAGGCGGCGCCGACGAGGTCTGGCGACTAGTGCGTTAGCTTATTCAGCTAGCCCAATTAACCAAGTATATTAGCAATCTGTACTACGATACAATTAAAGGCTTACCTAGCCCAATTAACCAAGAGGTTGAGATGGGGCTAGGTAGCGACAAAGGGGAGCCTTATATACTAGTCAGGCTGCGCACGGACCAGGCTTTACATAAGCGACTGGTGCTACGGCAACTGCTAGTGTTTAGGGGACTTAGGCGGGGAAACGAGGGCCGGTGTGTCATGTTGTATGACGTTGTCGGGCCGACGGAGATCGGATGTCCGTTGCTGATCGGAGTGTGGCTGTTACCGAGGAAGTGTGATGCGGCGACGAGGCGGCGGCGATGCAGGCGCGTCTGATGCGCTGATGCGTGCCCGTCGGTGATGCGTTTTCAAGGTGTTAGCGCGCGGCTAGGACTTGTAAACTGGCGCCTATGCGCCGACGACGTTTGGAGGGTCGTATAAACGTGAAATAAATCGGAGAAAATGGGAATAAAATAGGAGGCTGGGGCTACGCCCATGACATTACCCCCCCCCTACAATCGAGACTCCTGGCGAGAAGATATGGCCTGTATTCTGCCCGTTTCCCACTCGAATTCTGCCGCTTTAGGATTAGTGGCGAGTGTAGAGCTGGGATCGGTGTGTTCATAGATAGGCTTGAAGCAACTGTGGAGTTCGCTGAAGGAGGTGGTGGAGATCTGTCGTGGTGCCGAAGGATTTTGCTTATGGAAGTCGCGTATGCGTTCTTTAGCATGTACGTCTTTGGCAGGAATCCATTCGTTGGCACCTTGTCCGTATCCTTTCCATCTGATGAGATACTGGAGCTGTCTGTGATAGACACGTGAGTCCAGAATCTTTTCGACTTCATATTCTTCCTTGTTGTTGACTATCACTGGCGGAGGAGGTGTAGGTTTGTTCATTCCGTTGTCGTGATAAGGGCTTAGCCTATCGACATGGAAGACGGGGTGAACCTTGAGCCAGTTGGGTAGTTCGAGGCGATAGTTAAGTTCTCCTATAACTTCGGTGATTGTAAATGGCCCTAGCTGTCGGGGTCCGAGTTTACGGGTTTGCTGGTGGATTGAGACATCTTTCGAAGATAACCAGACTTTGTCTCCGACTTTGAAAGAGTGAGGCGATCTTTTACGAGTTTTGTAGTCGGCCTTCATCTTTTCTTTAGTCTGGCGGAGAGCTGCTTCTGCTTCTTTACGGATTTTGGCCATATTGTCTAGTCTGTCGTTTAGTGCGGGGATATTGGAATGTTTCCCTGCTGGGACAGTGAAGTCAGGCCTGTATCCGTAGAGTACTTCGAAGGGGGAATGTTCGTTTCCAGCGTGTACTCGTGAGTTGAGTACAAACTCTGCCATTGGGAGCCATTCATCCCAGTTGTCTTGACGTTGTGAACAGAATAACCAGAGGAATTTAGATACCTCGGCGTTCTTTCGTTCGACTTTGCCGTTTCCTTCTGGATGGTAGGCTGTAGTTAAACCCGACTCTATACCGAGTCGCTTATATAAACTTCGCATGAAGCGTGCTGCGTATTGTGGTCCACGATCAGAGAAGATCTTGCGCGGGAGGCCGTGGTGTCTGAACACTTCGCGAAAGTGTATTTCGGATGCTCCTTCCGCTGTGAGGGTAGTGCGGCAGGGTGCGAGATGTACTTGATCGCTGTAGTGGTCGACGTAAACGGTGACTGCGTCGTATTTCCCTGGGGATTTTGTCTGAGGAAGGGGGCCAACCATATCGACTCCAACGTGCTGCCAAGGCCCGTCAGGGACTTCTTGTGGTTTGAGAGTCGATTTGGGGTGTTTAGCTCCTTTGTACCTCTGACATTTATCACAGCCTGCCACATATCGTGTTATGGCGGAGTTCATTCCTGGCCACCAGTAATAGCGGGAGACTAGTTCGATTGTCCCGTGTTTTCCTGGGTGTCCGGCCGTAGGGGTATCGTGACAGGACTCGATGATTTTATTACGGAGGGCGACGTCGTTCGGTATGTAGAGTTTGCCCTTGTAATAGATGAGTCCGTCGTTTTCTTCCCATTCGGTTAATCCGTTGACTAGTTTGCGAGGCCCTTTTAATCGGAGGCTAGAGAGTGCGGTGGAGACCTCGTCATCTAGTGAGGTTACATCGCGAACTTCTTTCTCCAGCGGTGAGCTTGTGACAAAGGCTGTAGCAGCTAGTCGCGCGAAATGTGCTGGACCTAGTCCTGGACTTTGTGTAGCGCTAACAAATCTGTTGTCGGGCAGGACCACTTGCATTTGGTTATCCATGTCGTCAGATATGTACTGAGAGCTGGGACGGGAGAGCGGGTCTGCGACGAGATGTGTTTTGCCTGGTTTATGAGTTAACATGAAGTCGTAGTCGGCTAGTTCAAGAGCCCATCGAGCTTGTCGTCGTGGAAGTCGTTGTGCTGTACGCCACTACTGGAGGTTAGCGTGATCGGTCCAGATTTCGAACGGTTTAGGCAGTCCTTCTAGGAAGTGACGTTAATCTCTCAGAGCTTCGATTATGGCCATGAGCTCGCGATCATAGATTTCGTAATTGCGTTCTGCAGCATTCATGGTCTGCGATCGGAAGGCAATTGGATGCCATAGAGTGTCGTTCGGATCTAACTGACTGATTTCTCCTCCAGTAGCGTAGCCAGAGGCATCGACTTGTACGCGCGTATCTCGATCGGCGTGCCAGAGAGCGAGTACTGGTTCAGTAGTAAACTTGGACTTCAATGTATCAAAAGCCTGTTGCTGTGCAGAGCCCCACATGAAGGGAACGTCTTTCTTCGTGAGGTTGTGCAGCAGGCGGGCTATCTTAGAGAAGTCCTGGATAAACCGGCGGTAGAAGTTGGCGAACCCGACGAAACCTCTAACATCTTTCAGATTTGCGGGCGTAGGCCATTCTGTGACCGCTTTCACTTTTCCTGGGTCCATGCTGACCGATCCCTCGCTGATGAGTAGGCCGAGGTATTCGATTTGGTCTTTCTCGAACTCGCATTTTTCAGGACGTAGATAAAGGTCGTATTCCTTGAGACGTTCTAGTACTTCGTGTACGATCTTTCGGTGTGATGCGAGGTCCAAAGACCAGATGAGGATGTCGTCCAAGTATACTGCAACTTTCCCTTCAGCGATGAGGTCTGCAAAGATCGTGTCCATGAGGGCTTGAAAGGTTGCCGGCGCGTTGGTCAGTCCAAAGTACATGACTCGTGGTTCGAAGAGTCCTCTGTTGGTGACGAAGGCCGCTTTCCATTCGTCTCCAGCTTTAATCCTGACGTTGGTGTATCCCCAACGGACGTCAAATTTAGAAAAGATCCTTGCGCCTTGTAGCTTGTTGATAATATCGTTAGCTAGGGGCAGTGGGTATCTATTCTGGATAGTGGCATCGTTGAGTTTGCGGTAGTCTTGGATGAGTCTGAGCTTGCCATCCTTTTTCTTGATAAAGAAGACAGGTGAAGCGATGGGCGACTTGCTGGGGACTATGTAACCCTTCTTGATTGCGTCGTCAAGGAAAGTTTGCAACTCCTGATTTTCTGCTGGGCTCATCGGGTAGACTTTAGATTGGATCGTTGAAGGGGCGTCCGATTTTAGATCGATGGCGTGATCCCAGGCTCTATGTTCAGGCAGCCTCGTAGAATCTGTCTCAGAGAAGACATGAGCATGTCGATGATACTCTTTGGGGACGAGTTGCTCGAAGGTTTTCGAGTATTTCTCCTTGTTTTGTTCGACTGCTACTTTCTGAGAGTAGGTGTAGCCTGCTAGGCAATAAACTTCGTCTGTAGCGTTATCGAGTATACCGGCCTTCACCCAGGCCCGGCGTTCAGCTCGATTAGCTTCGACTTTAGTTAAACTTGGCGACGCAGGTAAATCAGGCGATGCTTCTGAGCTGTCAGGAAGCGTCATTTCGCCTGTTTCCCAGTCTATAGTGGGGTTGACTTTCTTTAACCACGGTAGTCCGAGGATAATATTTTCGGGACCGATATCAGTGATAAAGAAGTCGTATTCTTCAGGAGCTCTCGATCCGATTTTGACTTTGAGTTTGGCATAGTGTGTGATTGCACCAGCGCTGTTAGTCGATCCATCAATGTTTCGGAGACCTATCTGTCGTTTGAGTGGTCGTTTGTAGATGTTATTCTCTCGTGCGAATTTCTCATGTAGGAAGTAACCGGTAGCACCGGAATCGATCATAGCAGGTGTGCGTAGAGATTTATTTACTCCTGATATTGTTACAAATACGCGAAAGTGGGACGAGAGGTGATCTATCGATGATACAGTACACGACGAGATATGGTCCGAAGGATCAGAGTCCGAATGTACAGGAGCTGGCGCTGTTGAAGGCTGCTCATCTAAACCGGGCGCCAGAGCTGCAGCTCTAGTCTGGGCCCTTGCTAAAAACCCTGGCTAAGCTTTGCCATCAATTCAGCTTGTTGCTTCTGCATCAAGACCGTCATGTCTTTGAGACTAGCTACGTCGGCAGCCGAGTCTTGAGACGCAGAGATAGAAGCCGATGTCGAGGGACTTGTCGACGATGAAACTCGTACCGATTGCGATTTTGGTGGTTGTCCGTTTAGTCTCGACAGACAGAGCTTCTTCCAGTGACCGGGTTTACCACAATGTTGCCACTTGGTGTCCTCATGCGCTCCGTCTGCCTTGTGACCTTTGGAACCGCAGACGCGGCAGCGACCGACCATGAGCTTGTTGTATTGCTTCTTGATCTCCGCGGGGTCCTTGAGACCCTGGAATAGGTCGTCGAAGCGTGCGGCGGAGATGTCTATGGCGTCGATGTCCATTGCGTTCGGGTCGCGGAAGCCGGAGGAGCGCGTCGTTGTCGATGACCGGGGCTGCGAGACTGGTTTGCCTTGATTGGCCGCCAGGTCTGCTTTCTGCAAGTCGATTGTTGCTCCGTAATTTTTCACCTGGTTGTAGTCTGTGGCCAGGGGGGCGAAGTAGGACAGCCTGTTGAGGTAATCCGAATTCATCCCGGACTTGAGACGATCGTAGAGGTCGTTATTTGACCAGCCGGTACGACGAGAGTAAGTCTCGAAGTCAGAGAGATAATCCGCGAAAGTCCGATCGCCCTGTTTGATTGATATGAGCTTCTGCTTGGCCTCGTTCTTCGCGTCGACAGGTTCGAATTTAGCAGAGAACTGTTTGACAAATTCGTCCCAGTCAGCGTTGAATGGAGTGCGTCCGTCGGAGAGTTCGTCGATGTGAGGGCGTGCCCAGACCGCTGCTTCATCTGTCATGAAGGATAGGATACCGGTGATCATTTTGAGCGGGTCCATTATCCAGTTGCCGGCATGGTCGAGGATGATAACGTCTTGAGCGTTTCACGAGGCAAATATCTCTTTGTTTCCTCGGACGTATACGCGGAAGGCGCTGCGGAACAATCTGGCTTTTTCGGACGATTTGCCGTCGAAAGTGGCTGGTTTTTCGACGAAGGACTGGGACCTGGTGGAAGAAACCGTGGCGACCGGCTGGCGCGCATGTGCTACGAACTGGTTCACAGTCGTCGTGAGGTTGTTGACGTTTTGGACCAGTGTGACCATGAGATTTAATACGTCCTGCATGGTGGGTTGTGGTGCTGGGGGTGGAACGTCCATTGCTTCGGTGGGTTCTTCTAGGTGGTATCGCTCGCGAATTCGTCCTTCCTGTTCGCTATTGATGAACAGGTAAGGTGGGTTCTCGGAGGTGACTGGTCGTGTCTGGTGCTCGTAGTAGCAATTTGGACAGAGATAGTTTGTGCAAGTGTTTAACTGTCTTCTTTCATCCAAATAGTAGTCTCGAGCTTCTTCGAAGTTGAAGACGTGAGCGAAGGCCGCGCAAACTAGGCGAGTGTCTGCCACTGTTTCTGATTCGTCCGATAGGACGGAGAACAGATTTATAGAAAGTGGAAAGGGAGTTCTAGGAATAATTGTACTAATTCTAACTCGACGAGATGGTCGAGCGCGTAGTCTAGTACGTACGGATCGAGGATTCGTTCCTCGTCGTAATCTATATATTCGAAAACTATGTATTCGTCCAGCTTTTCTAATCGAAGTATCCGTTAACCCAAACCGCACGAAGTGCTTTGAAAATCTGGACTCAGTTACGCCGCAGTCCTTTGAACGAGATCCCGCCGATCTGCTTCAATCCTGAGTCCCAGCGGTTCCACTCCTCGACGCTGATGACGCGTGAGACGTCCTTGAGGGTGCGATCGAGGTGAGCGAGGCGGTCGCAAAGCTTGAAGACGGCGTTGATGTCGTCGGTTAGAACGTCGGGGCAGTCAAGCGACTCGAGCACGTTGAAGCGCTTGAGGGTGGCGGCGAATTTCGGCGCGAAGATACGGGTGAGGTCGGCGGCCGTGTAGCGAGAGAAGTCGATGGTGACGGGCTTTGGAGCGATGGGGGTGTAGGTCAGGGTGGCGGTGAGGCGATCCGCTAGAGAGCGGCTGGAAGAGGCACTGGCGTGCGCGTTTTGCCTAGTGCGGGCTTGGTTGCGTTGTGCCTGGAAGTGCTGGCGGTCGTCGTGAGCCGCGAGCTTGGCCTGCTCGACTGCGTCCCAGTCGATGGTAGGGAGAGCGGTGGACGGAGGCGGGAGTGTAGAGACGTGCCTAACGACGGCACGGAGCTCGGTGGTGGTGTACTGGTGTGGGGCGCCTGCTTCGCGTTCTTGACTGAGTTGGTCGAATACGGCTTCGGGCAGCGCGCGTCGGAGGCGTGGGTGACGCTCGTCCGCGAGGCGTTTGAAAGCGCGGGGGCGGTCGGGCAAATCCTTCGGCACTGGTTTTATGCAGGGATTAGCACTACGCGCGTACGTCTGCCACCAATCGCCGAAGAGACTTACTCTTCAAACGGTAGGAATAAACTTTTTTAAAACTGTGCACGGGGCACTGGATAGGGGGGAGTAGTCCGGGTGCACGAAGATCTCAACCTAATGATGTGGACTTGCGTCGACACACCACGAGGGATACTTGCGTGGATCTAATCAGAAGGCGGCGCCGACGAGGTCTGGCGACTGATGTGTTAGCTTGTTTAGCTAGCCCAATAAACCAAGTTATATTAGCAATTGTACTACGATACAAATGAAGGCTTACCTAGCCCAATAAACCAAGAGGTTGAGATGGGGCTAGGTAGCGACGAAGGGAGTCCTTATATACTAGTCAGGGTGCGCACGGACCAGGCATTACATAAGCGACCGGTGCTACGGCGATTTGCTAGTGTTTAGGGGACGAGGGCCGGCGTGTCATATCGTATGACGTTGTCGGGCCGACGGAGATAGGATGTCCGTTGCCGATCGGACTCGGAGATGGACGGGGGCCGGTGTGTCATATCGTATGACGTTGTCGGGCCAACGGGAATCGGATGTCCGATGGAGATCGGAGTGCGGCTGTTACCGAGGAAGCGTGATGCGGCGACGGGGCGGCGGCGATGCAGGCGCGGCTGATGCGCTGATGCGTGCCCATTGGTGATGCGTTCTAGAGGTGTTAGCGCGCGGCTAGGACTTGTAAACTGGCGCCGATGCGCTGACGACATTTGGAGGGTCGTATAAACGTGGAATAAATCGGAGAAAATGGGAATAAAATAGGAGGCCGGGGCTACGCCCACG
>NW_006767637.1:1526477-1630884 GCF_000300595.1 Phanerochaete carnosa HHB-10118-sp | reverse complement strand
CATTTGGGAATCGTGAGGCTTTTGAGGAGGAAGTACATTTTGCATGATGGATGAAGTCTCAGGCCTTTTGATATCTCTGGAAAATTCTGCTGGTTTGCCTATTTCTTCTTGGGAAAGAGCGTTGCGCAAAGCAGCGGTAAATGCTGCTAGTAGCTGAGGATCAATGGGGTTTGGTCCTAAGGCTGCTGAGATTGGTCCTCCTCCACCTCTTGTCAAGCTTCAATGCGCTCTGCTGGTTGATCTCTGGTGATCTCAATAAGCTGATCAGAGATTTCTTCGATCACTTTGGCGTTTGATTTGTTGTCTCTGTGTATGCAGATGACTTCTCTGCACCTGTGCCACTTGTTGTCTTGTGTTCGAAAGTGGTAGTCTCGTTGTTGGCTGGTGTGGTGTCTGTGTGCTTGATTCCGGCACCTTTCTCGTGTAAGTTCAGCACTTCGCTGACTTGTGGTTCTGATGATGGGAGGTTGGACCATGTACATCTGGTCACCAGTGAAAGGAGCTTTGGCCTAGTGTAAGAGTTGGAATGCGTAGAACATGGACTTGAGCAAAGTCCAGGAAATAATATAGAAAGTGACTGATAATACAGGAGGCCGAAGCTAAAGTACACGACATTTCCAGAGGGTATTTATACTAACCTAGCTACTGTGGGATCAGCAGAGAAGGGACAATGTATATACAAGAATGTCCTGGAAATGTAAGTGGTTCAGAAATAACCCAGAAAGGAATAACTCGGAAAAGGGTAGAACCTTTGAGTAGTGCTATTTGTCCGGAGAATGGAAATAAAAGGAAAAACATATACCAGGACGGCAGACCAATTGTAACACTGAGGTCACACTAGCAGCAGGCAGACAGACATCAACAAGGACTGTCATTGCCGACGATCCAATGGACATCGCTGGGACATCGCCGACGACCACTCTTGCGGGCGCCAGACAAAAGTCAGTCATTACAAGGTAGCAAATGATCCAGGGCTGCCTGGGCCAGTCACTTCTGTCGATCGTCAAGTGGCTGCTGTGACCTTCGCGTGCTTTCAGGCGGCAAACACCTCCAGGTAGCATAATGCCGTCTGTAGGCCGCCTGCGTCGAGGTGCTGCACGACGTGTGCGCCAGCGGATAAGCCCTCATATAGGCATGAAATGGCTTATCTGGGTGCAGCCGCTCGAGGGCGCGCATGGAACGTCGTGCTGCACCTGGCTCGCTGACATCTCTGACACTCTTGACCGTGGCAGGTGCCCGCCGCTTCGTGTCAGCCTCTGCTGTCCGCCACTTGCGAACGCACCAGATTCGCGCGTTTTATTTAACGCATCCTCAGGCTCTCTTATGCATGAGGTTGGTGTTCTGAACGGCTTTATTGACGTTCCGCATCTAAATTATACCACAGAGTATGTATTTAGATATTACACTATGCGAGAAAATTATTTACATGCTGTACATGATCGCGTGTCTATGTGTGGCAGCTGTGGAACCGTTGACAAGGTCAATCCACAGCACTTACCTAATTAGGATGCAAGCCGCGGCCCAAGCCAAAGCCGAGCCACTGGCTTGTGGCTTGCGGCGGCTTGCGGCTTGGCTTGGGTTTTCGCAAGCCTAAGCCTGGCGAAGCCAAGCCAAAGCCATCGGCTTCTGGGCCAAGCCGAGCCAGTCAAATCACTAATTCCCCGCCTGCGCGCTCGCGCGAGGTTGCGTAGCGAGACAGACAGCTTTCACAAATTCTATAAGTCATATAGTACTGGCGCCACATACGGTCAGACCACGCGGCAGATTGGCTCGTTATTGCGCCATGTTCATTAATGTAATGTAATACACAGAGTCGAGAGATGTAAAGACTACGCAACACTGGTCGAATGGCTGCTGCTCTCCGCATTGTTTTTCGACCGCTTTGTCGGTTTACCTGAGTCCTTCGCCGAACGACGCTTGCCAGTCACCACCTGGCCATGGGATTTGATCAGCCCAAATATGGGTAGGCCCGAAAACTGATCTGCAATCTTGTCCCCGGCCGGCCACGGTCCCTGAGCTAACATCCTGAAGGCTTCAATTATATCTGCGTGCGTGTAAAGACTGCGGGTATGACCAGTACGCTTGGAAGGCTCGTTCTTGGGAACGGATCCGCCCTCGCCGGACGTCACATCCTCGTTGTTCTCGTTGTGATCATCGTCGTCTTCGCTACCATCCTCAGCAGAACTATCGGTGTCAGTTCTAGTCTGGCTGGACGCGATGACTGTTCGCGCTGTCAGTACGTCATCTCCGGGGTCGGGCGAGTGTTCAACTCACTGGGAAGAGATACTGGTACGGGCGGACGGCCGTTGGCAACACTGTCCATATCTTGCATTAACCAGGCATTGTTGGCTTTCGGTTTGTACTTCTCCTTGTCTATGATACGCCGTCGTCGAGTAGCGCCCCATTTTTTCCGCCAGTCGTCCACGTCCACGGTAGCATAATGCTCGCGACCGAGCTTGTACAAGCCCTGTAGCAACGCCCACAACGGAGAAGACTCTTCCGTCATGGTGAATCCCGGGACGCCGAGCTGCATGTGTAGGATCTTCTGGGCCCCGCCGACGACATAGCCATCATCCGTTTCGTCTGCGGCATCGAATTTCACGCCCACGAATCTGGCCAGTGCCGAATTCCGCAGCGGTGCACCGGTAACCCTGTGTGGCGTGTCGGGAGGAAACGGATGTGTTGTCAAGGAGTGGTCGTGAAACCGTAAGACGCTGAGCTCTAAGACATAGATGAAAGACTCCAGGTCGTCCGGGAGTTCGTTCGGCTTGAGGGGATACTCCAGAAGTGGACCTGACATGAATGCCCACGTTCCCTGGAGAGTAGCAGGTCAGGAACGTGTCGAGAATGAATGACGCGTACTTACGGAACGGGCATGCTGAGTCGCCGTCCGATTCATTTCGTTTCGATACTTGCAGAGATCCCAGTCGTTGAGAATAGCGCCGGGCACTTCGATGTCGATGAGGATGTTTCCTATGCTGATGTCTCTGTGTAGTATGCCTGCTATCTCATACACATTACGATGAGCTGTACACAACGTGAGCATACTGGCGAAAGGCTGCACTGATCACGAACCTAACAATGCTTGGTACACAGTACTCACAAGCTGTAAGCCGTTGTCATAGGTCTCCAATGGGCGCCCAACCTGCCAGACTACAAAACGATGGTGAAAACGTCTTGCAGGTTTACCCTTTGTTCGATCGGTGGCGGCAAGATACTCCTGTGTCAAAGTTACTTGGCCCTTCGGTCCGTCAACGTCTCCTCCTGCGATCGCAGTTGCAATGTGCGAGATCGGTGAGCCGTTGGCAAGTCGGGCAGCGTTGAGCTTTCTGTACACCTCAAGTTCAGGGTGAACCTCGGGGTGGTCAGCGCACCAATAGTCCTTGATGAAGACCAGCCGGGCGCGGTCTACGTCGTAAGCTATGAAGCCTTTGCCGCCGCGACCAGTCGGAGACCGTGAGCCCGAACGGTGCCGACCGATTATGTATGTGTACGTGCGAGGGGAAACTTGTGCTTTCTTGCCTTCATCCAAGCCATCCACATCATCGCAAACCACCTGATCAAGAATCAGGCTCTCGGAGAACACATGCATTATGAGGAATAAAAACTGTACCTTGCAGAGAGGATAGAACGTCTTATTGACCCAAATGTCGTCCGCAAAGGCGCGGGGCCAAGAGTCGCTCGCTTGGCGCTCGCGGTAGGCATTAAACGCATCGAGCAGTGGGTCGTCGGACCTCATAATCTCGACCGAGGTATCGTAGCCCAATGTCGCCGGAGAAGCTCTCGCGACGCGATAGACGAAGTTGAGAAGGAGCTCAGGTTTCTCGAAGATGTCGAACGGTCGAGAAACAATTGCTCCGGTGCGGTCCCAGCGGAACAGCCAGGCGATGCGCTCGCAAATGAAGACCGTGAAGACGAATCGGCGGTGCTGACGCAGCTGTATTTCAGCAGCGTACTTAGTCATCTGGGCCCGTGCCTTTCGCCCTTCCTGCGTCTGTGAGGGTTCGAGATGATGTACGTCGAGACGGAATGGTGCGGATTCCAAGGACGTCTTGATCTCGAACGGCGTGACGATATATGCCCAAGCTGTGCGTGCGAGACTCTGGTGCAGATCCTTATTCGCGGTACTCTTCTTGAGGGTCGAAGCACCGAGCTCAAACGCCTGCTTGCCTGGACCTCCCACTTTGTACGTGCACAGGTCAGTTTTCATCCCGGTCTCCACATCCTTCAGCTCGGGATGCAACCCAGTGGCGTAGGTGCAATATTTGCCACCGGCGATTTGATTTACTTTGTTGAACGTCGAGCACTATGACAACATTTACACAGTTGAGTAACCGCCTAGGCCGAGTTGGGTAATCGCGACTTACATAACCAGGGTACGTCGTGGATTCCTTTGGTGAAGTTACAGGGATATCCTGGAAATTTCCCGCATCCTCGAGCTGCTGTGCGGAGAGATCATCGCCTGGAAGAGAGACAGCAAACCACTGCTCCTGCTCGAGCATCACGAACGCGCTATCCATCTCGCTGACCAGTTCTTCGGTCCACCACCCCTTGCGCCTTGGCGTGTTGTGCGTGCCACTAACCTTCAGCACACGTGGTGTTGTGAAAGAGTTGGGATGAAGTGCGCTCAACGAAGAGGAGGGGTGGTCTTCCGGCGAGTCAAGTAACGTTGTTTCGTCAGGAACAGCGGCTGAGACAGCGGCAGCGGTCTTAGAATCGGGGGTATGAGGGCGAGACGAGGATTCAGCAGGTGCTGGGCGCAAGGCGGGGAAGTTGGGGCGAGGCGGGAGCAGCGAAGGGATCGTGTTTAAAGTAGAGTCGGTTCCGTGCAGCGCTGCTCCAGCTGCAATGGCGACAGGCTTCGTAGGGAGAGTGGCAGAAGAAGGGGCGGCAGGCGATGTAAGAGGCAGATTTCCTGCAGTAACAACGCTGTCAGCAGCGCGTCCCTTGCCTTTGCCCGCCATCTGAACGGGAGGAGGAGACGTGGTACCCACCTCTGCGCTACTTCCGGACTACTTATGCGTATTCGCTCTGCCGCGCCGGAGCCGACTTGACTAGACCAGACAATGAACGCTAATAATTTGGAACTTGCTTAATGATGGTCTCAGATAACGTCGATTGCCATGCACGAGGCGATGCATACTCACGGCGTTGCTGATGTGGCGCTCAGAACAACCGCGGACGTGGTAAGGCAGCGTTGGTACAAGCTTCAGCTCGAATACAAAAAAAAACTCCTGGTAGGCACTCAGAAAAAGAAATGGCAGTAACACACCAGGGAATGGGCTGCTTACTTACTGTATTTCCGCGTAGGGTTGTGATGGTTCAAGTTCAACCGGGGTCCCGCGCCTATCGCACACGCCCACCGGTATTCGGGGTCTTGTAGCCCGGCGCACAAGTCAAGCATCCTCTTCACTATCAGCTTACTTGTTTGATGGACAGCTCCAAATAAATTCAGTACTTGGATATATGACTCCTAGTCAACAGTGTGTACGGTTCTTGTATACGGCACTCGGAGACAGGCGTGACAGCAACGTTGTTTCACGGACTGTGTAAGAAGCTCGCAACGTGCTGATATCGATACAATCAATTTTTTTAAAATGCTAGCCACTTGATACTTGTAGACGATCATACATTTATGGTGTCGCCGTAATTGATTATCGCGATGATAGATCGCATCCTCGAAAATAGCATCTTGGTAGGAAAAGCCAAAGCCCACGAGACAGGCATTAGTATTACTCCTGCGTCCTCTGGGATGTAGCTCCAGCTTTTTCCGATTATCCTCTTGTGCGAATAATCCTGGGGCAGGCTGGAAATACAAGGTCCTGAAATCGATGCCACAGACGACTGGCTCAACCAACTTGTATATTTGTTGGCAAACTGGGCAATGTACTGGCTCGGCTACAGGCCTTCATCAAGTGGCACTAGGCGGGCTATACCTGATCAGCCTTTGACCAGTGGTGTCATCCAGGCGGTCTGACACAGGTCTGTTCGGGTGTAAGCCGTTTTACCAGAACCATTAGGCTGCTATTTCATTAGCGTACCGATGGAGGTTGGACGTAGGCGTTCACTGAAAGCGGCGTTCGTGGACAATCCCTATCTCAATACAATTGGATAGAAGTTGACACAGTCAGGTTCGTCTTCAACATAGCTGGTAAGGACTAGTACTTACTGTACTTTTTCGACCTAGCTGGCGGGAAGCATCCAGAATAAATTTTTCGACAGCTCTCAGAATCGCCATAAATCGAGAAGAATTGGAGTAGTCAGAAAAATAGCGGTGTAATGCGTGACTTCCTTTCAGGTCGAAAAAGCATGGTATACATGCCGAAACTATGTAATCAGAGTTCACCCAGAGGACTAAACAGGCAGACGCGCATGCGGCCAGCAACGCCACAAAGTCATCTCGGATCAGCTCGGCATTGCCGCCCCTCGGAGATTTCCCCGGGCATAACTTGTCCTCCACTAAGTCAGCGTGAGCAGGAAAGTTTTTTTAATGTCAACGTCTGGCGGTCAGGGGACAAATACTAGGCCAAGCGAGAGCCAGAGACTCGTTTCAATACCTACCGCCTATATATTGAAGCGTCTCACTGAGGACGAAGGCGCTGGGAGTTGATCATCGGATGAATGCTGAGCTCTGGCTTTGCTTCGCCCCGTCAATGGTGGGTCTAGTTTGCTTCTGCCTCTGAGAGAAGATATTTACGATGTCTTATCGTTATAGCTGTCAGCATCGAATGCGATAATACCTGCACCAGAGCCCGTCGCCTTGGCAACGAGGCTAGGTGTCCCGCATTCGAAACTTCAAATTTCACCTGGTATGTGGCTCTTAGTCTTAGCCGCATCATTAATATTTAGTTTGATATTAACTCTTTGGAATATGTAACATAATACATAACGTTAGGCCAACGTTGTCCGGACGATGCGCAACTTGTACACTTTTGAGACGGAGGTGGCACGGGCACGTGGAGATCCAGAGGCTCTTAAACGACGACGCGGAGTCTCACGATATCAGTTATAATCGATGCGTAGGTGGTACAATCATGCATTGCTTCCCTTAGGTATGTGACGTTTACGTATACCTTCTCATGTCTGACTGTGGTTGTCATATGACAGAAATGGGCACGATCCTCACAGTACTCAGCATCGTTCGCTTGATCGTTCCGAGTCTTACTTTCGCTATGGCTCTGGAGTATCCTTTCCGAACTTGGCAAATTGCTCACACTTTACGCTATTAGAGGTGCATCCTACATGGATCTCCGAAGCTGAGCTGCGCCGCGAATGTGATGGCCCTTGTGTAAGTCCGTTTTCAAACCGTTTTCCATGATTGCTTCGCTAGGTGCAGCTCTCAAGAAGCTGGTCTCGAACGCGAACGCGGTGTTACGTGGTTGTAACCCTCATAATTCGTGAGTTTGTGCTTTACAACGATGAACACACACCTCCGAGCGGTCTCTTATATCCTTTTCCTTTTCGAATTTTAATTGTCGATATCTAAGCGCTACCAACGTAGGGTGATGTACACTTGTCTACGGAGTTTGTGAGCTTTAAGAGAGCGAGGAGTAGATGTTAGAGGAGTATATGCACTGGATACGTCGACCGCCGGGCCTAGTCAGCGATGGACTGAGGCAGCGACATCGCCTTGGTACGGAGGGTAGGACGCACGAGATGAGGAATCCAACTCTGGGTCAAAATTCAGTTCCCGTACGCTGCGGCGCGGGCGCGCTACGAATCGAGCAGCTCAATGGGATCGTCCGATGCAACTGCGCGCCGTTCTACAAACGGTCACGACGATACTAACCGACTTTTATATGCCATTCTGACTCTGGTATACCGCGCGTGTGACTATAGACTTCGCTGCATCTGTAACACTAATAGCATGTTAGTGAGATCACCGACCAGACAACGATATTAGAGGGCAAAAAGCGAAAGCTCTATTATGCACCGCGCCGCGCTCTGGCCGCTGCACGCGTGCCCTCGCGTAGCGCCGTTCCGCGCGATGCGCACCCGAGCACGTTCCCGCCGCGATCCGAATTGGCCCAGACAAGCGCGATTGCCGACAGCTACCCGCACGCACACCACGACGACCAATGAGTTCACCGACAAACGAACTTACCGAGAAAGGCACTGACCGTTATGAGCGAGAGCCGCCGTCTAAGATACCCATCGCACAACGTGCGCGCTAGCAAACACGCTAGTACCCCCCTACGCGAGACGTGAGGTACGGCCTCTTCAAGCTTCCCTCGGTGCTGACGTGGCGAGCGATGAGTTTTTGTTGGATTTTCTCACTATTTCTGTAGATTTTTCGGACCAGCAGTATATAAGCCTCATGTACTCATGGCCTGAGACCGGAACACGACTCCCCCCCTCTCGTGCACTTAGACTTTCGCGTTTGGATCTCTGCGTCTGCGTTACTGCGTACCCGCGTCCTTGGCTCTCCGCGTATTTGTGTATTCACGCCGTCCCCTCTCGATCCTATCTCTGCCCCCTACTTGCCCGCTGACCGCGGCTCGCGTTACTAAGAGGCTTTCTTATTTTCTAGGTACTCTGCGCTCGTGCTATACGTGCGAGTGCTATCATCGCTCGCGCCCACGTCGTTAACGTTTGGACCTTTCGCGCGACCCGTTGCCGGTACCCCAGTCGCCTCGCTCCTTTTAACCGACTGCTCGCACGCCTTCGAACTTTCCCCTATTCTCTTTGCACCACCGCGCTCTCGCCTTGTGCGAGGGTTAGAAGTTATCTAGGGTAGCCCTTCCCAGGGTTCGGGCGTGCGTCAGCGCCTCACTCTACCACGCGTCGCGTGACCTTCGCATTTACAAGTACGATGCGCTATAACTACGCCAACGCGGCTTTATCGCGGGGAAACGACAAGTCACGGTACGCTACATCACTTATCATTGAAACAAGTCGTGAACACCATTTTGGGAGAATAGGCTACTTCCCGCGGTGTGCAATCATCATCTGGAGGTCGAGAATACTGCGGTGAGTGTTCATATGGCAAGCCGATTGCACAGTACTGACTTCGCTGCATGACAGGACGCAATCATTTGCCACTGTTCTTTCCCGAGGCTGCTGTCTAGTCCCAAAGCCAAGTCTGCCAGTCCTGCAGTAGGCAAGTCGCACAGATGTCTTATCATGAAGCTGACTCTAGACATTGTTGAGTGCAGACCGGCCAGCCTTGCAGCCATTGGCAAGCAACGATCTCGACATGACCGTATGCGGCCTGTGGAGCCATCAAACCCTTCCTCACGTCTTATCGCCACCACCGGAGCTATCAGTGGCGTCCCCACTCAACAAATCCACATCATTCAAGTTAGCATTCACGTCCCGTATGTCACCCAAGTTACCCCAAGAGCTTTGGGACATGGTCATCGACCATCTACATGACGATCGCGCTACGCTGCTCGTGTGCTGCTGCATATGCAAGTCCTGGCTTCCTTCGAGCAGATTTCACCTTCGAGATCACATCCGCCTCCGACTTCCATTCCTCCGGCCCACCGCCAAGAGCTTATCTGCTGAGGAGCAGGATGACACGGACGTACTTGCACGGATCTCCCACCCCCATCGAGCCTGCTCACTTACGATCGAATGTGCCTCCCGCGAGCGATCTGTTTCCCATGCGTCTTCGCGGCACGACGTACCCATGCACAATAGCCTGTCTCTTGCGGTGCAAGCGCTGCCGAGGCTTGTCAGTCTTTCGCTAATCGGCCTACGATTGCACTATCCCGGCCACTCCTCCGGAGGCAGAAGGATCCCTTACTTTCTCCAAGCCGCCTTACAGCTACCGCACTTGCGCGAAATCGCTTTAACTGGAGTGACGCTTGGTGAACATCCCAGTGTACCTACCAACGTTGAAATCTCTCGATCGCTGGAGAAGCTAAGTATTAGAGAGAGCTTCGTGGATGGGTCCACGCTTTCGTGGCTGTATTGTCTCCTGCAACAAACCAAGCGTACTCACGGTACCTTCATTCCTCTTCGCCATCTCGACATCCCCTTCATTTCTTCTGTCAATTTTACCATTACCTGGTATACCTCGCTCCTGGCGCATTCGGGGCGCGAGCTACACCATCTCGGCCTTCAAATACGCTCTATATACGGTTTCAATGGGGCGAAGAGAAGCATATTGGACCACGCAGGTTTGTATTACAGCACTTCTTCGAGTGGTAGGGAAGCCAGCTAACTCTTCGATGATACAGGATATCCGGCGCTTCTTGGGGCGCTTTCTCAATGCGTCAATCTGCGCACGCTGGACCTATTCCTATACGATTTGGAACAAGCAGCGGCTGCAAAGGCCATCGTCGAATACCTTGCATTCCTGCCCGTCCCTCTTCCCATCTCCGAGGTCATAATCTCACTGGATATGCAGAGCGTGTCCCTGCGAGACACGAGCCGCTATGGCACTGCCTTGCGCGCCTTAGACACGCTCCTCTGCAGCTTTGGACAAGTACGTCGTGTCACGATCAGGCAGACGTTAGCAGGCTCCGCTATGTCCACCGGAAATCCGGGTTCTCTAGAACCAGTAGAAGTTCGCATAGGATGCGAGGGAGCTAAGATGCTGTGGAGAAATTTGCCGGAGTTGCGGAAACGTGGTATTCTTCGAGTTGAGTAAAGGACAGCGTCGTTTGGGTTATGAATCTGTCAGTCCGTGTTTCTACGATGTTTCTAAAAGGTCACCGCAACGAATCGATACTAGTTATCTCATCTCGCGGTGTGAGCAGAGAACAAAACAAGAAAAAGAGTATGCCACGTACCCGGGTTGAACGAATGACCTTCGCATGCATCGCATTTACAAGTGCGACGCGCTCCCACTATGCCAGTGCGGCAATATCACAGATACAGATTAGACATAATACTACTTATCAATTTAAACGCCAAAAAACCAGATGGCCCGAACGCTCTGGACCCATAACGGCCTTCATTCTCTCAGAGGCTCGACCGCCGTTCATCGTTCATCGGTTCACCCCTAGCTCGATTATTTCTGCGCTCCGAAGCTTCGAACAAATCTTGCACTCAACGATAGGTGAATTTATAATCATGCCGTGCCATAATTACAAGTGGTCTCGACGCTGAAGCATTGTCGGCCATGGTAGGACCGTAACGACTGCTCGGCAGCTCGGAGCCCCTAGTCTCTACAAATTCACCCTTACCACTCGTATGCCATGATGGAGAGTGTCGCACCTTCATCCATGGGCGGCCTCCAGAGATCGTGTCTCGACCGTCCGGATCCATTCTAGCTTGGGCCTACGCACATTCTGGTCGCAGACATGCGATCTCTTGTCGCACCGTCTTCCACAGTCAGCCCACCGAGTAGTTGGGGCTCCTGGGGATACTTAAACGGAGCGGCGGATTCGAGGAGGGCACCCACCACTCAGGCTGAGCTCTCCACCCCTCCGAACCACTACTCCGTCTCTTCTATTATCAAACAATCACCGCTCGCAAGGCGACCACTTTAGCTTATCGAGGCTACACTACCGCTCATAAGAGATGTCTCTGCTCGCCCGACAAGCTGCAACTGCCCTCCGCGTCGTGCCACGCGCCGCGCGTGCCTCGCACTTCGATCATGCACACCCACCGGTACGTGCCCTCTTGAGCTTACAAGAGCCAGGCTCGCTTACTGCACACAACTCTAGCACATGCCCTTTGCCTTTGGCAGCAAAGCCACGTTCCGCGCCAAGTACCTAGCCTTCGTCGGCTTCGGCTTCTCGCTCCCCTTCGTCGCGGCATACTGGCAGCTGTAAGTATTTCTTACCCAATCCATCGACATGCCCGTCGTGCTTCTTGCAAAAACATCTGATCTGACGCTCAGCTCCTCTACAGGCGCAAGGCCTCAGCCGCTCTATGAAGACGGCGCGTACTCGGAGCACGTATACTCGCCGTACGACGCTATCGTCACGTATTGCGAGCGCGGCCTGAGACGTAAGGTCTGGTGAAGACATTCGTATCGTATTAATAGAAGGGAATAACGAATGTGGGGGTGCCGCCGTCGAAAAGAGATCGAACGTGGACTTTCCATTATGTATTATTATCACCGCACGCTATTTCTCGTCCTCCTATATACGGCTTTCCAACACTATCCCAACACGACCTCGCGCATCGGGCTGTATTTTCTGACATTGTACAGGCACGTCTGGCGAAAGAGGGTACACGTGACAGCCCAGTGCACTGCATGGTTGGTATTTTTGTCCCTAGCCACAAACTTCATCTACGCAAATTGCTTTTATATTTTTTCTACTTTTGTCCCAGTTACATTTTTTGCAGCTTTTTGTGTGGTGATATGAGCCGAGACGCGGACCGAAGACCGAAGCGAGAGAGGAAAGAACCCCTCCAAAAAACTGAAACCGAGACCGCCAGAGCCTGGAAAGAACGAGACCAAGTACATGAAACCGGGTGGAGGCACGTGGATCGAATGAAGCACCGAGAGCCGGGAAAGATGGTAGGATACAAGGACGAATGTCGTCGAAGAGGACCCAAGGGGAGGCTCGACTGCGCGCGTAGAGTTACCGAGACGCCGACAGAGCCTAAGGCTAGCGAGGACGCCCAAAAAACCGAGAGGTTGGAGACAGAGTATATCGGAAGACGAGTGACCAAGGCCGATGGAAACCAGAGGGAATCCCGGACAGCGAGCGACCTAGCCCGCGCACGCCTGGACGCGCATGCGCATCTGGAAGAGCTTCGCCGCGGCCTTCGCGTCGCCAGGGTTCCTGCTCATGTAGACTGCGAGCGCCGCCGTCTCCGCCGAGGGCCTAAAGGGCCTCGCCGAGACATTGAGAGGCTTGCTGGGGGAGTCAGAGGCGGGAACGGAGGTAGGTGCAGAGGCAGAGAGGCCGGCGCGAGCGAGGACACGGTGCTTAAAGGCGAGCTGACGGTCCTCCGCGGTGAGAGCGGGGATGACCTCGCCGTCGATGAATATCGTAGTGGCCGGTGAAGAGGGAGAGACGCATGCAAGAGAACAGTCCGCGGCCTTCGCACGCGCCTTGACAGCCTCGAGGAACTGTGGAGCAGAGAGAGGCTCGAAGTCATTCTCAGTAGGAGTGGTCGGCTCAGCGAAGGAGTCGTCGGAGTCGCCTAGGAGGTCAATGCTTGCGGGATTGAGGACTGGGACCTTGAACAAGGAGGCGAGGCCGATAGGATCCCAAGCAGTGTCATCAATGAGCGAGTGGCAGAACTCGAAAACGTCGCCAAACGCGAGAAGCTGAACCCAAGCGTTCTTAGTTTTCTCGGCGGTAACATCGACAGTTCGGGAGGCCGAAGGCTGGAAGAGACTTGCTCGTCAGCAAAAGTCAGGACATTTAAGTACACTGAGATGTACTTGCCTCCAACGCGCCAAAGAACGGACCAGCCCAACTGAAGTAGTCAGCGGCCTTGTACCAGCCGGGATAGTACGCGGCAACGACCCCGGCCTCGATTTCGAAAGCTTTGGCGACCTTCGCAGGGAGCGAGGGGGTAGGACCTAAGAAGGTAGCAGTAGTCATGATGCAAATTGTGAGCAGATGGATTGTCGGCACGCGAGACGCTAGTGGATATAATGAAGGATGGGATGAAGCGAGAACGCGAGGACGAGGACGGTTTAAATCGCGAAGAGGCTAGCATGGGCTGACATCGGCTGGCTTCGGGGTACGATCGCGTTCTAAGGTGACTTCCGCCGATCAAAGGCTATCTCCCACACCGAGCACGGAGATATCGCCCTCGGTCCGCATCGAAATCATGTGCTTTGATCTAACACGATATAGTCAGTTCTATAGCTGCGCGAAATGTCTAGGTATCTTTCTGTCGCTAGATTCCTAGGCTCTTACACTCATGTAGACCACAATTTGAAGAAGGTGACGACGCGACACAGATGGTGCGATTGACAAACTCACGAGGTCCGCACTTTACGGCGGTGGCCGTGTGCATGACGGCGTGAACCTGGCGTTCTGTATTTGGGGTATAATCGTGAGCTAGAACAATTTCTAGATCTGAGAGGACATCTCCCAACCCGAGCGGGAAATATCTCCACGAGATTACTCACGTTCGAATTCAATACATTTGGCGGAGTTGTACACTCATATCTGGCGTGTATAACTGTCGTCGTCGTGAGTTGTGACATTCAATCTAGACATGCAATGGAAAGCGCGTTTGCGTGCTTGCAATAGCTCGTTGTCTAGAGCCCCGCGTCCTCGGAGTTGTAGTACTGGAGAGCTTTATGGGACTGTGCTCCTAAGACCTGTGCCATACCATCACCTTCTTTATAAGATATTCGACGACCGTAGAGTGCAACGACGGTCACAAAGGTAGAATGGCCATGAGCGTAAGATGTGGAACTGCCAGGTATGCCGCGGGAGCGAGCGATGGCGCATCAACCCCGCTTGATGCGTCTAGTCTTAGTCACGTGCGTAGCGGGCGTCCTTCTGGTGCGCAGGTTTACTGTAGTCAATTTTCAAACCTTGCGTCTTTTCATCTGAAACCTTATACTATTTAGCTGGGGACTGTGTTAATGGTTGCGTCGGGGATTTGCCCCTCGTGATGCATCAGTGACGGCCCACTGACGGGCAGAGCAACGCCCAGAGTGTCGTCGTGACTGGTTTAATTTCTTTTCTTCACCAAGCTAACGATGCGGTTTCCAGCCCAATCTCGTCCTTAACACTCTCAACTTCTTCTGCCACCTCTCAGAATGACCAACGTCTCCTTGGTAGTCTCGACGATGATCGGATCATCCAGGAACGGAGTAAGTTGTGGCGTCTTCAGAGCTGCATGTGCGCAAATACTCATTCGGCTGCTGTTGGCAGAGATAGCTGGGCCTTGCTGACCACGACGAATTCTACTAATACTCGCGAAGACTGTTTATTTAACAAGAATGTTACAGAGGAGAAACAAGCTGTCTTCGTAGCTACTGGACTCAACGACCCTCGGGTGCGCGCCTGCAGCAGTGAGTCCTGAAGCCTAAGGCCTGCACCTTCGTCCGATGCTGAAATCTTCATTGGAACGTTGCAGAGGTGTACGCGTAGTTAAGTCCCTAAACACACTTCCTGCCACAGAGTTCGCGAACACATGCATACATTCCATGCGTCCAGGACACACCAAGCAGCCAGGACGCGATGATCTCTTTCAGCATTTGCCCATCCGCTTGCGCTTACGCTTTGACTTTGACCACGTCTGGTGGCACATCGGAGAATATTGACCTCTTCAGGCTGAGGTTTCTTCAAGGGCAGAAGACTTTGCAGAGCCTCTGGCGAAGAACTGGCGCGCTATCTGTTCTTGCAACTCGCAGGTCGTGGCCGATTTCACGAGCTTAGACACCTGTTCCAAGTCCATGTCGTGCGCCGCAGGCACACGCTCCTCGATCTTGTGGCACTGGAACCAGAACATACATGTGCCGTCTGGGCGTATGATACGGAATACGACGAGCGCGAGGCCCTGCCCACCGCGCGCCTGGATCGCGCAACACTTCTCGCGGTCGGCGGCGCTGTAGAAGGGCTCGTTGTGGTGCCAGTGTCGCTCGGCGAGCCCGTGTTGCACGGGATACACCTTCTCGACGACGAAGGAGAGCGAGGTTGGCCCCACGAGGCGATCCGTGCGCGTCACGTCAATGAAGAGCGCGTGCGTCATCGTCAGGTTCATGCCCTCCGTGCAGAGAATTTGATATGCCGCCCAGCGGAAAAGCCAGGCGTATTTCTGTTGTCAGCGCTGCGAGCCCGGGACGGCGCGGTTCGCGTACCTCTAGCCATGCACCGGTGTCCACCTTGTGCGGTTTCTTGCAGATCGCCTTGTGTTCGGGCCAGTCTGCGATTTGACACTCTCGGCTCTGGGAAAGATGATACTATTAAGGGAGAATGCTGGAAAACTGGACGAATTGCTACGTACACAATAGCACACCCAACTGCACTTCGAGCATTGCTTGAATTGCAGCCCTTTCGAGTTTCCTTTGTTCGGACATTCCCTCCAGCGGCAGACCTTCTCGGGCTTCATGCTGGTAATTGCAGAAACCCTGATAATCTGCGGGCAATTGCAACTCATGTCGATGGCAAGCCTAGGGAAGACGTGAAGAGAGAAGGTGGAATAAAAGTGCTACTGGAAGCTGTGAACTAGAGTATGTTATGCTATGAGTATATGCACTCGTGACCTTGGAAGCGTTGAGAGAGCTGCTGAGGCCTTCGAGTTTTCGGCGAATTCAACATTGATGCCAACACCACATGACTTTTTTTACGTAAGTGAAGCGATGGATGCTGGTTTTGTAGGATGTAGTTGACTTCGATGCGTGATAATTTGTGACTTGTTGGCAGCTGAGATGCTAATAGAGGCGATGAAGATTAGATTGAAGGAGGGATACGAGGCGGAGGCTGATTTAGATCACGAAGAGGCTGGTATGGGCCGACGGGCACGAGTGCATGCCCCCGAACGGTCACCGAGCATGGAAATGTCGTCCACAGTCCGTATCGAAATCATGCACTTCAATCCAACAAGTTGTCTCCGTGACTGTTGTCGTGCTCTCGGATTGACGGACGGGGATCGCGGCCTGCACCTTCGCCGACATCCTCAATGGAGTATTCAGCATAGCCATTGAACATAAGTATCTAAACCCACTCCCTGTCACAAAGTTCGCGAACACATTTATACATCGTTGCGTCCGGAACGCATGACGCAGCTGAGACGCGGGGACCTCTTTTGGCGTTTTTCCGTCTACTTGCGCCTACGCCTGGACTTGACCGCATCTGGCTTGGGAGGTGGCAGATCGTGGTGCTCGACCTTTTCAAAGTTCCCCAAGGGTACCGAATTGCGCAGAGCTTCCACAGAGATGAACTGGCGCACTGCTTTTTCCGGCAGCTCACAGTTCGCGACCATTTTCACGAGCTCGTACCACCTCCTCCAATCGCATGTCGTGCGCCGCAGGCTCACGCTCCTCAATCTTGAAACGCTGGAACCAGACGAGAGCCGTGTCGTTTGGGCACAGGACACGAAATGCGAGGAGCGCAAGACCCTGCCCGCCGCGCGCCTGGATCGCGCTACACTCCTCGCGATTGGGGGCGAAGACGGGTATGCCACCGTCCCAGCACTTCTCAGCGAGCTCGTGTCGCAAAGGGTATACCCGCTTGACGAGGAAGGACAGCGGCGTCGGTCCCACGAGGTGGTCCGTGCGAATCACGTCAATGAAGAGCGTGTGTCATCGTCAGGTTCATGCCTTCCATGCGGAGAATTTGGTATGCTGCCCAGCGGAAAAGCCAAGCGTGTTCCTGTCGTCAGCTGTAAGCGTCGTGAACCCACGACTGCAGTATTTGCGTACCTGCAGCCATGCACCGATGTCCGCCGCGTACGGCTTCTTGCAGACTGTCTTGTGCTCAGGCCAGTCCGCGGTTTGACACCCTCGGCTCTGTGGGTGAGATGATGTGATTTGAGGGATAACGGTGGACAACTGAACGGGCTGTCGCTCACACAATAGCGCACCCCTGTACACTTCGAACACTGTTTGACTTGCAGTCCTTTTAGGTTGCCTTCATTCGGGCATTCCTCCCATTGACAGGCCTTCTCGGGCTTAGGATCCAGAAACAGGTAGTTAATCCGGGAATCGTAGATCATATCGACGGCGAGCCTAGGGACAGCGTGAAGAGAAAAGGTGGAGATGAAAGTGCCACGATGGCTGGAAGTTGTGGATTAGGGTATATATGCGCTCATAGCCCCGAAAACGTTGGGATGTTGTGCAAGTGAGCGTGGAGAGAGTTGCTGAGGGTCTGCAAGCCCGACGTTGATGCCAACGTCATATGACTTTTTTACGTAAGTGAAGCAATGATGGTGAAGAAATGCGACCTCGATGCTGGCTTTGCATCACCACTAGGACGCAGCTGACTTCGATGCGTGATAGGTTCTTGGTAACTCGGATGCTGATAGAGGTGATGGAGGTTAGGTTGAAGGAGAGATACAAGGCGAAGGCCGGTTTAAATGGCGGAGAGGCTGGCGACCGAGCACGGGATTAGAATCGTCCCTATCCAAGTCGCGCGTTTCAATTCAACAAATTGATTGTCTCAGCTGCTGGGCTCACTATACAGAGTCACTACTTAGTCCTGGTTGACAAAAGATCGCGCCGGCCTGCACCTTTGCCGACATCCTCAATCGAACATTGAAGAGACATAGGCGTAGTCGATGAACATAGGTCTCAAAACACGCTCCCTGCCACAAAATTCGTGAACACATGCACATATCCAAGATGCGAGGATCCCTTTTAATTTTTGCTTATCCGCTTGCGCTTACGCTTGGACCTGATCGCATTTGATCTGAGAGGTGGCATCTCGAGAATATTGATCTTTTCAAAGTTCTCCAAGGCTACCGAGTTGCGCAGAGCTTTTGCTGAGATGTACTGGCGTACCACCTGCTCCGGCAACTCACAGTTCGCGACCATTTTCACGAGCTTGCACACCTCTTCGAAGGCGATGTCGCACGCCGCAGGCACACGCTCTTCGATCTCGAAGCGCTGGAACCAGAACATGCTCGTGCCCCTCGGGCCTGGGACGCGGAAACCAAGGAGCGCAAGGCCCTGCCCACCGCGCGCCTGAATCGCGCTACACTTCTCGCGGTCGGAGGCACTGAAAAAGGGCATGCCGCAGTTCCAGTGCTGCTCAGCGAGCCCATGTGTCACGGGGCACACCGTATCAACGAGGAAGGACTACGGCGTTGGCCCCACGAGGCGGTCCGCACGTGTCACTTCCACGAAAAGCGCATGGGTCAGGTTCATGCCCTCCGTGCAGAGAAGTCGGTATGCTGCCCAGCGGAAAAGCCAGGCGTGTTTCTGCTGTCAGCTGTCAGCGTTGCGAACCCGAGACTGCGCGGTTTGCGTACCTCTAGCCATGCACCAATGTCTAACATCTGCGGTTTCTTGCAGACCGCCTTGTGTTCGGGCCAGTCTGCGATTTGACACTCTCGGCTCTACGGGAGAAGTGGCATGGCGTGAGGGAGAGTGTTCGAACATTGGATGGGATGCCACATACACAATAGCGCACCCAAGTACACTTTGAGCATTGCTTGACCCTTTCAAATTCCCTTCATTCGGACACTCCTTCCAGTTACAGGCCTTCTCGGGCTTGGGATCTCCAATAACCGTCCCCAACCGGGAGTCGTAGATCATGTCAACAGCGAGCTCAGGGACGACGTGGAGAAGGTGGGGATGAAAGTGCAACAAACGTTGGAAGCTTTATGTAAGTTTTCAGCGAGTTCAACATTGATGCTTACGCCACATCTCTTTTACGTAAAAATGATGTCGAGACGACACGCTCGGCTGCCAGCGACGCAGCTGACTTCACTGTGTGATCGTGCGCTGCCGCTCACCAAACAAAACATATGGAGGTAATGCATCATCGCACACGACACGCATAGACGCTAGCTAAGAGTAAACCGCAAACAGTGTAAACGGTTGTCAGGAGATAGAACAGCAGCCTAGTGCAGAATACAGAGGCGGAACGACCACACGGTGCACGAACAAGCACGCACGTCCGGTCATGCACCGCGGAGTCTTCTGCCTCTTGCTTCAGTATACATAATTCCCGCCTTCGCTCACTGTTGCGAAATTGCGCTTACGCAGGCACGATCTCGATGTAACGCTCGGTCCACATCGGCATTGCGATATTTGACTGCACATGCCGCACATGAGAGACACGAACAGCCTGGGGAGGAACATGTACGAACCTGCAGGTACCAGCTCTCCTTGTCCTTGAAGTCCGGCAAGGTCGACGGCATGCCGTCAAGCGGTGCACAGAGACGCTACAACGGCAGTGCGTTAGCAGCGTGCGAGGCAGTGGGAGTCAGAGACGAGCGCAGCTATGATGGAAGGACACGCACGTGCGGGACGATTTCGTGTTTCAATCTGCGCTTGAGGCCCGCCTTCTTCAGCGCAGCGGCGAGACCTTGCTTGGTGAGGTGCGCCTCGAACGCCTTCGAGTTGTCGTACACGGCGGCTGATGCGTGGGCCGTGGCAGTGATGTTGCCCATCCAAGCTGTGAATATGTATGTGGTCAGCAGCGACGTACTGAAGATGTAGGAGCATCGGGTCAAGGTACCTTTCATGTCATCCATGCTGTGCACTTTGCCACGGTCTGGCAGTGTGATCTATACGAGGGAAGCGCAGTGAGATGGCATTTAAGGATCGAAATATGACGCGGCGGAGCGCACCTTGCCACTATTCATAAGCCTATCAACAACTTCCTTCATGTCTTCTTTCCCGGGCTCAGCACCGGGCTCTCGCCCTGGCCAGTTCATGAAATGCCCAACGATCGTCGCATCGTCTCTTCGTTTCAGAAATCCTCCCCAAGCATCCAGGATACTCGGGATCCCGAGGTAGTCTTGGTCGACGAGATTTGAGACGTCGATGCGGTCGAAGCGCATCTCTTCCGGGATCCCGATGCGCACAAGGTCGCCGCGCCGGATGCTCGTCGCGAGGTCGATCGTGTCCGTATTCGCGATCTTGATGGAGATATTCATGTGTGCGAGTCGCTCCGCGAACGTCTGCAGCTGCGAGGCGACATGGTAGTAGAGGCAGCCGTACAGGTCCTCGCGCGTCGTGCCATGGGCTTTGCCAGATTCTATGACCTCCTCGATGCTGTATTGTCGCTCGTTAGTGGGTATATGTGCCATATATGGGACATATAGCTTACTTCCAGCAGTTCAGTGGGTTCGCGCCATCACTCTGAAGCCATTCGCCACGTGGAGAGAAGAGGAAACGGTTCGGCGAGTTGAAATGCGCATCGTGTGCACCAAATGGAAGGACGATGCCAAAGCGATTATACTCGAGCAGTGTCAGCCGATGCGAAGGCTCGCATCGAGCCCATTGCCTGTGGCGAAGATCTGTGCGGTCAGGGTCGAATCTATCGACGAGGTTGTCAGATTACAGAAGAACGTGAACCAAGCATCGTATTCACCGAACGCGGCCAAGCTCATTTGCAGCGTCACCCATGCCATACGCTTTTGGGGAGATCGCCAACATTCCACAGAGCATGCGCAGATCCTGGTTGATGTCCGCGTCGAGGACAGCGTTCGGTCCTAGTTGCGTATGCATGAGCTCAGTGCCTGTGGCCAACTCTACTGCAATGGGTAGGATTTCGGTGTGATACATGACTGGGACGAAGGCAGAGTACCAGAGGTGCAGTGCCAAGTCGGCGGCCTTGCGCTTGTTCGGAATCTTAGCGAGGATCTGCAGCATGAGTATGTTGCGCAGGGTGACGTAATTGTCGCGATCGTTCATGACGATGGTCAGCTTGTCAGTGTAGTCCCGTGGCATGCAATTGACGGTCTTCACAACGTTGCGAAGATCTCCCGAGGCTGATACTCGGATGAGTGCTATATCCTGTGGTTGCTGCAGTAGCATGGTGCGCACCAACGAAGGCGAGGTTCAGATCCGATGAAGACTTTGCATCATTAGCAGATAGCTTTAGGATGTCTATTGCAGGCATAGTCCCCCATCTAGATCGGCAAACAGCTGAGATGATATACGGGGAATCATATGTAATGGATCGTACAGAGGAAGCCCTTGACTTAGGGGGTGCTTTCGCGGTATCCCGCTCACAAACGTAGGCGGGCGTCCTTCTTCGATCCACGCGGGCTGCCATTGCTCCGACCGAATATTGGCTTTGCAGTCTGTCGGGTATCAGCATAACCGCGGAGAGGAAGGTTGCCATAGAGTATACCCTGAGCATGAAGTTTCCAATGCTTGCGCTGACATTCCTGTGATACGAACCACAAGATAAGCCGGGTTTTCACGCGTTGATACACCATGTGCGCACCTTGGAGCAGTATTTTACCAGGCGGCAGCTGCTGCACACTTGTGAGCCCGGGTTAGGACATTCATCCGCTTTGGCAGGGTTCGCATACGCGCACGGCGCAGAAAGCGGAAGGAATTGTGGCAGCTCCTCTGACATTTTGCGCAGCATTGCGTACGCGACATCGGTGTCCGACAACCCGTGACGTGCAAGAAAGGTCGCCCACATCGGAGTACCAATGAAGTCATGCCCAGGATCGTCGTTCGGGCCAAATGCGTTTCCTCCACCGGGAAGGTGAAACGTTGTCAAAGGAGGCTCTGAGCTGTTGCGTCCTACCCAGTCGATGACCTCGGCTGTCTTGTCGTCTTTGGTTGACAAGCGAGAGAGGGTGTCGTTGAGCTCTTGTAAAGAGTGGCTAGAGGATGACATGGTAGATGGCGGGGGTGATAAAAGATGAGTTTGCCTGCAAATTTTTATAGCGCTGATTATCAGTGCTCGCTCCTGCCATACAGAGAAGCGAAGAGGGTTTGACCGAGATGATGGCACGACGGGGAACTGCCGTTTTTGTTTGGCGAACTGCCGCGGAGTGGCGTTCCGACCTCAAACAGTCCCATCTTTTGAAATGTAGACCCGACAAGAGGATTCGTTATGATCAAGTAATCGGTAACAATGACCATTTCTCCCGCGAAAGCCCGAAACTGATGTTTAAGCTTACGCGTCAGTTACAAGACGCCCAGGCGTCCTGTGCAGGCTAAAATAACGCAAAACCTAACTTGCCACGCCTGAACTTGACGATCAAGCTGTGGGTCGAGCTCGGTGTTATTGTAGCTACATTGCAGCTTCCTGGCTCATTGACAATAACAGTCTTATACATATCATCTACATCTAGCATGCAATATTGCTAATTTTCGCAATTTCTTGTGGGCACGTGCCCAGTCTTGCAGATCCATACCTAGCACCTGAGATTCTTTGCAGGACAGCAACAATCGAATCGTGTGGGAGCAAGTTTGCGTCTGGGAATGACGATGCTCAATATCAAGGTATATGGAAGAAAGAGCAGCTTTAGTTTGCGCTTAGGTATGAAGGAGCCCAGGTGCGGAGGTACCGGTGTGTGTACGCCAGTAAGGATATATAACTTACCCTGCGCCACGATGACAGCGCCAATCAAATAACGGGGCTACAGCTTGAATCGCTCATTCCGTACCTCTCTCGTAGCACGCCGGCGCCGCAACGCCCGGGATCTGGATTGTGACTTAGCAACACTGAGCGTTGACATTTAATGTGAACTCCGAGTCCTCACCCCGTTCCTCCTCAATGATTAATATTGGGACCCCAGCAATACCGTCCGTGCCGAGAAGAACTTGAAGCGAGGTGATGATACTGTAATGTCGAAGGAAGAGACAATAGGGATATCAAGATAGCGAAGAGAAGTAGAGGCATTATGCAGATCTCTCGTTTGCCGCAAGAGAGAATCCAGCCACGGAAGCGTGAACCTATCCATGGCGCTCTCTCTTACACTCGCTTGGTCGATCGGGCGTCTGGCTCGACCTCCCTGACCATGGCGCAGCTTCCCCAGCGATGCAGCTGAGCAATCGTTGACCGCACTCGTATGTTGAGGCCGACATTGATCAAGAGCAGTCGGAGGAGCCACCATTCAGCAAAACTGTTTAGAGGCAATAATCGTCGCATGACTCGCATCTGATACTCATAACCGCTATCTAAGACTTGGAGTGCTAAGTAGCAAACAATAATCTACACGATCGCCAAGAGATACAACAACAACCTAGTCCAGAGTGCAGAAATGGAACGGCCACACGGTGCACGAACAAGCACGCACGTCCGGTCATGCACCGCGGAGCCCTCTGCCTCTTGCTTCAGTACACATAATTTCTGCCTTCGCTCACTGTTGCGAAATTGCGCTTACGCAGGCACGATCTCGATGTAACGCTCGGTCCACATCGGCGCTGCGATACTCGACTGCACATGCCACACATGAGAGACACCAACAGTCTGAGAAGGAACACGTACGAACCTGCAGGTACCAGCTCTCCTTGTCTTTGAAGTCCGGCAAGGCCGACGGCGTGCCGTCGAGCGGTGCATAGAGACGCTACAACGGCAGTGGGAGTCAGAGACAAGCGCGGCTATGAAGGATACGCACGTGCGGGACGATTTCGTGTTTCAATCTGCGCTTGAGGCCCGCCTTCTTCAGCGCAGCGGCGAGACCTTGCTTGGTGAGGTGCGCCTCGAATGCCTTCGAGTTGTCGTGGTACGCGGCAGCTGATGCGCTTACAGTAATAGTGACTTTTTCTCTCCAAGCTGCAGGTATGCACGTGGTCAGGAGCGACGTACTAAAGGCGTAGGAGCATCGAGCCGAGGTACCTCTCATGTCATCCCTAGTATGCATTTTGCTACGATCCGGCGGTGTGATCTGTGCAAGGGAAGCGTAGTGAGACAGCGTTCAAGTGTAAAATTATGATGCAGCAGAGCGCACCTTGCCATCATTCACAAGCTTACCGACAAGTCCTTTCATGTTTTCCGCGCTGGGCCAAGCGCCAGGCTCGCGCACTGGCCAGTTCATGAAATGCCCAACGATCGTCGCATCGTCTCTTCGTTTCAGAAATCCTCCCCAAGCATCCAGGATACTCGGGATCCCGAGGTAGTCTTGATCGACGAGATTCGAGGCGTCGATGCGATCAAAGCGCATCTCTTCCGGGATCCCGATGCGCATAAGGTCGCCGCGCCGGATGCTCGTCGCGAGGGCGATCGCGTCCATGTTCGCGATCTTGATGGAGATATCCATGCGTGCGAGCCGCTCTGCGAACGTCTGCAGCTGCGAGGTGACGTGGTAGTAGAGGCAGCCGTACAGATCCTCGCGCGTCGTGCCATGGGCTTTGCCAGATTCTATGACCTCCTCGATGCTGTTTTGTCGTTTATCAGCGTGTATATGCGCCAGATATGAGAGAGATGGCTTACTTCCAAGAGTACAATGGGTTCGCGCCGTCGTCTTGGAGCCATTCGCCGCACGGAGAGAAGAGGAACCTGTTCGGGGAATTGAAGTGCGTGTTGTGCGCACCAAAGGGGAGCACGATGCCATAGTGGTTGTGCTCAAGCAGTGCCAGTCGGTGTGAAGGCTCGCATGAATTCCAATACCTATGGCGAATGTCTATGCGGTCAGGATCAGACCTGTCGACGAGGTTGTCAGATTACAGAAGGACGTGAAACAGGTGTTGTATTTACCGGACGCGGCCAAGCTCATTCGCAGCGTCGCCCATACCGTACATCTTTGAGGAGGTCATCAACGCTCCACAGAGCGTGCGCAGATCCTGGCTGATGTCCGCATCGAGAACAGCTTTTGGGCCTAGTTGCGTATGCAGGAACCCGGTGCCTGTGGCTAATTCCTCTCCGATAGGTAGTATCTCGCTGTGATACGTGGCTGGGATGAAGGCAGAGTACCAGAGGTGTAGCGCCAAGTCGGCGGCCTTGCGCTTGTTCGAAAGTTTGGCGAGGATCTGCAGTATGAGTATATTGCGTAGGGTGACGTAACTTTCTCGATCGTTCATGACGACAGTTAGCCTGCCGACATAGTCCCGTGACAGGCCATTGACGGTCTTCAAAACATTGCGAAGATCTCCGGATGCTGATACTCAGATAAGTATCATGTAATGTGGTCGGCGGCATCATGATACCTACCGATGAAGATGAGGTTCAGGTCCGATAGAGACTTTGCATCGGTGTCCGGCAGCTTTAGGATGTCTGTGGGAGGCATAGCTCCCCATCTAGATCGGCAAACAGCTAAGATAACACATGGAGGATCACATGTTACGGATCTTACAGACGGAGCCCTCGGCTCAGGGGGTGCATTCCCGGCTCACCAGTCATAAACGTAGGCAGACGTCTTTCCTCAATCCACGCGGGCTGCCACTGCTCCGACCGAATACGAGCCTTGCAGTCTATCGGGCATGAGAATAGCCACTAGGGAGAAGGTTGCCATAGAGTATACCCAGAGCGTGGATTTTCCAGTGCTTGTGCTGACATTCCTGTCATATGAGCCACAAAATAAGCCACATTTTCATGCGTCGATGCACCATGTGCGCACCTTGGAGCAGTATTTTACCAGGCGGCAGCCGCTGCACACCTGCAAGCCCGGGTTAGGACATTCGTCCGCTTTGGCGGGGTTCGCGTACGCACACGGCGCAGAAAGCGGGAGGAACTGTGGTAGCTCCTCCGACGTTTTGCGCAGCATTGTGTACGCGACATCGGTGTCCGACAGTCCGTGATGCGCAAGAAAGGTCGCCCATATCGGAGTACCAATGAAGTTGCGCACAGGATCGCCGTTTGAGCCAGATGCGTTTCCTCCAACAGGATGGTGAAGTGATGTCAAAGGAGGCTTCGAATCGCGACGTTCAATCCAGCCGATGACCTCGGCTGTCTTGTCGTCTTTAGTCGACAAGCGAGAGAGGGCGTCGCTGAGCTCTTGCAATGAGCTGCAAGAGGATGACATGGAAAATGGTGGGGGGAATCGCAACTGAGTTGAGTTGGGGAATCCTCCCTAATGCTGATTATAAGGTCTTGCTCCTGTCATACAGAGAAGCGAAGAGGATTTGACCGAGCTAATGGCATGACTGGTGAACTGCTGCAGAGTGGTGCTCTGATTTCCAACTGTCATTCTGGTGCTATGCGAAGATCCACCTACCATACCTGAATCTGGCGATAGCTCAGGCTCTTGAGTCAAGCTCGGTGTCGAGAAGACTCTCGTAGCTAACTTGCAGCTCCGAGCTCACCGAAGATAGTAGCCTTAGACCTGCATTTCCCCACAGCTAAGACACATTAGTACCTTCTTCAGTTACCTTAGGCACGTGCCCGGTCTTATAGACCCATACCCAGCAGTTGAGAGCCCTTGCGAGATAGCAATAACCGAAGCGCGCGGGGACAGGCATGCGAAACAGTAAAGGTGCAGACATGTGCATGAGCTGCCACCTTTTCCATGCATCCTGCTGGGCATTTCCGTTCGCAGACGGGAAGGAGCTCAGGCTCGTGGGACGTTTAGTGTGCGGCTGCAGGTGGTCGCCAACAAGGGCAAATAGCTTACCCTGCGCCACGAGGACGGCGCCAATCAAACAACGGGCTGCCCGTGTGCACTACCAGACATCGCCCCATGTCGGTAACACCATAACTTTAGGAAGAAGAAAAAAGACTTCTTTGCTCCTACATACTCTTCAATCCACGCTGCTCTGCATTCTTGCTCTGACTTGTCACCTTCGCTCTCTCTTCGGTCTAAGCTTCGATCGCTTTCGTTGCCCCGACTCTTGCTCTTCGATCTCGCCCTTGTCTGTTCTTCCAGACCGAACTGGCAAGACAAAACCCTCTCGTCATCGTCTTATCTCGGATCTTCGACTGATTCTCACTTAAAGGAATGGACTCGCTTCACACATCTAGAGACATGCGCTCGACTCGCCAATCACAGTACCAATGCATGAGTAATGGCGGACGTCTTCGGAAGTTGGCATTTCTGGACCTAACGGGTGATGACAGGGCTTATCGCCAGTTGTTGTGTCCGTTTATATGCGATTTATTCAGTGCGCAATAGCTTGTACCTGTCTTCCTCTCAAGAGATGTATTTCTTCATGAGCGTGAGACATGTGCAGACCAACTTGAAGCACGAAGCATGAAAGCTTTCTTAAGCGCACTGGAAACTCGAACGAATCCCAAAGCGAGTCGAGATGCCAAGGTGCGAATCAAGATCAAGGGTTGCTTTGACCAGAATTGCAGATAGCCTGGGCATCCCACGCACGTCCGAATACGCACGCGCATTTCAAGGTGCTGTGCTTCCTCTATGGTCAGGGCTGCTGCGCGCGTCGTCCACATGCCAGGCCACCTTTGCAGTGATCTCTAGTACCTTCTGATTTAACATAGCGCGGTGTATCTACACTGCGCGCGGGCGATGTCCTACCTACAGGCACTACCACGCAGCCGATATTCGCATAATGAAGAGGTGTTTCTAGTAGCGCGCTGACTCGCAGTCATGAGTCGCTCTTCCGCGCGAGATAGATGCGCATCAGACAGTCGGCATACATACGATTGAGAGCAAAGTCGGCAACGAAGAGTATATACACCGTCTAGCCTTCTTCATCCATCGCTTCCATGCCTGCATTCTTCCACCACGGCACAGGGCCAAGACCCTGCTCAGCAATAGAGCACTAAAATTTGCCGACTGATCAATGGAAGCCACAAGCAACGCAACTTGAACGCACTGTGATCGTATACGGCGCTCTTCGCCCCTCTCTCTCTTTCGACGTCTGTCCGTTGGCCATAACCCCCTCCTGCGCTTTCGGCGGACCGGGCTCGTCGTCGTAGAATTCGTCGGCTTCCACCCGTACACGGACCACCTCGCTAGAATCAATGTACATTCGCGACGTGAGGGGCGTATCAAGGAGGTCTGGGGTGACTGAGTCGGGATCTGCGACCCAGAAGTATGCCCGCTCGTTAGGATCACTAAGTAGCTGTCTCAGCATACGGTGTATGGTAAGAATAAGGGGAGACTAACAAGGCTGACGGCTCAGGAAGGAATATTCGCGGGATATATACATCGTCAAAAAAGCCTAGAGTCACTGGGATGGCATGGGCACCTGTCATCTTCGAGACCACGTTGAACGTACATCTGATACCGTCCTCATCGGAGGATTTCACTTTCGCTAATATGACTTCCGAAGGGAAAGGCCGAAAGACGACAAGACGAAAGACAACTAAGGCAAAGTGAGAAGACACAAATAGACCTTGTGACTGCGACAACCGCACCTTTATACCACAGAAAACCATCGCCGTACCTCACCTTTCCTTCGCCGACCTCCGCCAGGTCGAACACGCTGACACATAACCCGACATCGTGCAGAACACGATTCGCATACTTCTTGTTCAGTTCATTTGTGATAGCTTGTTGCGGTGGAAGGCCGAAATGAGAAGGGTGGACCGCAACGGTGTCCTACGTGAACTCGAGTGTAAATTAGCTAATTTCCACGCTGGTCGTGAAGGAGACTCACTTTGATTATTGAAAGAACGAACATCTCCGAGTAATGTGCCCGCTACGCGTCTCGCAGGTCGGGGGGCTAGGCAAGGCTTACGTGCATAGAAGGTAAAGGGTCGACGAGCCCTACTTGAGGTGAGGTCTGGGAATAGGACGCGATGGGCGCCCGAGCCCTGCGCAACTTCTTACCGAGACCTCCCACAACGTGAAGCTGCATCAGGTATAGACTCCTAGCAGGGGTCTTTTCTCAAGTCCGGAATCGCACTATCGGGTTTCATGTGACGTTTGCATCATCAGTGTGTCAGTTTTATGGCCCTTTAAGCCCCCGTTTCCACTGACTAAATGATTTGCGCAGAACGTTCATCCTACGGGGATGCAGCACTTGATCGCCCAGAACTGCATCGAAGACGTGCTACTCGAGATATTGCACGATCTTCCGCCTCATGATCTGGCAACGACAGCTCGGCTCTGTCGTACGTGGTTGTACGCTTCCAGGGTACTGCTTTACCGACACATCCATTTCAATACGTCAGTCCCTTCCGCCGCCCAACTCGAGGCCTTATTACGCTCCTCGCCTTATTTGCGCACCTTAGTACACTCACTTGTGCTGTTCCACCAGTTTCCCGCCAAGGATGTCCTTCTGGAGTGGATAGCCTTGTTACCGGAGAATGGTCTAGTTTCCGTGAAGTTTGAGCGGATGCCGCTCGAGGCCAGTTCGATGTCGCTGCTGCAATTTCCCGCTATTCGTACTTCGAATGAGATTATCATCGGCCATCCTTACTTCCTGCTGGAAAATCCGGAACGGCTGTCCGACATCCTCTCCTACCCTTCCCTAAGACGACTCTCGCTTTTCATTCCGAAAAGTCTTCCCATCCGACCATCTATCGCTCTCAGACTGAGCCGTCTAAGCTTGGCTATCTTGACGGAGCACTGCCCTAGATTGCTTGAGGAGATGCTGAGAGCCATTACATCCCCTCTGATCCACTTGAACCTCCTACTGCCATGCCTCGAGTCAGACACAGCCTCCTGGCTTGGCACCATTCTCGCCCGACATCTCCCCACACTGAGGTATTTCACCGTCAAGGCACTGGACCAGGACGAGATTGCTCCGCTTTTGGACGACATGATCACGTCACTGACTTCGGTGGAAGTCCTCGCATGTGGGGTCGGCACGTACACGTCGAAGCTTTTCAACGGGCTGCCTGCGTGCCTCCGGTCGCTCACCCTCGAAGGTCGAAATCACGATCCCTTCCCTGTGCCAGAGCTTTCTGACGCTGTCGCGAGACTTCGTTCTCGCAGCACCGCGTTTGAGAGCATGACCATTGGCCGACAGCCCAGTTACGCTAGCCACCGCCATTTCGATACTCTATCACGCACATGCGCCTCTCTCGGCGTCTCCTTCACTATTGCGAAGCCTCGTCTCGGAGAGCATTTTCTTTGAAAGCACGAATGCTTGTCAACGGATCCAGCGAATGTGCATCGTTGTAATCAATGCCTTCACAGCGTTTGCACCGCGATGCACCACTAGTAGCAGCTTATAGACATACAGTAGATGAAGTGGAAATGAATTACTCTAGCCGTACCACTTGTTGCCTATACGCGTCTCGGCCTTGGGGCGCTGAGGGATAGTCGAGGTCCGAATGTCAAACACCTCGATAGCTCGCTTCAGAAGTTATGCTTGTCAGCCCACGCAAGAAGTGTGTACCCAAATTGCTTACCTTCCAAGTGGCCATGTCGAGCTCCATGACCATCTGGTGCTTTCTCAGGCCTTCGGTATAGTCATCTGCGGACGGCGCTTCGCAAATAACTGGCATGTATGCGTCTAACGGACGGACTATGAGCTAGTCGGGCCTCCACTCACAGATTATAGGCTCGCCATTCTCGATTTCCAGCGCGCACTTGCCGTCGCGTATCAGGAATGAGAGGTGAAACAGATTCTCAACCGACTGTGCGAAGTCGTTCGGGTTGACGATGAACTTGAATAGGTTGACCTTGCCTATGGTCTCGAGAATTCTCTCAAGCTATAGAGTGATCAGGACAGGCGGCAAGAAAATGGGCAATTTTCACGTACTGCCGCCACGTTCTTGGTTGTCTCGTTTCCTGAGCGCGTGATATCGTCCTCCGTAATCTCCTGTGGCTTTCTCTGGTCTTCCTTGTGCTTCTCGAGCCGGGCTCGCTTAGTCACATTCCGCTTCTTCTGCTCGACAGAGAGCGGACCCAGCCTAAATGAGAAGCTCAACAAAATGTACAGTGATCGTCGGCAAACGCACATGAAGTCCATGACCGGCACGCGGTGGCTCTTTGCAATGGCTTTCCAGCCAATACGCTCCCATTCGAGAGGGGCGCCGTCTCCGTCGTCATCGTAGGAGTCTCTGTCATCGTCTTCAACTTCCTCAACATCGTGACGCCCGCCCATAAAGATGACGAGCTTGCTGATGTAGTCGTCTATGTCGAATGCGCCGCTACCGGACTTCATCGCGCGCGCCATCATGGCAGACTGGACGGACGCCTTGACGAGGAGGTCCGAGTCGAGCGTCGCCTCTCCTGTGCCCTTCACTATCATAATGTCATAAATCCAGAACGCCATTGTTTTATTATGAATGCGCTTACCGATCTCGAAGAGCTTGTCGGCCACCTTGACGGTCTGCAGCATGAACTCAGCTGCACCATCTTGGTTCTGGCGTTCTGGTGATTTCTGCGTTATTAGAGCAGAATAATACGTTTGCAGCGCCACGGACCTTCTATCTCTGCCCTCAGGTCGCGATACCTTTTGCGCAGGTCGCGTCGTTCCTCAGGGTCTTGATCAGGGTCGTATGGTATAGTTGCAAGGCTTGAGGGCCCTGCCTCCGCATATTCTTCGTATGACATCTTCTACCTAATCCGCGGAACTGGATCTGGATGGGGTCTGGAGAAAAAAATCAACAAAGTCAGGAGGAGGTCGTGGTCGCGTAGAATGAGGTGCGCTTCGCGTTTGTTTGGTGTTGTTGGCAGCGCGTGCCTCGCACTTGCGTGATCCGGAAGGTCTTTCTCACGTTTTTCTACTGAGTTCTCGCCTTCATCCCTGCGTTCAGGTCTGTGTACTTACCGGAAAGGCTCTGAGCTCCCCTTGTGTATTTAGATTCTTGTCGGAGGTAGAGAAGCATGACCGCTCCCACTTCCGTCTCAAAGTCCGAGAAGGCTTACATCCAATCTTCACTTCACGCGCCAGATGCTCTGCGCGCGGACGGACGGTCACTCAAAGACTTCCGCAATGTCTTCCTAGAGACTGGTGCGGCACCTCTCGCAAATGGTAGTGCACGCGTCAACTTGGGCAAGGCTTCCCACGAAAGCGGAGGCGGGACAGAAGTTATTGCGGCAGTGAAACTGGAGGTGGAGAATGTCGAAAATGGTGACGGTGTCGACGGTGGAAGAATCGTCTGCACAGTACTATGGTGCGCTTTCTTTCATCCGTCGCCGCCTCCGAGCCTGAAAACCTGTCTCGGAAGGTAGCTCACCAGCAGCATATCCGCAGCTTTCCTCAAACGCTTTAGACGAGCTTCAATACGACTATACTGCAGTTCTCCACCAGACGCTCTCGCATCCAACACTGCGTCCATCTAACCTCGGCATACTGCCCCGCAAGAAGTCATGGCTGCTCAATCTCGATATCACGATCGTTTCGGACGCGGGAAACACGTACGACGTCATGTTCATGGCTGCACGCGCGGCTCTCTGGGATACAAAGGTCCCTCGGACGCGTAGCGTGCAGTATGCCGCTCGCAAGGGTTCAGCGCCGATGATACAAGCAGGAGAAGCAAGCATGGACGTAGACGAAGACGGTGTTCCCAAGAGTGGCTTCGACACCAGACGGATACCTACAGCAACCGATTTTGAGCTTCCGGATTTCTGGGACGAAGGAGAAGTCTTAAAGGGAAGGGAGCTATGGCCTGTCTGTATCACGCTGAACATCGTGGGTCGTCGCTTTGCAATAGTCTTTGGGAATGGAATGATTAGATATATTGATACAGGACTCGCCCATCTATTATTTGGATGCGACACCAGCCGAGGAAGTCGCTACTCCGCTGAAGCTTCTCCTAATGTTCTCCTTCCTTGCTGGGGCATCACCGAACCTGCAAGGCATGCGCCTATTGGGACCTGGTGAAGCACAGCTCGTACAGCTCAAAAATTTCATCACTGTAAGGTGTTATGACCGCTCCGGGTAGCTGCTCCGAATTCTCACAACTGTCCAGGAGGGTGAGACCTATGCGAAGGAGCTGTTCAATGCCCTCGAAGCAAAACTGCGAGATGAAGATGTTAGGAGAAATCAGAAAGCCCGCGATAAGTTCACCCTTCGATAGAAATTGTAGTGTTTTTGATGTAAATGCCGTGCGTATGATGTGGAATATACAACTGTCTGTCTGTAGCGCGAATGGCTGCCCGAGGCTGCAGCCCGCCACATTTCACCAGTTGTGTGACGGTCACTGTGACATATTGTGACAGCGCGACTAATTGCATCACGCTCGAGTCACGGTGAGCTGTGAGGGTTTATGGATGCATAGATTGCATCGATATCTTCCATCTCTCTATCGGCTCTCTCCCCCTCGTACACATCTTCGAACGATGTCCCAAGCAGCAGAGACACCCGCGCCTCCAGCTACTGACGCCCCAAACCCGAACTCGAAGAGTGCAGGTGAGTATGCTGACACACAGTGCGTGGCAGCTGCTGAAGATGTGTCTACAGCGAAGAAGGAGGCGAAACGGCTCGAGAAAGAGGTGAAGCTTGCAGCTAAGCAAGCCAAAGTCGTAGTAAACATGCCTGCGGGCGAGAAGAAGGTCAAGGCAGAGAAGAAGAAGAAGGAAGAGGAGGATACTCCGTTCGTGAACACGACACCAAAGGGCGAGAAGAAAGGTGCGTGTCAGATATTTGGCTTCGAGGTGTGAATTCTCATTCCGCTGTAGATGTTACCCAACCCATGTCGGACAGTGGCTACGACCCCATTGCTGTCGAGGCCGCTTGGTACGACTGGTGGGAAGCCCAAGGTTTCTTCAAGCCACAGCTCACGCCGAACGGCAAGGTCAAGCCTGAAGGCGGATTTATTGTACCCGCACCTCCACCGAACGTCACTGGAAGCCTGCACATCGGCCATGCGCTTACAACCGCCATCCAAGATGGTCTCGTGCGATGGCAAGTCACGCTTACGAATTCGCAACAGGCATTCGGACTGACTGCGCTGCAGGAACCGGATGCTTGGGAAGACAGCACTATTTGTTCCCGGATTTGACCACGCTGGCATCTCTACTCAGTCCGTGGTAGAAAACCGGCTGTGGAAGTCGTCCGGCAAGAGCAGGCATGACTTGGGCAGAGAAGAGTTCCTTAAGACCGTCTGGGAGTGGAAGGAAGAGTGGGTTCCAGTTATTCTCCCGCTGGCTCCATGCTTACTCCGAATAGTTATCAAGGTCGTATCACGAATCAACTCAAACGTCTCGGAGGCAGCTATGACTGGTCGCGTGTCGCATTCACTATGAACGAGAATCTTTCAAAAGCCGTCGTGGAGACTTTCTGCAAGCTCCATGAGGACGGTATCCTCTATCGCGCTAACCGTCTCGTCAACTGGTGCGTGCGCATGAACACGACGCTCTCGAATCTAGAAGTTGAGCAAAAACAGCTCACCGGTCGAACGCTGCTGAACGTGCCCGGCTATGATGCGAAAGAAAAGTTCGAGTTTGGTGTCATCACGTCTTTCGCGTACCCAATCGAGAACTCGGATGAGATAATCATTGTTGCGACCACTCGTCCGGAGACCATGCTTGGTGATACCGCCATTGCTATCCACCCGCAAGACCCGCGGTATAAACACCTCCACGGCAAGTTCGCTGTCCACCCCTTCCTTGGCCGCCGGATTCCCATCATATGCGACGATATCGCTGTTGACATGGAGTTTGGGACTGGTGCCGTGAAGATCACGCCGGCACACGACCCGAACGATTACGAAGTTGGTGTCCGCCACAATCTGGAGTTCATTAACATCCTTAATGATGATGGTACGTTCAACGACAATGCAGGAGAGTATAAGGCACGTCCCGAGGCTTTTTTCCGAGAGGTTCGCGCCTAACCTCAGCCTCCAGGGCATGAAACGCTTCCACGCTCGTGTGGCCGTCGTCAAGGCTCTCCAGGAGCGAGGCTTGTATATTGAGCAGAAGGACAACCCTATGCAAATCCCAATTTGCAGCAAGTCTGGCGACATTATCGAGCCGATGCTCAAGCCCCAGTGGTGGGTTAACTGCAAGCCGCTCGCGGAAGAGGCTATCAAGAGAACACGCGCCGGCGAGCTGCTCATCCAACCAAAGTCGTCAGAGAATGAGTGGTACCGCTGGCTCGAGGGAATCCAGGACTGGTGTATCTCGCGCCAGCTCTGGTGGGGCCACCGCTGCCCTGCGTACTTTGTGCGCCTCGAGGGCCAGAACCAAGACAGGAATGACGGCAAGAACTGGGTCGTTGGCCGTACGCTCGAAGAAGCGACTGCTCGCGCCGAGAAGTTCGCGGGAGGCGCCAAGTTCACGCTCGAGCAGGACGAGGACGTGCTTGATACCTGGTTCTCGTCCGGTCTTTGGCCGTGGTCGACCCTCGGCTGGCCGCAACAGACGTTCGACTTTGACACGTTCTATCCTACGTCACTGCTCGAGACTGGCTGGGACATCCTCTTTTTCTGGGTAGCGCGCATGGTCATGCTTGGCGTGCACCTTACGGGCCAGATGCCGTTCAAGGAGGTATACTGCCACGCGATGATTCGCGATGCACACGGCCGCAAGATGTCTAAATCGCTTGGAAACGTCATCGACCCGCTTGATGTCATTCAGGGTCTTGACCTCGAGACGCTTCACCAGAAGCTGTATGAGGGCAATCTAGACGAGAAGGAAATCGCCAAGGCGAAAACCGGCCAGAAGAAGGACTTCCCGAAGGGTATTCCCCAGTGTGGTACCGATGCCTTGCGGTTCGCTCTGTGTGCATACAGTGGTGGAGGTAAGTCCGCAGGACAATATTCGCTTCTATATCTAGTACCCACGGATTTCAGGGCGCGACATCAACCTTGAGATCTTGCGTGTGCACGGCTACCGCAAGTTCTGCAACAAGGTGTTCAACGCTACCAAGTTTGCCATGCTCAAGCTAGATGATAAGTTTATGCCACATCCGACGGCAAAGGTCCGCACTCTTAGCCTATCTATAACTTCTGGCAACTAATGGCATGTGATACTAGCCTACGGGCAAGGAAAGTCTTGTCGAGCGCTGGATCCTCAGCAAGCTCAATATCGCTGCCGAGGAGACGAACAAGCAGATGGTCGAGCGTAACTTCATGGCTGCGACAAACGCCGTGTACAACTTCTGGCTGTATGAGCTTTGCGACATTTACATCGTGCGCGCTAACTCGCCCTACTCTGTGTCATTTTGCTAACACGGATTGCACTTTGTAGGAAGCGATGAAACCTATGACAGACGAGTCTGCGTCGCCTGAGATGCGAGAGTCCGCCCAGCAGACACTGTACACCTGCTTGGACCACGGTCTTCGTCTCTTGCACCCTTTCATGCCCTTCGTCACCGAGGAGCTCTGGCAACGCCTGCCGCGCCGGCCAGACGACTCGACACCGTCGATCATGCTCGCTCAATTCCCTCTCTTCGTAAGTATTATTTGTGTGTTGTATGATGGGTCTCGGGAGCTCACTTTGCGTGGTAGGACAAGGACTACGCATTCGACGGGAGCGACTTCGACCTCGTCTTCTCCGCGATCAGGACCGGGCGTTCGCTCGCGGCTTCATATAACCTGCAGTCCGATATTCAGCGTAAGTCCTGGCAGTCTCCTTTAATCCCCCGTGATGCTAAGTCTTTGGCAGTGTTCATCCGCGTATCGAACAACAAGGAGGCGCAGCTCTTTGAGTCACAGGCGCCGACAATCGTTTCACTAACCAAGGGATGCAAGAGTGCAAAGGTCGTTCGCGAGCTCGGGGACGTCCCCCCTGGTAGCGGTTCCGCTGTTCTCACACCCACCGTCGTCCTCTACTTGCTCGTCCGCGTACGCATTTGTCTTCTCGTATTCTTTGGGATGGCGCACTCACCCCGACATTCAGGGACTGGTTGACCTGGACGCCGAGATAGCCAAGTGCGAGAAGAAGCTGCACCTTGCACAGCTCAACCTAGACAAGATTGTTAAGATCGAGTCCCAGGCCGACTACGAGTCGACTGTCCCTGCAGATGTCCGTCTCATGAACGAGGACAAGGTATAGTGACGTGTATGTCGAGAGTTTTAACCCTGATACTGATGACCCATAACAGAGGAAGACATTCGAAACCGAGATAGATAATTTGAAGACCTCTATAGAGATGTTCGAGAAGATCAAGTAGATGTGCTCTTGGCTGTCGTGCTTGTATTAGACAGGCTTGTAACATCACACGTCTCTTCATCCACTTTTATAGTTGGTGGCTGGTTTCTCGGCCTTATCCCAAGGCGTCCACGTGAACGTTCAGAGCTAAAGGCTACTTTGTGTTCAAATTCTGAGTTGAGGTGCGAGAGGGAAATTGTGCATGAACAGAGCTCAACGTTAAGAAAGCTTAAGTCACTTTATTATACAATACAACTACTGTACGAGTTTGAATGGGAGCAACGTCATGCGTCACAGTCCTCCGCAAGGGTTGTAATTTTTAGGTCTTGTCACGGAACTTTACACCAAATCTGGGCCAAAATCGAGATAAATTGAACGAAAAATCTCCAAAAATCCCAAAATTACTGTTTTTGGTGATTTAGCGCCGGCCGTTGCTCTCGCAGATGCTGGCTTGCATGTCACACCTCGGGGATTGGTTGCTCCCATTCAAACTCGTACAGTACAGGGGCTCTTTGTTCTGATCGTTGATATAGACAATTATTTTACGCAGACTGCGCGACCAGACTCGCGTTGTCGGTGAGAACCTTGTTCAGGCCGTCGCGGTGCAGGCAGTTCTCGTACGCGAAGCTCTTCGCGATTATGTCGAGCTCCTCGGTGCTCTTCCCGCGGAAGTGCTCCGCCCACTCGCGAACGAGGAACTCGGAGACGAGGATGTTGCGCGAGAGGCGACCGATGCGGTCGCTCAGCTTCCAAACCGGCGCCGGGTACAGGTCCTGATGTTCGGGCTTGATCTCCCGCTTAATGAGGTCGATGAGCGGATTGTAGATTTCGCGCACGGCGGTGTCATCCGCGCCCCACGCGTCGATCGCGAGCCGGTGCTTCTTGGCGAGGAAGTCCTTGAAGAGCGTCATGTATGGCGTGTCACGCGAAACGTGCACCATGCCCTGGAAGCCGATGTCCTTGTACAGCCAAATCGACCAGCTCAGACGGTCCTGAATGAGGCATTAGCAACGTGCATATAGCTGACAATATAGCTACTTACCTTGTTGTAGATCTCCAACTGGTCCTTCAGCACCTTGTACCGCTCCTCGTTGATCGCATCCGTGGCGACGCCTTCGTACTCCTTGCGCGCGTACACCGGGCCCCACTCGCCATTCCAAACGCAAAGCCCACGTTGGTCCATCCACTCGCGCTTCTTCTCATAGCTCCTCCTCAGACGGCGCTGCTGCGCCTCGCTGCCAACGTACGCCTCTGGCGCTGCGGGGAAGCCGAAGACAGAGTAATCGTGGATAGCGTACGCAGTGTTTTTCCACCTCGTTTCCGCGTCACCGAAATGCGAGAAGTCGGAAGCGAAGGTGTTGCCGTCAAGGAAGAGGGCATGGTCTGGGTCGTGTTTGCGGATCGCGGCGTACACGCGATCGTAGAACGCAATGAGGCGCGTCTGGTACGGATCCGTGGGCTCGTTGAGCGGGTTGTAGCCTGCAATCCAGGTGTTTGCGCGGTAGTGCTGCGCAAGCTCTTCCCACAGCCAAACGACACGGTCTTGGAAGTCCTTGTGTTCCCAGAACTTGGCAATATGCGTGCCGGCATCCGCGTGCCAGTCTGTGTTCTGGCCGCCGGGTGCGGTGTGCAGGTCAAGAATGGTGTATATGCCGTGCTTTGCACAGATGTCGATGACACGATCAAGGTGCTTGAAACCTTCGGGCTTGAGGACTCGTGGGTTCATATCATCTGGAATGAGGTTCAGGATCGATACGTGAGGATGCATGGAGGCTGCGGCGCGCCTTCAAAGTGCCTGTAGTTGAAAGGGAGGCGAATGCAGTTGAGCCCGAGGCTGCTGAAGAAAGCTGCATCGGCATCGGTGAAGAAATATTCTAAGAACTGAAGACTGTAAAATTTTCGCAAGAACCGCTAACACTAGGCTACACACCTTGTCGAAGAAGAACTCGGACTTATCCTGGCCTACGACGTCCGCGAGGGCAGCACGGATCTGGTACTCGCATCCGGGGTAGCCCGAGATGAAGTTCTCCATGCTGCAGATCATTAAATACATATTTCGACAACGGTGTCAATAGTGTACGCACTTCATCCATCCACCCAAGCCTGCGCCACGCAGTATAACTTCCTTGCCGTCCTTGTCGACAATTTTGGTGCCAGAAACTTGCAAGTAAGCCATGGCGGAGTATACAGGGGCTGATTTGGTAGGTTAAGGGCTGTCCCTCCCACATTGCACATTCGTAAGGCCTTATAACTGTCCAGTGTTTCTGCATGGCGGGCCGGGAAGAACTTTAGACTCGCAACCGAGTATTTCCCGACGGAGCATATCGTCTCGCTATCTCAGTCGGGAGCTTTTGATTCAGCACGGTTGGTTGTCGAGATGGTTCTCCATCCGGCCTGCATGTGGTGGTCGAGAGCCGAGTCGTCAACATTCCGTCGTGCGTTGCGCTGTCTGAAACAGTATGTTCTTCCCACGCCAGCTTTAACTTGCACAAACCGTCGTTACCGCCCCTTCGCTTACACCATGCCGCTACGCTCTCACCAACATATTCACGGAATGCATATCCGCGATGCCGTATTTCAGAACACACGAAAGTCTTTTCCGTTCAGCAGAGCTATCGCTTGAAATGGGCCGACCTTTCTCACGTCCGAAATACTTCCGGTGGGCGAAACGATACAAGCGGGCTATCGCGAAGGGTCCCCGGTTCTTCTTATGGAGACGGCAAAGGATGCGAATTGTCATGTGTTGGAATACATCATCGTGAACACTGTATGCGGCCCGCTGCGAGCCTTCGACATCACTGACGAAGGTATAGAAGGCACCGCGTCGATTGGAGCTCTCATCACCCTGTGGTCGTGCCGGACCCTGAGAGGGTGTGCAGGATATGGCCAGCTTCATAGGCGTCGAAGGAACAAGGTTGGTTGATGCAAGTGGGAAAGAGGTGATTTTACGAGGCGCAGGCCTCGGGGGATGGCAGTGGTTAGTGCTGCGTCGGACTTGTGGCCGTTCGGACCTATGCTAACATGCACACCTAGTATGGAAAATTTTATCAGCGGTACTTTATGCCTCTTGAGAAGGATGTAGGCATGTTCATCCAAGATGTCGACAGGTTTTCCTGGATGTGAATTCCAGATTCGCGAAGCTCTCGCCGAAACCATCGGCACAGCGAAGGCCAGCTTCTTCTTCGACAAGGTCAGACCTGCTTTGTCTCCAGTCACATTTTCCTGCAAGAACTAACTTGAGAGCAGTTCCTCGAATATTTCTTTACAGATGCCGACGCAGCCTTCTTCAAGTCCATCGGGCTGAATTGCATCCGTATCGCGCTCAACTATCGTGCCTTCGAGGATGACATGAACCCGCTCGTCCTCAAGGATTCGTGCTTCACGCAGCTCGACCGCATTGTCAGGGTCTGTGCTGCACATGGAATCTATACCATCCTGGACATGCACACCGCGCCTGGTGGCCAGAATGGCGGCTGGCACTCGGACGCCGGTACGCACCTCGCGCTCTTCTGGATGCACAAGAACCTGCAGGATCGCCTGGTCTGGCTCTGGACAGAGCTCGCGCGGCACTACCGCGACGAGCCCTGGGTCGCCGGCTACAACCCGCTCAACGAGCCCGCGGACCCGACGCCCGACGCAGCACGGCTCATCGGGTACTACGACCGCGTCATCGCAGCGATCCGCAGCGTCGATCCGCACCACACGCTCTTCCTCGACGGCAACACCTACGCGACCGACTTCTCGGGCTTCCCGGATGACGCAGGGCGACGCTGGTCCAACATCGCGTTCGCGATACACGACTACTCGCTGTACGGCTTCCCCAAGACGCCCGAGCCCTACGCGCGCACGCCCGAGCAGACGCGCCGGATGCGCCGGAGCTACGAGAAGAAGCGCGAGTGGATGGACGAGCGCGGGCTTTGTGTCTGGAACGGCGAGTGGGGCCCGGTATATGCGCGCAAGGAGTACGAGGGCGACGACTGGGAGTCGATTAACGAGCGTAGGTACAATGTACTCAAGGATCAGCTGGAGCTCTACGACAAGGTCAGAGAGCCCAATTGTTTTGGTGAAGAGGCACTGACAAGACCTGTAGGACCGCCTGAGCTGGTCTATCTGGCTGTACAAAGACATCGGCTTCCAGGGGATGGTGCATGTTAGCGCAGACACGCCCTACATGCGGCTCCTGAACTCGACCGGCTTCCTCCAAAAGAAGTACCGGCTCGCGGTCGACCCGTGGGGCGCGAATGACGCCGCGGTGAAACATCTGTACGCGCCGCTCGTGCAGCTAGTCACGGAAGCGGTGCCAGAAGAGGCGCACCGGCGGCTGTATCCGTACCCGGTCTGGACGCTCGAGGGCAGGGTCGAGCGCATTGCACGGTGCATGCTCCTCGGTGAGTTCCTCGTAAAGGAGTGGGCAGAGCACTTTGTAGGCAAGACGGAGGAGGAGTTGGATGAGCTCGCAAAGAGCTTCCTCTTTGAGAACTGTCTCAAGAGAGAAGGGCTCAATAAAGTCCTCACGGAACATGCCAAGAGTGTAGGGTTGGTATAACGTTGTTAACGCTACATCACACTGAACACCTAGCGCACTAACTGAAGCATGTGCCCGCGACGACCATCTCGAGAGTCAAACAAATCAGAATTCATTCATTGTTACATCCTAGTGTTGTGTTACGTCTTTGATACACGTTCTAATCCATTCAGACACTACGTTATCGTGGTTAGCATAAGCAGAAGAAGAAGAAGAAAAAGCAAGGGACAGAGAAAAGAAGTGTTAAAAGAGCTTGGGAGCCCGGTGTGTATGGGGGCCGTCATCGTCATTGTGGTAATCACCAGTCGTTATCAAACACGTTCCTCTCCTTCTCGCCGCCTATCCGGTTCGCGGCGTCCCCAAAGTGCTCCTTCACCCTGTCAGCGACGACGACGCCGCTGCGCTCGCCGGTGAGCGGGCTACTCTTGAAGCGCGTGCCTTTGGGCACAGGCGTATTCGACGCGCCCGACGCGGCGCGGCGTATCCGTTCCGCGCGGATCGCGTGCTCGAGCGATGGTGACGAGCTGCGCGACCCCGTGGGTGTAATGAGCAGCGAAGGGAGTGCCGTGGCAGGTACAGGCGCCGGTGCGCGTAAGGGGCTGTTGATGCTGCGCATGCGGGCGATGCTCGACGGGACGATGGGGGACGGAGCAGCGAGGACGGGAGGCGGCAGGGAGGGGAGGGCGGACGGCGCGCCAGAGGTATATTCGTGCAAGAACGAGCTGTCGTCGGCACGTTCGAGCCCGTATTCGGATTTCGTATCGTCGTCTGCACCATAGATCGTTTCGTCGAGGAGGCTTCCCTCAGGAACCGTCGCGGGGGCAGCGTTGTCGTTCTTGTCCAGGAAGACGTGCGCCCGCTCTTCGCGTGGGGACGGCGGCGCGCTCCTGGAACGCGTAAACCCTAGCCCTTTGAAATTCAACGCTTTCAGACCAGTTGGTTTGATCAGCGGTGTCGCCATCAGCGGCTTTGTCATCTCCCTAGTGGATGTCGAACCCAACGGCATAGAAGGAATAATAGAACTGGGGTTACCAGCGAGCTCGGGAGCGGAGATCTTGCGCTTGACAGAAGAGGATGCTGCCTTTTCGTTCTGCGTGTATGACTCAATCATTATGGGATGACCCTGCGGGTCAAACTCATCATAAATTTCCTCTCCGATCAGTTCTGCACCACACCGTTAGTAGGGTTTTGGACGAAAATGGGAGATACGCATACCCTCCAGGACATCCTCCAGTGTGATAATACCTAGAGGCATGAGAGCAGGATCTAATGTTTGCAAGAACTGAGGTCGCAATCAGCAACTCGCATATAGCCTCATTCGGAGGTTCACCTCACCTCGTCAGCACCCTCTTTAGCCAGGACGGCGTCGGCGGGCATGCTTTGCTCCCATTTGCCGAACGAAGCCTTCGGCAGAGTCATGTTGCCCGTACGAACCTTCCTGTCGGCTTCAGTGCCATCCTCGCCGTCCTCGCCGTCCTTGCCGTCCATGTTGCCCATCTCCACGTCGTGTATGCGCTTCTTGCTGCGGCCTCGCCCAACCCTGAAACGCGAACGCTTGCTGCTGCTGGGCCCCGCGTCATCAGTCTCGCTCTCGCCGTGACTGTCACCTTTCATTGTCTCGGCATTGTCGCTCTCTCCCTCGTCCTTGGTAGGCTTGCGCGAGAAGGGTATGCGGCGGAGGACAGGACTTCGCTTGCCGGCACCACCATCGCTCTCGTCTTCGGATTCGCTGCTCGAATCACTCGAGTCGCCGTCGCCCATTCCGACACGGTGACGGAGACGCCGCGTGAGGCCCTTCTTCACGGCCTTCTTCACGCTTACGGCTTGCTCCACGCTGAAACGACTCACGATGGCCATGTGGGAACGGCCTTCCTGGAATTTGTCGAGGATGCCAAGTAGCGGTTCGTTGTTCGGTACAAACGGAACCTTATTCAAGGGAATCTTGCGGACAGGAACGGCATCGTTAGGATCGAGGAGAACGCACTGGAGACGCAAGGTCAGCGCATATATTCTCACGGTGTGATATAGCTGAGGTACTTTCCTGCTTGACAAGTAAAATACCAATAATTTTCTTGACCTTCTGGGTGTGAGCAGGGCTGTGGTTACTATCAACGCTATTGATCACGTCGTTGGAACATAACCTCGCGCCCTGTAAATATACTAAGGACTTGGCCTTTGAAAGATAGGTAGATGGCGTACCTGCACGAGCAGATGTGACACGGGAACTTCGACCTCTTCGTAGACGGGAACGCGGGAATGTCCGGTCTTGCATATGGTCCTCAACGTTTCGAAGTCGAGCTTCGCATCAATAGATAGCATGAAGACGTCTTCTATAGGGGTCATGGCCTGCTTTACAACTTTCTCTTGGAGATCCAGAGCGCCCCCAATGATAGTGACTGTGTCTATCTTCAAATCGCCACCGCGCTCGCCTGCATCCGAATGCATCGCAATCAGTTCCTTGAGCTCCGTACGTCGATAGATAATTCCATGCTGGGGACCCAGGACGAATTCAAGCAGTTTCGCGATAGGCCACGCCACTAAACCCTGATTGAGAGTGTTTTCTGAGTGCTTCAGGATTCCATTCACAGCTTATTGTTCACTTACCAACGTCCACAAAAGGAGCTGGACAAAACCAGCCATCTTCGCACCAATGTACATCCCATAACGCGTGCAAAGCGATTGCGGGATGATCTCCGAAAAGCTAGATATGAAGCGAAGTCAGCATCGGCGTGTACGGATCTCATGAGCCATTCAATGGGCCAGGCTGGCCGCTGTATGCGCGTATCGAGCGGATCTGCCAGTGAGGCTATGCGGACAGTTCTGCCGGCAGCCGCGCATGTTTGAGAATACCCCTTGCACTCCGTCGACGTTGCTCAACGCAATGACCGTGATCGACGAAGCAGAGTACCCGTTGAACGGGAGAGCACGTGATGCCGCGTCAGCAGGCTGTGTCAGCTGGGCGTGTACGCGACGCGTAATATAACACCACGCGACCATGAGGTCATGGCAGTGCAAAGCGTGCCGCAACCGCGAAAGCTCGTGCCGAGAGTGTTTCGGAAGCGCAGTGATAAGATACTGCCACTCACATTACGATGAGGACCGTGCTGACGACGACGCTTTGCACGCCACCGCCCAGGACGGGGTCGGAGATGACGGGGAGCGTCTCGTTGACGATCATGTTTGCCAGGAGCAGTGTTACGAGCAGGAGGTGCCCATTCTTGCGGATGGGAATGATCTTGCTCGCGTACGCCTTCTGTTCACTGCGCATATAGTCAGCATGGGAGCCAATATAACGAAGGAGCGACTCACGGTGTGCCACTGATACTCAAAACCTGTAGCTGCGTCTCGTCGAGACTCATGTATCCCAGCGTCAGACCGGCAAACAGACCGGACAGTAGGACAAGAATCGGGATGAGACATGCATAGGCCGCGAACACGGGACTGTGGCGGTCGATGTCCCGCTTGGCAAACGAGTGAATGGGGCCTGCTCCGGGCTGGGCGAGTGAGTCTGGGGCAAGACGAGAGAGGTTGGGAACATATTGCGATGCGACTGATGCTAGGGTGAGGAGCAGTCTGGGAGTGTGGGGGCTATGTTGTAGAGTCGGTACCATTCGACAACGGCGCACTCGTCGTGAGAGACGGGGAACAAAGGTAAGCGCCCAACTTCCCCGGACAACTTTATATGTCCGAGTCGTCGCCTGGCATAGGCGCCTGCCTTATCCGGGAGGGTCTCGTGGATTCCGAGCGTACGTGAGCTCGCAGCTCGCAATATTTCGCCGCTTGCAAAGCGCTGCTAAAACCATCTGTTGTGTATCTCCGGCTTTGCAGCTCCTTATCCACACGGGAGAACTCAGACTTTACTGCCGTCCACTGAAGCAACAGTGGCGAGTAGAACAGCAGGGGACGTGTCTGACGTCCCCAACGTAAGATGCCGATGACCGCCATTATTATTCGCCGAACGGGCGTATCAGCGAGACACTTGCACTGCGATTATTCTAAAGATTCGAATGTACCAGATGACCAAGTGGGTGTTGCTTGCTCCGAGGCCCGGTTAAGTTACCTGAATACACCTTACTGCATCTGCCCGCCGCAAATCGCGAATGCACATATGTTGTAGTTACGATTTGCGATAACTGTCATCATGCATGTCAAGGCTCACTGGCAAGCATTCAGAAATCTCGAGACTGAAAATTGAAAAAAAAAGCAAAAATCTCACTAGAGGATAAAATTATACACCGAACGGGAATCGAACCCGTGCCGCTTGCTTGGAAGGCAAGCATGATAACCACTTCACCATCGGTGTATCCATTGTTCTGCATCTATGCATTGTATACTCTAACCGTTCAACCTATGAAAGCACTTCCCGCCTTGAGAACGTCAAGCACTGTACTTCATCGTCATTCACGCTCTCTTAGCGTCATGTATCCAGGTCAGTATGTGATGTACCATGGCTGCACGTGTTGACTTTTTGCCACTCTCATAGCTCAAGCGCACGTCGTGAAGACGTTTGACAAACTCGTCAATCTTGTCCCAGATGCAGACAAAGCTCGGGTGAGTTACATCGAGCACACTGCGTTCTCCGATGTCTCACGACGATCCACTACGGGACTTACAAGCCACAAATCGTCTTGCTCGTCGGAGAAGTGACGCCGTTCAGAAATGACACGGATCGCGAGATGACTTTCCGCCAGGTGCATCGCTTGCTTCGGTCCCCGGCTTACAGGGCTGATATCTCCCGTAGGAATCTAACTTCTTCTACCTTACAGGCTGCACTGTGCCCTCTTCCTACGCATTGCTCGTCTCGCAACCCGGGACATCGCTCACGCTCCATCCCTCCGTGCAGCTATTCATCCCTCCCATCTCTCCCGAGGATATCATGTGGTCTGTGCCTCCGCCCACACCCGAAGTTGCCTCCTCGACGCATGACGCCACGTCCGTGAAACTCACCACAGACTTCGCCGCGGCGCTCGAGGAGACGCTGCGCGCATATCCCGACGCGCTCGTGCACGTCCTGCCACACTCATCCCTCGGGTCTGCCACCGTCCCGCTCTTCCCCATCCTGCCTCAGCGTTTCCGCGATGTTATCACTACCATCCTCGGAAACGTCGTCGCCGATTCGAAGGTCACCAACGCGTACCTCCTCAGCGCCATCCATCTGGCGCGGCTCACGAAGGACTCTTACGAGATTGCGGAGATCCGCAGGGCGAACGAGATTAGCTCACGCGCGCACGAGACGGTCATGCGTGTGCTCGGCCTGGGAGTCAAACACCTGCAGGAGGGCAAGGTTGTCAAAGTGCAGGGTCGCCCACACCTCCCTGGCGAATGGCTCATCGAGAAGGAAGCTGAGGCTGAGGCACTGTTTGTTGCAAGTTGTAGGCGTGAAAAGTGCGTTCGCTGATTGGCATATTACGTACTCTTGTCTGACCTTGCACAGCGCAGTGCACCAGGCATACATGCCGATCGTAGCGTCGTCGACGCGCGCATCTACGTTGCATTACTGCTGCAACGACAAGGCCTTTGCTTGGGGACCAGTCGGAGCTAAAGATCACCTGAACAATGGGCATCTCACGCATACTCACCCAGGCGAAGGTAGGACCTAGATATTTTGCCATACTTATCCATGGGCTCACATCAGGCCAGATGAGCACTACAGCCGCAAGACTTTCGTTCCGCAAGTCCTGCTTATCGATGCGGGGTGCGAATGGGACTGCCACGCTTCCGACAGTAAGTTTCTGGTTTCCTCAGCAAGCCTAGCACCTAATGAATAATACTAGTCACACGGACGATGCCCGTCGGCAATGGCGGCCGCTTCACCTCCGAGGCCGCCGCCATTTACGACCTGGTGCTCGAGATGCAGTCCGAGTCGTTCAAGATCCTGCGCCCGGGTCTGCACTGGGACGCCGTGCAGCTACTCTGCCACCGCGTGCTCGTGCGCGGTTTCCAGAAGCTCGGCATCCTGCACGCGCCGAACGCGGAGACGGGGCCCAGCGTACCGAGCGGCGGCGGGTCGCGCTACTCGGAGGAGGCGATCATTGCGAGCGGCGTCAGCACTGCGTTTTTCCCGCATGGCGTCGGACACAGTCTCGGCCTCGACGTACACGACGTGCCCAGCGCGAGCAAGCCTGAGGTGAACCCCACCATCAAGCTCGATGGCATTGGGCACCCCGACTTCTACCGTTACCTGCGGCTCAGGCTACCACTTGCGGAGAACATGGTGGTGGTAAGTTGTACTTGTTTGGACGACTCCCGCGCTGGAGAGCTGATTATCGGGTCAGACCGTGGAGCCCGGCATCTACTTCTCGCCACACTTACTTACGGCGGTGCGCGACTCCCCGCTCATCAACCACGGCGTGCTTGCCAAATACGAGAGCGTCGGTGGTGTGCGCATCGAGGATGTTGTGGTTATCACCCAGAGCGGCTTCGAGAACCTGACCACTGTCAAGAGCGAGCGCAAGTGGATTGAAGCGGTCTGCAGTGGTGAGCTGTAAACGACTCCAGAGGTACAAAGCGAATGTGTACAATCAATGTATTTTTATCCTGTCTGGAATGTGCTGCTAGTGGTATAACAGAGGTGCCATAACCGATTTGCTTGTTCGTGCGTGCCACCGATACCCACACATCCGAGGTACACTCAATAATACGATCTTCCGCTTGCCTTCATCTCCTCAAAAGCCTCCATATACTTATTTGTGTGCTTGCTACGTCGATGAGCCTGCTCACCGTCAGGATACTCCACCTGAGTATCTGAACGGCCGAGGTCCTGAGAGACAAGTTTGCCGGTTTCTGTGTGGTTCGTTTGGAGAACACCCCACTTCACCACTGTCAAGCATGATGTTCGCTCTTCAACTACTTCGGCCACAATCCAATGTTCCGGCCGTGTCTTGTTAATGCCCACCAGGGTGTAGGATACATGAGGCGGGAGCACCCCGTGCATTCCCGCCGCTCGGACTACAGCCGACTTGTCCACCTCGTCGAACCGGAGCCCGAGTTCGTTCGCCACGCCGGTGCAGGTGGTATCATCGGATTTTCGCACGATGCGACATGGTCCAAGAGCGTATGTGGAATGCTTATAGGTCGCTGCCTCCTCCGTGTAGAGTTGTAACTGGTTTACGAGTCGGAGCGTCTGGCTGCCCCGTGGCATGTAGATCGGAGGCGGTAGAGCAGGTTCGCGCTCCAGGTACGCGCTCCAGGTACGCCTTCCAGGAGTTCCAAAGCCCAAAGGGCCTGTCAACCGCTTACTGAAGAAAGAGGAGCGTGCGGTTTTCTGCCGGCATGTGTTTTGATCAGGAGCATCCGCGCCGCCTCTGCGGAGATGTTCATCTCGTATAGCGGCAGCGTCTCGCATCCGAGATAGTACGCAAGGCCGGCGATCCTGTCCAGCTCGTTGCTGCAGCTGCGGGCCTTCAGCGATTGGATGAGATCTGTCCCGTCGCTCTGGTTGCCTATGCTCCACAGGAGGCGGTCCAGAAGGGTGAAGAATGCATCGGCATCAGGAGAAGGTTTGCCCGTCAGTCCTCCAGGCAACCAACTTCCGACGGTCTCCTGCAGGGCCCAAACTCTGTTAAACCAATGTCGATCTGAGGTTAGGAGGTGTGGTGATGGATCAAACGGCAGTCCAGGACCGTTGAAATAGGTGACACATGTCCTGTGCACCAGTTTCCTAGGCCGTATCCAGTGTGTAGGTCTGTAAATTCAGCCGATAGTAGGGACGTCGAGCTTCCACTGCTCAAGACGTTGAGGCTCGTCGTCTGCGCGGCCTTCTTGTCTCAGACACAAGACGTCCACCCAGACATACGTCGCGCCCAGATTTAGCAGCTCGACGTGGATGTGCTCTGTCGCGCGGGATTGGGACAGGCCACTGCCGACCGTTGATGTTTGTCCACACCGACTTATGCCCAGCATCGGCTACCCAGCCGTGCGACACAGCCCAAATGTTGCTAGGAATCTGGTTGACGACTATGTTTTCCCGCCGTGGCACAGCGTGAAGGGGAAGGACCTGGTTGCTGCACAAGTCCCACACACGCAGGGGCGGGATGTTAGAGTTTTGGACGCAAGAGTCTGATATAGCGGCGCGTCTAAGATCATCGAGATCCGTCTTGCGGTCCCCCATCCATCGTAGGACTTCTGCGTGGTCGTAGTAACTCCACCACGGACGCATGTAACCGTATGCTTCGCCGAAGTCTCGGGAGATACGGAGAGTATGTTCGAGGCGGTCCTTGAGGCCACGATTATTTAGAGTGTATGTTGTACCGAGCACGTGGTTGAGACGATGGAGAAGGTCGTCGACGGACATATCAGAGCATTCGGCGAGGTCATCGGGAATGGCGTGAGGGTCCACATGGACCCACTGAAAAGGGACAGAAGAGCGCTGCTCTGGCTTGAGAGCAAAGGTGGCTGGCCCGGTCGATCTGAAAAGGACCTCTTCGGGGATAGTACCTGACATAGCGGGTTGTGCCACCCCCAGACATTCAGTCGGTTAAGCTCCCCTTTGACCGGGGAGGGAACCGTATCGTCGTCCAAGTAGAGATACGTCCCTTCGTCCGGGAAGGGAACCGAATCTTCGTCCGAGGGAACCGACTCTTGGTCCAGGGAGGAAAACGTGCCTTGGTCCAAGGAGATAACCATCCGAGTCCGCTCTTGAACGAAGGTAGGAATCCTCGTCTCTCCGCTGCTCTTGTTTCCCCACGGAGCACCCTCAGAGAGGACATCGGTCGATGTTCCCTCCAAGCTGAAGCGTCGGCTCATTGGCGAAGGACTAGCGACTGCCTAAGCACCACATCAGCATGGGCTGCAAAAAAAAAAGGCGAGCCTCTGTCTGACCTGATCACTGGACCGCGGCGCGCCGGCGATGAGCCTGCAAGATCAATGGTGAGCCTTGAGACAGCGTGAGCAAGAGCCGAAGTAAGTACGCAATTATCTTCTATGAACCGTGGTTGAGCGGCTTACGTGGCAAGAGATACAGCTAGCAAGCAGAGGATCAAGGCAGCGTCCCGTAGCTCGGTAAGCGATTCAGATGCGCTGTATGAGAAGAGAGCTGCGCCGTACTTGGTGGTACAAGGAAGAGGTACGCCAGCGCTGGAGCCTGTCAAGCTTGTTCTCACGGAATTCGTGGCGTGAAATCGCCTAGGAAATACTAAACAGACAGAGCCCTTGCCACTGTACAACTTAGTACTGATACGATGGCATGGCATGCTGTACATGCTACAGCATTTATCCGTTCTACACGTCCACTGGCATTCAGTAGACATCGTCTTTCTCTACTATATTAAGAACGCGGTCCTTCAGGATCCTCCGAACCCGCCTTCTTTGCTGAGTCACCATCAGAGACCCCTCTTTCAGCGTCGTCTCTGAGATAAGGCTCGCGGGCCTTCGCCCGCAAGGCGGCGCGCTCTGCCTTGAAATCAGCGATGGTGATGATCAGCGAGACCAGGCAGGGAGTCACAGCCACGAGCGCCAGTATCTAGAACCTTCGTCAGAAAGACCCACGTCAAGCAGCAAGAGAGAAGGGCGCACCTGCCCAAATGTCCACTGCGCGTTGACGCTCGCGGGCTGAGAGTTCTGCCGGAGTGAGAGCTCAATGGGAGGGAGAAAAAAGTTCGCCCCGATAAAAAAGTGTGCAACGTAGTTGACCCAGCTTTGCACCTTGTCCGGTCTGTCACTGAGCGGTTGTGTCCTGTGCGCCGCGCTTTGAGCTTGAATCCACCTGTCTCTTATCGTGGTGGACCCGTTTGCCTCCTCTTCCCTAACACGCCCGCGGAACCTGCACAGGTTTCAAGAGAACGATCTTCAGCCTGTGGCTGTGAGCATAAGACACGATACGCACGCACCACTGGCGGATAAGCAGGTTGGCTAGCATGCCAACCAAAATGAGCAAAACGTAGGTCGCGAAGGCCGCGGCCTTGGCACTGTGGAACGGATTCGAGCTGTATATGCGCCAATAGGCGACATAAAAATGCATGGAGGGAATGCAGGACGATTCTAGTCCGAACTTCTCGCCAATGGCCCTGCATCGTCTAGCGCGTTCGAGGCTGACTCGATACAAACTGTAACAAACTCACCATAGAGTGACCAGCAGGCTTCCCGCAAGTATGCACTGTATCCAATAGAATAAGGAGAGCATCTTTTCTCTAATCTTTTTCTTGCGAAAAGGGTCGTTCGCCAACATCCGCCCTTGGGCGTGGGCGACTGAGACTAGTGCGCAGTTTGCAAGGCTGTTTGTTACAATTGTGACGTCTTTCCAATGAGCGTGACAACTCATGTAGGGCCAGTCAATGGTCACTCACCAAACAAGGTTCTGGACTTGATAGGCATTGAAGAACGAGAGCTGGTGCTGGGCAGCTGACACAACCGCCGCTAGCATGAGCCCGAAGCTCATAGACGCGAGCGTCCAGAAAGCATTCCATCCCTCTTCCTCTTGCAGCCTCATCTGCACAACTAGATAACACGCACATGAGTAGCATTCCACGTGCGTCGCACAACGAACGCACCAACGATTATGACCTGCAGATAGAACGCCAACCTAGTGCCGATCCCGGTGATGTCGGTATTCTGAGTGAAGAAGTCTGTGCAATCCGTAGAATTATTCATGTCGTCCGGCACTGCTCAACGCACTCTAACTGCTAGGAGGAATGCGAATGTCGAGGCTGTCTGTCGACGCTGCGGTGCTGTCATTATAACTAGCTGGGCCAGACGTATCGGTTGCTTCCATGCATGTAGAGCCGCTCGCAAAGAACATGCGACAGGACCCTTTCCTCATATATCCATCTTGGATAGACATATCGATATCTTTGCTACGAGATCTCGAGAGCTGGCAAGTATTCGCGCAGGTATCTATGACTGATCTGCGATGAGACTGGATAAGGCGGTTTTGAGCTTCGAGGAGGGCGCGAACGTTGAATAAGGTTAAGCGTCGGGGCTCGCATGAACGATGGCATGCGGCCGAACGCGCTTTTACGGCTAAATCCACAAACTCGCCGAATGCCACTTGCAAATCGAGGCGAGCTATGATGCATGCGTTATAGAGGTTGATATTGTGCGCTGAATATTGTATATCGAACATCGAACATCGAATGGCGAACAGTCACAACAGACCGCAAGGAAAGCGAGTAATTAGATTAATTGGATCCGTGACGGCAATCACCGAGAGGCACAGCACGCGTCATGCCATTCTCCACTCTCTCTAACCACTCTCTCTTGACACTTGTCTAGCTTCGCACTGACCTACATGCCGACCAAGTGTGTTCTTACTCGAAATAATATTCTATAGGAGAGTGCTCAGATACACCACTACAGGCTAGAGTTCGGAGACGTCAGGGGCGTGCGAGTAGGTAGACGGTTCAAGGACCGGTGCGCGAATTTGACGACAGAGGCTTGCGGAAATCGTTCACGGAAACGCAGACAAGCTTTGAGGGCAGCCGGGGTGCACCCCGGAAACCCACTTGCTGGCATATATGGACGGAAAGAGGAGGGCGCGGTGAGCGTTGTACTATCGCGCGGTTTTGTAGATTTAGCAGATGAAGACCATGGAGACCACTTGTACGTCCCTTCATCTTCCCACTTGGAATGCACCATAAGCGCAGACGTTTAGCACATACATTGGAAGCGGTGGCCGAGCGCGTGGAGTAAGCCTTCCTACAACCTTACATTCAACTGGTCTGCTTAATGCCGTCTAACAGGATCGCTTCGGCGGTCGAGTCGGAGACCAGTCGTTTGACAACCATTTGAATGCAGCCCTACGGGTGAATCTCCGCTGGAGTGCACAGAGAGATCGGGGATGCTCACGCATGTACAGAAATCTGCGTTAGAACACAAGCCTGTGCGGGTCACTCGCGGAGAGCACTCAAAAACGAAGTACGCACCGGCTGAGGGGTGAGTATACGATGAAACAAGCCATCCCCATCTTGGTCTGAACCACATCCGGAGGTACCGCTACGACGGGCTTTACACTGTCTCGAATGTAAGTTATATGGCGACACACGGGGCAGACCCTAACACTTGTGTCAACCTTAGCCCCGTTTGGAAGAAGGTCCCGACGGTCTCAAGGTCTGCAAGTTTGATTTCCATGTGCGTATGCTCTTTTTTCGTGTTCCGATTATCGACGGTCCTCTGACCCTACGCAGCGTCTCCCTGATCAAGACCCCTTGCCCAATCCGGACGAGCCAGGCTTCGACTACCCGACAGACATCGAAATACGGAGGATGATGTTCGTTGAAGCTCGCAAACAGCAGGCACGCTCTGGCTCGGGCGACGCGTCCGGCTCCCAAGACCGCCCAACGGACGTCGATGCCATGAGCGAAGACGAGGAAGGGGACGACCCTTTGTAGGTCCTAGGTCCGTTGCCACCGTGGTAAGCGCATAAAAACTGAGGTACACCTCACAGCGGCGACGTGGAGGATATTGAGGAGCAGCTAGAGCCGGTCATGAATCGTCTTGTGCGTACAGCTTCCAATTTGAGATCGTGGCTCCCGCGCGACGACTGACTCACTACTGCAGGAAGAGTTTCAAGCCCCAGAGACGGAAAAGAAGGATCGCGGGAAAGCCATCCTGTACATTGGCCGCCGTGTGCAGAGTGTGCTCGAGGAGAAGACGCGCCAGGGCAAAGACGAGGCCGGGCGTGACCGCGAATGGTGGCACAATGCTCTCTGGTCCTATGTCTGGTTTTCGGCGCCCAAGAGGCCAAAGGAGACAGAGGCGCGTCCGGGCGAAGCGAAGAAGTGGTATGAGAAAAAGGAAAAGAAGATCAGAGAGAAGAAAGAAGGTACGGCGTCGTCTGATAGTGAGTGACAGAGATGATTAAAGAGCTGTTTATCATAGGAAGCTTAGATCAAAAGGCAGCGAAAGGGCAGAAGAACAAGAAGCAGAGTGCTGCAAAGCGCAAGCGGCCAGGAGAGCCAGATGACAGCTCGGGCGATATTGACGCTGGCTCACCGACAAGGTCACCGCGTCCGAAGAGACTCAGAGGTACAACAACACCGATGGCGCAGGAGATGGCTGCGGGGGACAATTTACCAGATGGTGCTCTTGAAAATATGGACAGTGATGACGATTCAGCCTTTGACGTTTAAGAAAGCCCATCGTCCAACCTCTGTACTTTACTCGACAACGTTGCCGGTTATACTTGAAGTGCACTATTAATCAGAGGCTATGCGGGATATTGGTTATGTCTAAGGAATATATAATATTAATGTGCACTATCTTGCCATCCACGACACTACATCACGTCTGGTGCTCTACGCGTACAACAAGTCTGCCAGCTATCTACGCAATACGGCCGACCAAGCGATGTATGACGGTCGCGTGAACTTCGACGATCACGTAGAATGAATGGTATGGCGATCTGCATAAGAGACAAGTAGCAAGTACGCCCTTTCAGTTGCTTGCTGTAGAATCAGCCTCCTCCCCATTCTTCAAAATTCTCAACTCTAGTCGCGCTTCTTGCCAGTAAGTTAGATTAGCGAATAATGACATATGCATTAGATACATGACACACCCTTCCTCCACCGATTGTATGGTGCGGCGGAGCGGAGACAAACCAGGGCGCAATCTCAGGAGTTAGCGCAACGCCCTCTGGAGCCCTATTTGATGCTCTATAACTTACCCGCTCCTCTGGATTCATGTACCACCTCCGAGATTCACGCCCATACTCCACATGCCTTCTCGGGTGGTATAGTGGACCAGAAAGGGGAAAGAGGAGAAAGCGACTGCATGACACATCCAGTGGACGACAAGAACGATTTGGCGGTCTCGATCCAATAAAGCATATAGATAGTGAAGTTTCTTGAGCGTAAGAACCCAGTTATGACTGTCCTATGGGTCCTTTTCTGAAGCAACTGCAAGTACTTAGCGTCGTGGCGGGCAGCTCTGCCATCACGGCTACCACCGAAAATCGCGAACAATTGCGAGCACGTGATCTCGCGTGGGCGCGGGGCCCGTCGTACTGTCCATCCTAACACCAACCACCATCTGCAGCTCCCACCATGGCTCGAACATCCTTAACCCCTCAGCGAAGACGTCGCATGAGGTCCACCATAAAGCGCGAAATGTAAGCTTCTCGTGCTTAGTGAGAGGACGGGTCGGCTTACAAACACACAGCGAGGGAGCCGTGTTCGGTCATATTCCAGGCGTGAAGATTGGCACAATGTTCGAAAATCGGTGCGTAGATTGGACACATAGGCTCTGTCTGTCTGTTCACGGGACACACAGCAAGGCTCTGAGTGCATCTGCAGTGCACCCACCTCTTCTTGCTGGGATTTATGGCCGAAAACAGACTGGCGCGCGAAGCGTTGTCCTTGCTGGACACTTTGAAGACGAAGATTATGGGGACCATTTGTAGGTGTAGTTGGCCGATCTTGGCACGCGCCATCTGAAGAAAGACGACTCGCATAGCATGTATATCGGAAGTGGCGGTCGAGCACCCGGGGTATGTGTCAGCTGTGCTATCAGATCTGGATGCATACTCAAATAATTTTCAAGGTTCGCTTCGGACCACAAACAGTTAATCAGTCATTTGAGAATGATTTGAATGAGTCACTTCGTGTACGTCTTCTAGCACGCTTGAAGACTTGAGTTGACCGTTGATTTATCTTAGATGTCCGCATGCCTTAAGAAGCCTGTTCGTGTAATCCGCGGAGATGGGCTGAAGTCAAAATATGCTCCGGCTGCTGGGCAGGTCATTATTGTGGTAGGCTTTAGTGTCATCTAACTGGTAGATAGGTTCCGCTACGATGGTCTCTACACCGTGTCCAATGTGAGTGCGATCCACATCCTTCCGTCGCCTCCGTTGATGCTCTGTAGCCCAGGATAGAGATGGGCCCGAAAGGTTTCAATCTCTGCAAGTTCGATTTCCACGTGCGCAGCCATCGTTTCTTCTGCTTTGTCGCGACTATCTTACTCCCTTGTGCAGCGTTGTCTGGGTCAGCCATCAGTGCCAACTACAGACAACCCGGATTTCTATCGATCCGATATCGACATACGGAGGAAGCAGTACAGGGAACATCGGGCGGCACAAGCGAAGACTACTCAGGCATCTGGTTCTGGTTCTCGGGGTAGTCCAATAGACCTCGATGGCACAGGGTCGCGTGACACTAGCGCAAGCCTGGAAGACGAAGACGACGAAGACCAAGAAGACATTTTGTACGCCGAGAATACACTGTTGGCTACCGCATATATGCTAACCTGGTGCACTACAGCGGCGACATCGATGATGTCGAGAACGCAATGTCGCCGGTCTCTGGCTACCTTGTACGTACACATCCTTTACAATCTGACGTCACACAGGAAGCTAAGTACCATGTCAGGATGAAATCAAGAACCCAGATACAGAACCGCACCGGCGCAAGCTTCTCCTTGTGCGCGTCGGCCGGTACGTGCAGTCTGTGCTCCAGCAGAAGAGAGGGCGAGGCAAAGACGAAGGTGGTCGCGACTATGATTGGTGGTACGAAGCTCTGTGGAGCCATGTCGGCTGTGCGATGCCGACGAAACAGCTCGTCAGCGTGCAGCAGGTGGAAGAGTGGTACACGAAATATGAGCAAAAACTGCAGACGAAGAAAGAGAGAAAGGAGAAGGCAGCATGATTTTGTCGTTTATGGTGATATTTCTTGATTGCAAGTCGCTATCTATCTGTAGTCTGCGTCCACGTGCTGACTTGATGAATTTCTAGGAGTCCTGTTGTCGCCATTGGTTCTTTCGTCGCTCGCATTACTATCTTGTACCGTCACATATTTTCTTTTTTTTGACGACCTTTCTTGCTATCATTGTTCATGTCTACTTATCAGCCACAAAGACCTTCCTACATAGTGTAATATATTGCTTCAATCTTCTGCACCAATCTCGGCATTGACAGATGATGGTGTAGCTCATTTGGTAAGATTGAGCTTCATCATCTTGCTTGGTATTCTCACCGAAGGCGAGTCTTTAAGTTCTTTTTATGGGCGGCCATTCTCATTTCTTCAGGAGCTGACGCAGTCATATTCGTTTGTTAATCCATGGTTCGAGTGATGTGCAGGTACTATAACCGGCTAGATTCTTATTGCTTAAATACTCGCTCCGGATAGGTCGTCGTGGAGATTGCTTAGAAGTCGGGCGAAGGGCACTCTGAATGGGCACTCTGAATGGACGATGCGAAATGCGAACACACAAAATGCAGCATTTGGGGCTCTGTCGACTGCATGACACTCGTCGGAGAATAGGACTACACATATTTTGCAACAGGCTCTCCACGATCCAGGATTCGCCCTAAATCGCGAGTGGCATTCGGCGAATTATGGGCTCAGCCGTAGAAGCGCGTTCGAACGCATGCTATCATTCATGTGAGTCCGACAGTTACCCTTATTCGGTGCTTGCACACTCTTCGAAGTTCAAACCTGCCTTATCCAGTCTAGTAGTAGATCGCATGTGAGGAAAGGGCCTTGTCATTCTTTGCATGCGGCTATACATGCATGGAAGCAGCTGATACGTCCCATCCGCGGAGCATAAAGCAGCCAGGTTTCATCGCAGCATGGCAGCGTATGAGGACACCCTCCACACTCGTATCCTACTGACTCCGAGAGTGCACTGAGCAGTGCCTGACAACATGGACAATTCTACGGGCTGTACAAATTTTTTCACTCAAAATACTGACATCACCGGGATCGGTGTCAGGGTAGCGTTTTATCTGCAGGTGACAATCGTCGGTGCGTGTGCTGCACAACACTTGTGAAACGTTGCTCAAAGTTGTGCCAACGTCACGCCAGTCTTTCAGATCAGGCTGCGAGAGGAGGAGGGCATGAATGCTTTCTGGACGCTCGCGTCTATGAGCTTCGGGCTCATGCTGGCGACTGTCGTGTCGGCCGCCCAGCACCAGCTCTCGTTCTTCAATGCCTATCAAGTCCAGAACCTTGTTTGGTAAGTGCTCACTGTTGGTCTTGCATGGGTCGTCGTATCTGTCCCGAAAACATGTAGTAACTGTGATAGCGAGCAGCCTCGCCAATTGCGCACTGGTCCAGGTCGCACACGCCCAATGGCGGATCACTCTAAGCAACCCCTATCGAGAACAGAAAATCCGAGACAGAATGTTCACCTGGTTCTATTACATCCAGTACATACTTGCAGGCAGCCTACTGGTGACTCTATGGTGAGCTTGTGGCTGTTCGCGCCGGATTCGCATGCTGAATGGCTGATGTCGAAGGGCTATTGGCGAAAAGTTTGGGCCCGATTCGTCGTGCATCTCCTCCATGCACTTTTATGTCGCATACTGGCGCATATTCAGCTCGAATGCCTTCCACGGTGCTAAGATCGCGGCTTTCGTGATCTACGTTTGGCTCATCCTCATCGGCGTACTAGGTGTCCTGCTCCTTCGCCTCTGGTGTGTGCGTGTTTTCTGCCCCGCCCATTATCACAAGTTAATCCTTGTTCTCCCTAAACGCACAGGCTCCGCGGGCTCATCGACCGAGCGGAGGCAAACGGGTTCGACAGGACGAGGGACATGCCGACCGAAGCTGAGCTCGCAGAGTATAGGACACGGTCACCCAAGCACCGGCCGTGGAAGGTTCAGAGCTGGATCCACTACTTCATCTACTGGTTCCTTGCGATGTCCTTCTACATTCCTCCCATCGAGCTGTCGCTCAGGCAGAACTCTCAGCCTACGAGCGCCAATGCACAGTGGAGCTTTGGGCAAGTGCGCTCCTCGATATTTCTGCTTGAGTATTTCTGACGAGGGCTCTAGATTCTATCGCTTGTGGCTATTGCTCCTTCCGTGGTTGCTTTTTTCCTCACTATCGGTGATTTCAAAGCGGAACGCGGCGCTCTGAGGGCGGTCGTGGCCAAGGCCCGCAAGTCTCTCAAAGCAGACGATGCTGAGAGAGCGACTACTGCTGAAGGTGCACTAGCGTAATCTCACCAGTCACTCACTGGCGCATGAAGCTTTTCGTTACTCATCGAGAGATGAGCACCGCGACTCGTACAATGCCATAATTACATGCTGTGCTTGTGACAGCGGACGGTCGCGACAACGAACGTTTGGAACGAATTTAACCTAAGCTCGCACCACCACTTCCAGATCTCTGTTCGTGCGGTCCTAACGCACTTTGAACTTCTCACAGCCAGACGCAGGTGTTGTTATCGCTCCTGTTATGCAAGCTCCTGTGCATTATACGTGGTACAACATCGGGTGCAGTATGTTTCAATCCCGGGCCCGTGCCCTACCGCCTCCTCTGTTTGGTGCGTCTGAGAGGGCATCTGGAAGGGCAAGTCCCCAGCAATGAAGGTATTGGTGTGGTATTCCCTCGAAGCGCGCACTATCACGGCAGAGAAGATCATGCCCTCCTCCTGGTAAGCCTACACGGAGTGGCACCGCAGAACGACAATGGCACTCACGATAATTGGGCATATCTACATCGTTGGAGCTCACGTTAGGAAAGGATGATGGCGTAGAGTGGATCTCGAACGTACGGAGTCAAGGACTATCAGCGATCCAGCTGTTCCTTGAGCACTTGTCACAAGGATCGTGACGAGAACAAAGGAGTACATAGCAGCTGTGTATCGCCCAGCTAAGTGAGATACAACTTATTAGGACGTGGGAAGATGTGGGCGCACCCGACTCTATGACAACGGTAATAATGCCCATGATTCGGATTCCTGCCACAACAGGCCCTGGTAGCTTCTTGTGAACGGCCCAAATTTTCCATGAGATCATGACTAGCAAAAATAGCTATAAGAGTTAGAGATACGCGGCTCAGACTACTCACCTGTACACAACACATTCAGTGCCAGAGTAGCGGCACAAAACAAATTAATTCGCGTAACCGCACCCTCGACAGACTGCAACGAAATAATCTGTGAAAGAGACCATATATACCAAGCGAACAGTGCTGTTACCGTTTCAACGGGCAAATAATATTCTCTGTTTAGGAGAACGTACCTATGGCGGCCAACAGTAGTATACAAGGGACGACTATTATGGGGTACTTGCGATCGCATACCACAAATACTCGATATACCTTAGTGCAACTCGTGTGAGCCGAAGACACCTCATCCCGCATCCAACATACCAGAAGAGCGTCGCAAACGAGGGTAAGGGTCATATACAAGGCAGCCTTAGACGTTCTCGCACGCGTGCTGAGCGTAATATAGTATGTGACTGGGGCATTCGCCACGTCCATATGATCTGTGAACGCTTGGAGTATGCGAAGGATCTGCAACGTTAGGTGCTGCTAACCCGATAAGGACATAATCAGCGCCTCAGTCACAGAGCATCGTACGCACCGCCGTAACTAGAGAGAATATCACCAGCGCAACGGTAAGGAAGAGCAATGTCGGCCGACCCGCTTGATGCCTTACGTAGAGCACGCAGAGGAACTGGATAAATAGTACGAAGTAAGTTCCTACGACGCGCAATAAGCTCTCCGACGGTGCTATTGGATATGATCTGCTCACCATAAAGCACGGACTCCAATAGCGTGCCTATGAGGTCTGCTTTCGCCAGCGGAAGAGCCATCACGAGTCAGGAAGAGATTTTTGGGCTCTTGGCAGTGAAAGATACTATCAGGTCGAGACAAAGGTCAGCATGTTTGCCAGAGACACAGCTATATATCATAGTGAATGACAACCGTGGGCATCTTCAACGATTGTGGTTGGCACCGTAGTGGCGCTTAGCTAACCAGAAGTGTCAGTATCCGCCACTGGCATCGCTATGCAAGTGCCTTCACCATGCGAGGAGCCTCACAAGGTAACAATGTCCCACACTACGATAGTGCTTAAGATTGCGGTTATCGCTATAGAAGCGTCCACCCTGTTAAATGAAAAGTGACAAGGCGCAAGGAAGTACGCGTTAACTCAAGGCGTTTCTGGCGTAGCCATGCTCGTCTGACATACAACGAATCTTCACTCTAAATTCATTCGGAAAGGTACAGAGTCCATCGTAGCCAGTGTTAAGTTACGTGGGATATGTCAAAGCAGACCAGGCATCTGTTGTCATGAACTTGAATCTGGTCTGTCCCGGTTTGACTCCGCGTGTACAGCGGCCTTGAGAAATTTCGTCGTCAACCGGATGATCAGAAGATGCAGTCTCTTCAAATAAGATGTCGGGGAGCGGAATTTAGCTTGGTTGTCAGCCGTCACGCAGCGCCATGAGAGGTGTATGTCGGGTCTGTTGAGCAGGCCGGCCGCCGCCGTCTCCAATTTCCGCTTTCATCTCCACTTTGATGCGCCTGATGGCATGCCAGCTTGGGGCTGCGGAGCGCCAATTGACTGCGCCTCCCGAGTCCTCGGAGTTTGCACTTCCGAGTCGTAACTTACGAAAGGCCAAATCAAGCGTGACCACTCTAAAGGCTGCGGTTAATTGTGAGGCCTATTCAAGTAGACATACTCTGTGTAGGCTGATAGAAGGTGCTCTGAAAACATCGTCACTAGGGCGAGATTCGATAAAAACAGCGGCAGCGAACCGCGGGTTGAGGTGATGCCAACATTCTCAGCAGAATAAGATGCTGAAATGCACTGTGACAGGTTTGAGAAAACGCGCATTGTCTTCGTATATCGTTACTGATTACAAGTACATAGTAGCATTACTTAGTTCACTCATCCCGCTGTGCGGATGCTTCTTCGCTATGCATAACCATATGTTTGACACATTATATTATTGCCCGGCCATGCCCTCGACATGCTACGTGCACGGGAACAGGACAGATATAACGCGCTCCGTGCGATCTTCCAGCATCGGAGCGAGGGGTCGACCTCGGTGTGGCGTTTGATTAACGGATCGGGCGCACGAACAAGGCCCGAGCACGGTCATACGACAGCTCTCAGAAGTTCATCATGCACCGCTACGCTTATCACGGTTTCCCTTTGCCTCACCACTACAAAGCGAAAGCTCATCGTATACACCAACACGGCGGCAAATATTCTCGGCAAGTCAATCTTGTCTTGAATAGTGTAACCCTGGTGCTCCTCGGACTTCTCAGTCGAATGTGAATGCTGTTGTCAACCGTGTTCTGCAAGATTATATGTTATACGTGGTGTAGTCCCAGGTGCAGCACGTTATAGCTTCGAACTCTGTTGACTCTTCTTTTTGCCCTTCCTGTTCCCGAAGTCTCGCGTCCCGAACACAATCTGCGTCTGGTATGATACCGCGAGACACTGCTGGTGCGTGCGTCAGTCGCCGTCCTGCGCCTCCTGCACAGCCGTTCGGCCATCAACTCCACCGTCCGGCAGTTCGTCGTCTGGCATGCGCGGCGCCGTCCAAAGCTCGACGTACGTGTCATGGCGCATCATCGGGTCATGCACGAGCCGCCCGCCATTATACACTGCGACCGCGCGCGGCGAATGGTGCACGCTGACGGGTGGCGGAATGCATGCCTTGAACTCGATGTGCATCATCAGCGTTATCGATACCCTTGGCAACTGGTCAGCACGGCACTGGGCGCTGGAACATCGTGAGCGGGAAGAGACGCACAAGTCGAGCTCCCCAAGCTCGGGCTCCATCAGCACGCGAGGCAGCGGCGCAAAGCAGTCCGCAAACACAGCCAGACCGGTCGTCGTTATCTGCTCGCGCTTGTCCTTCCACGCATACCAGTGCCCGAGCTTGGTGCCGCTCTGTGGAGGGCTCGCGCTATGTTGCGCGTCGTAGAACGTGTCGCGCAGGGCCGTGAAGCGCGGGAAGAAATTCCAGCCTGGCGCCTCTGGCACTAAAGGCGTCGCAGCAGGGTGCGAATACATCGGGATTTGCGGCGCGAGAGGATGCGGCGGACGGAGTGTCCTGTCGTTAGTCGTAGTCACGGGGACGGAGAGGTCGGTGAATATCGCGGTAGTGGAAACGCGTTCTGAACCCTAAGGTGGCTTCCGTCAGGGCGTTAAGCGACGTTTTGCTAGCGTAGAGAAAAGCGTACCTCCTGGATGAAGCTCGCGCGAAGAACAGTAACCTGTTTCCCGCGGCGAACAGTGTTCACGCGGATCTCGAATTCGTCCTGTATGGCCGGCCTCAGAAAGTATGTAGTGAGCAGCATAGGGTCCTCGTGCTGCGTCGCCTGCTGTGACTGGGTGAAGGCATTGATGGTAAGGCCGATAATGTAGCCTAGATGGCTGTCCATTGGGCTCTGAAGTCTGTAGTCAGCCGTCAGACAGGCGAACCTCCAAATGGCATACTGTCAAAGCATGTCAGTCAGTATGGTTGAATATGCCAGAGAAACGGGACTACATACGGGCCAGTAGCCCATTCCTTGTCCGTTTGTCCACGATACACACCTTGACCGGCCAACGGAGGCTCGTCGACACGTTCAAGGCGCAGAGCCTCTTGCAGCGGGGCCATGCGGGGAGTCTACCCAAGCGGGTGAACCTGGCCACAGCTGCGAGGTGACGGCTATTTGGCCAACTGCCACCCACGAAGGGTCGCTGAAAGCGATCGAGACATGTTTCACGAGTTGTAGATGGTCACAGAAGACGAAACGCTTGGCGGTGGGTTCCAAGTCAAAGAACTGAGTAGTGAAAGTGTAGTGAAGCGCGACCACGCTGACGGTAAAGCCTTTCGAGAGGACAGAAAGATAAAATCGGAGCTGGCCCGTCCGCGTCCATAGTAGTTTCTTGAAAGCCATCACCGTGCCACTGTGCCAGCGCCCAGCCGCGACAAGCGCTTTCGTCTCTTATTAAGCGCCAAGGAAATATCCGGGTCCTTGTTTCTCTCTTTCTTCTCATGAGAACATTCGAAGCCTGCATCGCCTGCCAGCAATATAGCTGTATGAGTCACACGGCCAACAACAGCTTGAGGATCCGTTGCTTGACTCGTGAGGGCGGCGGGTGAGTGGTTTGCATCGGCTAAATGCGTCATTCATGCGTATCCAGGCACTCTTCGACAGCTGAATACCTTGTCCTGGTTCACGGTCTGACGACGAACAGCTGCAGATTCTTTATTGTATTGGCCACTGGCGGTGCTGCAGCGCCTATCATGGATAACGACATCGATGCAATGCCACACTTACAAGGACCAGATACCAGAGGCAGTACTTGTATACCGCAATGCGTCCTGGACCCAGTCGCTCATCCTCTACCATGGCCCCCGACTCCCGCCCTCTCGTTATTCGCTACTTGATGGCCTGCATCAACGCCGTCGACGGCGCGGCCACGTCGCCAGTCGCCGAGGCTGCCGTTAACGCCTTCGCCACTTTTGCCGATTCATCGAACGTGCCTGCGGTTACCGAACTCAGCAAGACTTTGCAGGCCTTCCAGCAACGCCTAAAGTACTCGAAATACTGCAAGGTATACAACAACGCACCTTCGTCTTCACGGTCACTGACGCTGAGAGCTCCGCGAAGAAAGAGTGCACCGCGCTTGCAAACAAATGTGGCGACTGGGCGCAAGAATTCGAAGAATGGGCAAAGGCTGTCGACAACACCGAATTGGCTCACGTTGCTAGCGAGCAGAGCATGTATGTTTCAAGGTCTTGTCTCAGCTCTTCCGACAATCATCCTCACACAAGGGCTGCAGGCGTTTCGAGGACATGATGCTCAGAGTCACGAAGATATCCTCAAGATCGCGTTGGAAACTGTTGTGTACGTTATTTGACCTAGATTTGGCTGTTCTCTTGTTCATGGGTGCTCATATATGCACGACAGGGGGCGCCGAGAAGGTCAAACGCGAACTGAACTCCGTGGAGGACGACATGAAGCACCTCCACGAGCTCTTCAAGGCGGGTAGTTTATGAGTGGGATGTCCCTACTTGTCGTGTCGCTGATACCTTATGACAGACGCGCGCCACAATGAGCAACGACGCCACGGCCGACCGCGTCCTGGAGAAGGGGCAGGAGAATTTGGCGCTCACAAGAGAGCTGAAGGCAGACCTAGTGCAAGCTCGGGTCCGTGCGACGCCTTCTGGACTAAGCAAGTCCGAGGGAGAGCAGGTACGCCCCATGGCATAATCTGTCTTCGTTGTGCTAAGGCATGAAGTATAGATGTGGAAAGAATTCGAAGCCCAGGCTGGCAGGCCCAGTCAGGTGCCTACCCCTAATGCTGCGAAGATGGATGAGCGGGATCAGGACCTCATCAATTCAGGATTCCGGAACATCACCCTGCCTGAGATCCGGTCTGCCGTTGCGGACTATGAGAAACGGACGGGGGTGCGATCGGTTGTACCTGACCTGAAAGACGAGGTTTTCGTCATAAAGGCATCCAATGGGGAATATCAGGAGTCCACTGGCAACGCCCGAACCCAGATCCACATCGGTAACTACAAAGGCCGCCGGGTCGGTTTTTCTTCTTCTTATCTGCCCCGCAATCCAACTGACATCTCGCTTACAGGTTGCGGTCAGGAGATACGTAGTTGGAGTAACCGATATTGACGAGCTGAGAGAAGTGCGCTGCTCCTGAAAATGAAGTACTGAATGCTGATAATACGTGCTCGTCACAGCGTTTCCTTGCCGAGATTTTGATCTGGGGGCAGCTCAATCATTCACGCATCCACCACTTCTTTGGTGTGACCAACGATACCGCATTGGCGCATACTGTGATCGTAAGGAGTTTCCCGTTGGTCGAGTCTCCCTTCTAATATTTCATTGATCGATCAGGTCTCAGAATGGGAAGACAACGGCAATGCCGCAGAGTATGCATGCGCATTTTTCTTTTTACAATGCCTGCTAATGAGATCGGAATGTTGGCAGCTACACCACCAAGAGGCCTGGCGATCTGGCTGTCAGGCTCCGTTTGGTAGGTCTTTGCCTGGGTGCTCTTGGTGCTTTACGCTGACACGAACCCTGGTAAGTTGATTGGCGCGGCCGAAGGCTTGATATATCTGCATGGCCTTGGCATCGTACATGGGAATCGTACGTGGTCATATGCTGTATGTCACTTTTGTTTGCATGGCTGACGCCTCGATTTCAGTTAAAGGCGTAAGTCACATCATTCGCATTTGAACCTGGAGATCCGGTGGTGCTGACATTTGGCTAAGCGGAACATCCTGGTCTCCAACGAGGTCCGTAGCTTTCTGAACTTATGTACATATGCTTCAACAGGACTGACGATCAGCAACGCAGGGTGAGGCCCTCATCACCGGTTTCCAACGCGCGAAGCTAGATGCCGATACTGAGGAGGACAAGGTGGTATCTACCCGGCGAGAGACGGACCAGAACTGGACGGCGCCGGATCTAGCGGACGCATACCGACGGCCGTGCGCAAAGCTTGATGTCTGGGCGTTCGGCATGATCATGTACGAGCTGCTGAGTGGGCGGGTGCCCTACCACGACATTCGGGGTCAGGGGCGAATCCTGAAGCAGATCACGATCGGAGTACTGCCGGAGCGGCCCCTGCACGCGCTCGTCACGGACGAGCTGTGGGAGCTCATGGGAGACACCTGGAACCAGAAACCTGAGGATCGGCCTAATATGGAACAAGTCCTTGTTCGTCTACGTGTGCTGCAAGCGACGAATGACTTACAGAACGCCAGTCCTTGATTTTGGTTAGATGATATGCGCACGCTGTATTGTAACCGTCGTCATATACGACCATGGACTTACGGACCCTAGCATAGAATACCCTGCTCCGGGATTTTATATTTCAAGCTTGTCATGTGCGTTCTGTAGTTGTGAACTGTAGGATACCTTTCTTAATACCACAAACGTGTCCTGAAGCTTGACACTGGGCCCATGTGATCCGCGCCTGTGTTTCCTTAGGATACTTTGGAATAATGTCTTCCTGTGTTTTACCGGCCCAGCACAACAAGGCGACAGCGGCGGCGGTCGCTATCCCGGTCTGAACGACGCGACCACCACCAAGCGCTGTCTACAAACCGCCTCGCGCGTCTCATTCGCGTTTCTCTCTCTCTCGCCGCGACTGCCCTCGCGATGTCCTCTACCAGCATCAGCGACCGACCTCGTCGATCGACACGCGCACCAGCAAAGCTGTGGCTCCCGCTTCCCTGGCCTCGCCTGCGGAGAAGAAAGGCAAGCAGTGCGATCCTGATGCGCCGCTCGACTCGGAGCACCTGTTAGCGAACAGCGGGAGCAAGTTGACCACCGTCGACATTGCTGTAAGTCTACATGTACTCTGAGACTCAGCACAGAGCGGCATGGCTCACCCGCCGCCTTGCAGGACGTCATAACACAACGGGCAAAACCCGCATCCAGTTCCGCGCGAGGTGCGACTGGACATCATCTCCAGTACCGCATCCAGTACCACATCCAGTACCGCATCCAGTCGCGCAATCAGTCGTGGGAATTACTGTCGTGATTGGCTGAACCCCTCCAGAAAGGCAGTGTCAAGTACTAAAAATAGAAGTGATGCACTGCCCCAGTGCCCGACGCTGTCCACCCTTGAAGCTTGAAGCTTGAAGTTGTGTCAGTGTCCAAAGCAATTCTCAGATTATTTCGCCAGCCTATTTCTCAGGTGCCGGCTGAATAGCGGCACAGCGTGATGGCGTGATGGGAGATAAGCAATATTCCGCGCGCATTCTCAAGGCTACCTGCCAGATTGAGAGGCTTTCATGCGACTTTGAGTGCGCTGGCTGCTGAATTCACAGGGGCTAGCACCCCTCCGCCCGTGCACATCGACACTGTGGCCGTTAGCCAAATGAAGGGAACACCCAACCCTTCCTCGCCATAGCTCTTTGCTCGCCGAGGATGTGGCCCCGGAAATCGCCGCGCTGCTCACTGCGCGCTGAGCGCTGGGCGCATGCATCACATGGTCCCATGCAAGGGCGACGCGATTAGATTTGTGGCTTGTGACGCTATCAAATCTGTAGCCTTGACACAAGTTTCACGAGAACCAAAAATGTGTTATTTATGAATAAATATTTAGGCACCGCAGCAATTATTTCCACTGACACAAGGGTGGACAGCGTCGGGCACTGGGGCAGCACATCACTTCTATTTTTAGTACTTGACACTGCCTTTCTGGAGGGGTTCAGCCAATCATGACAGTAATTCCCACGACTGATTGCGCGACTGGATGCGGTACTGGATGTGGTACTGGATGCGGTACTGGAGATGATGTCCAGTCGCACCTCGCGCGGAACTGGATGCGGGTTTTGCCCGTTGTGTAAGCTACGAAAATGTCTTGGACCTGTCTGAGGAGTCAAGGGCGCTGCTGTGTTCTCTGCTGCTCAGATCGAGTTCAGCAAAAGTGGTTCGCCGACTCATGGCTCCTACTGTTCAGATCTGAACAGGAGCAAAAGCGCCGCCGGGCGGGTTACCACAACGGGATATATCTGCTCGTCTCTACGATACTGATTGCTCCGGCTCGAGCACTGATTTGACCTACCGCGCGAGGTCCTCTGTGCGCATGCACGGCTGGGTGCACTGATCCCGGACGACGCCGCCTCATTCACCTCAGCGCTGGTCAACTTCATGGCCGACTTGGAGTCAGCAGAGTTCCCCGACGCGCTGTCGTGGCTGCAGCTCCTTCCCGAAAGCACATGCTCGCGACCCTGGCGCCGACAACGCCCACGGCGCCACGAGCTCGCACACCATTATGGCGAACGAGACCTCGTCATACTCTATCACGAGCTCGTCGTGTGCCCGGCGGCGCTCGCGGAGCGCATGCTCGGCAATGAGGAGGCGCGCACCTCGTTGCTGGCCGTGTACGGCAACGCCGGCACGTTGGCGATGCAGTCTCTGACCTGAGTGGCAGATGCAGCCCTATATTGTTCAGAGCGTCAGCACATCTAGTAGTACTTCTAGTCTTCTACCCCGAATATCTATGTGTACTCTACATGCCGCCACAATGTAGACAATTGCAATTCAACCCGTCTTAGCTTTCAGCTGTCGCCAAAGGCAGCTGAACATGATGATCCCGATACCGACAATAATGAGCTCGAGTCCGACATACGTCTTCATCCCCACAGCAACTCCCGCCCCACCCCAGACTGCACCGCACACCCGCCCGGTGTAGTTACTGCATTGTATGGCGACACTGATCCGAGTGTTCCAGTGAGCAGGAACCTGCTTTGACAACAGCGAGAGCGTGACAGTGCTCGACAGGTTGAAGCCCAGCGCAACAAAGAACCACGCGAAGAAGAGCCCGACCCGCGTCACGCTCACTCCGGCCAGCGTGCCGAGCAACACCAGCAGGCCCAGCACCCCAAGCGACGTGCCTGCCAGCAGTGTCAGCCGGTCCTGCAGCCGCCGGGCAAGGAAGACGTTCGCGAGCAGGAACGGGAATGTGCATGCTCCGCCCAGCGCGATGAGGTTACCTGCGGCGTACGGCGAGAAGTTGAACGCGTGCGGGCCGTAGGCGAAGTGGGCAATCGGAGCGGTGAACACGGGGATGTTGGACTCCCAAGCACCGAGAATGAAGAAACAGGTCATGGCGAACCAGCACATGGTCGCTATGACACCAAACTGGGCGGCAGACATTCTCGTATGCCGAGTTGAGCTGTCGAGGGACTCGGGATTGCTCTCCACATTGGTGGGAATAGCGGCTTCTGTCACTTGTGGGTCGCCCTCGGCCCTGAATTTTTCGCGGGACTTGGATGGCCCCGGGGTTTCCGGTGCGGGAGTATTCTGAGGGACCGTGGTCGTCATGAGCTCGATCTCTTCAGCTGCTCCGGTGGACGTAGGCGTGGGAGACGGGGCTGTACGCGGGACATCCTCGAAGTTCATTGCTGCAAAGACCCACCAGGCGGCCCAAATAGCCGCCATCATCCAGGCGGGGCTGGTGAACCCATTGAACACGCTGTTCCTGAACCCGACCTTGTAGCTGTGGAAGACCCCGACCCCGATCATAAGAATCGTTTCATGTTCAGCTGACGGGAAATACTCACAGCAAACCGCCGAGAAATGGCCCAAGGCTGAAACCTATACCCTGTCCCAGAACGAGCCAGCCCGCCAGTGTCGTCCTGCGCCTGATGCCGACAATGCGGTGGTCCGAGCAGTACCGCTTCGAAAACATCCAATATGTGAAGCCGAATCCAGACACGATACGGCCAATGAGGATCAGGTACAAGAAGTTGGCGGGGTAGGCCAGTGCATAGAGTACGTGGCCCAGAAGTGCAGACGCACACGCAAAATGCAGAGGGATGCGGTAGCCACCTTGAGAGGTTCATAGATAAGAACGCAGGTATGAAGGTGCGAGTCATATACATAAACACACCTTTGTCAAACTTGAGTAATGGCATAAGCGCGATACCGGAGAACACTGTTGGGATACCGATAACCAGACCAGAGAACGTAGACGTCCCACCCAGATGCTGCGAGTACGCATTGGATGAACTGACGACTATGAAGAATGATATCTGCAATTATTCCTTGAGCACTCAGCTCTTTTGCTCAGTTTAATACTCACTTGTAATAATCCGCTGGTGAGGAGAACAATGACGAGGCTGACGCGCTTCGGAAGCTTAAACTCGGGATCCTCCTCTGTTGGCCCCGCTATATCCGCAGGCTGACCTGTCGCCGTTCTCCCTCGCGAGAACAACGGCCACCTACTGCGTTTTCTCTCGGGGAACGCGAGGCTGAAAGCCGTCGACCGAACTTCTGCGTGCGCCATCACTGAGCGCGCTGACGTTTACTGCGATCTCGAGCAAGTGTTTAAGTTGAGCGGTGCTACCCCGCAAGTGGCTGTGAGTTGGGGGACCAAGAGGGGGGGAGAAAAGCGAGGCGTTAAGTATGAAAATGCGCCGATGGATGAGTCGATCACAGGACGATCACATGCAGACGCGTGATGGGAAGAGGCGCGCGCGTCGGGAGACCGTCTGTCGGCAAGACTAAGCAAATATGTATGAGACGATAAAATCTAAATAATCCAATTCAGAGTGTGGTAGAGAAGTACAAGGTTGAGTACCATGCTGAGAAGAGAGCCTCATCCCAGAGGAGCGTCAAAATGACGTGCACCAAAAATCAGCACGACGCAGGCATGCCTAACGTAAGGACGACAGGTGATAGTCGAGGCATACTGGGTTCAATCATGCCTTCTTTGACGAGAGAGCTGCATCAAGTAGTCTTTCTCTGTGCATGTAGCCCACGAATGTCCGAAGGAAGTCCTCGTAATCGTGCGTCCGACTTATGTTCTCAGTCTGTACGGAGGTCAGTGCATGAATTATGTTGGCGACAGCTACGGACTTACGTTCGCTCGTTTAGCACTTGTTACCTCTTCTTCCACGGCCCTTTTCCCTTCAATCGCGCTCCGTACGCAGCTTCCCCATGCTGTATCGAGGTTGCGCTCAGGCATGTCCAAGACGCGCATGACCAGCTCCATTTTTCTCGCACCAAAGTCTCGTACAAACGTCTGCCCAGGCGCTGACGACTGCAACGACGTCTCGAATACCTTATCGGCCTTCTCCACCAGCTCTTTGTCCGCCTTGTCCTTCCAGCCATCAGGATTTGCTTCATCTAGCCGGCGCTCCAGCGCGTTGCGTTCACGTTTCAGCATCTCCAACGCGTCGCTCGCCTTCTCGTACCTGTCGTCAATGATCGCGAGCAGGTTGTACCGGCCGTCAGCCACGCCCTGGACACTATGCATCTTGCGCTGGAGCGCCGGCCGGACGATGTCCATCCAGCCTTGCCTTCCAGACGCCTGTGGCAGCTCGCCGACATCAAGTGGCCCATTCGTACGCAGCCCATCGAGTTCCCACACATGTCCGTGCGTCGGTACGTATCCGATGTAGTGGAAGGTATCTTCGCGCTCCTGCGAGTCGCTCGCGCTTTGTTTCGTCTGCGACTTCTTAGGCGTGCCGAGCTTGCGACGCTTGGCTGGATAGCCCTCAGGCCGTGCTTTGAGGGTTTTGGCGTACTCAAGCGTGGTCCTTGCGAGAGCATGCTCTGCTGCGCGGATATCTACTGGCCTGTGCTAGAACATGACTACACATCTGGGGCGATAATACACCAAGCCGGCATACCTAGCCATGGAATTGTGTGCATCTCGTATGAACGAGCAGTCTGTGAATGATAATCCTCTCATCTACCAGGAATGAATACAAACAACGGATTGTTCATATAGGGCGGCTCACCAAAGGGTCCATCTTGAGGGTATTATTATGGAAATCGCGCAGCTGCGCAGAAAATGAGACGTCCTCCATATTCAGACACACATTTAAAATTGTTTGGGAAGCGCAGGCATCCACGCTAAGCTGGTAAGCGAACCACACATCCTCTGCATCCGGGTCTGCAAGTTCCTCTTCGAAGTTCACAGCGCTGGCGCTAGAGTCTCGCTGGCTATCTGCAGGACATGGATAGCAAAAGATGAGTGCACGGATCTCATGTTCCAAGTGGGCGGTTGCCCATGGCTCAATAGAGTAGATTTCCGTGACCTCGAGATGCTGCAAGCCGAGCTTGCGTAGGAGGATGGTGAAGCTACCTGTGGCAACGCAGACAGCTCAGAATACAACGTCCAGGCCAGATTGAAACAACACTTACCGGGATCTGATTCTAAGACCGCAAAGGGTCTGCCTACAAGGTCGACAGCACTAGACATCGTGGAGAGAAACGTACAGGCGCAGCGCGTCGCCCGTTATCTGCGCGCGCCAGTTTCAATTCCCGGCCCGTCAGTGCTATGCTGCCTCTCGCTCTCATCTCCCTTTTGCAAGCTCAGCTTGCCTATTCTCAGTCTTCGGTACAGCTATCGCTATCTTTGAACAGCCTCTACTCCTCTTACTCTTTTGCACACACCACGCGGCCGACACTCTTCTCGTTGCCAACGACCCAGAATGCATCAGTATCTGTTGCGCTCTGCTCAGCTTCAAATTCAAGCGCACCACGGTTCTTCCTGTCGAACAGCAGCAGCATAACGCAGCCAAGTGAAGATGACATAGGTCAGGATGGTGTCTACGAGGTTGTCGTTGGAAATCAAGGATATGGATGGTGGACGGGGGCACTGAGCGAAGGTGGCTTTCTCGCAGTCGAGAATGCAGGACAAACGTCGTTTCAGATTGGTGTGTCTGAAGAAAGTGAGTCGCTTTACATTTGGTTCCTGACGTTGCGCTAAACTATGAGGCTCTAGGTCCTATGCACGACACAATGGACGCGTTTCCGCTCTTGGGGGATACAGCCAGCAACCAGGGTTTGCTCTTCTCCCCACCACTCGCGGATGCACCGCCACCTAATATACCCACTTACCCGAACTACACTCTTCCATCGGCCAATTTATCATATCCCTCAGCGCCACCCTCCTTGCAGGTCAATGTCTCAGTATTCGTCGTACCAACATCTGCTCTCGCTTCGGCTTCAATGCCTCTGACGGCTTGCGCCATGAGTTCTAGCGACATTCAAGGGAGCATCATGATCGACGACACAGGCAGCGCGAATAATGGCCTTTGGCTCAAAGACCAAGATGGGTGGAGGTGGCAATGGCTGGTCAGCGGGCTGCAGCCGCAGACGAACTATACCGCATACGTGGTGCAGAACGAGACGAAAGTCAGTCAACCTATCAATTTCGTCACGAAATCTGGTATGCGTCGCGATACTAAATCTTGAAATGCTTTACTAACTGTGTGTACAGCAACATTCTCCTGCCCAATTGTTCACTCGCTACCTTACTGTCCCTCAATCGCGTATGCGGTCCCATTGGTCGCGCCGCAGTTCCCAAACATCGCCTACACTGCCAATAACCTTCCGTCGAGCGTCGTCTCACCGCTCCTCGAAGTACTCTCGAACTTTACGACGTCGCTCCTGACCTTCCCCTGTGGGCGCGACGAATACAGTCCGCTTGTGTCATGCGCAGACTGCCAGGCGGCGTACCGCAAGTGGCTCTGCACGATCTGGTTTTCGCGCTGCTCCGAGGCGGTCGACCAGCCAACGAACACGGACGGCAGCGTGCAGAAGCCCATGTCTGCGCTCGCGCCCCAAGCGTCGTCCGCGACGCCGCGGAGCCCAGGCCTGCAGCCGTTCGCGAACGGTTACACGGCGCTTCTGCCGTGTATCGAGACGTGCACCGCCGCCGACCGCGCATGTCCAAATTTTATCGGTTTCCAGTGCCCTGTGCCCCAGTTTAATGCAGCGTTGAGTTACGGCGTCGGGTTCATCGACAGCGGCGAAGAGGGCGTGCAGGGACATGGGTCAACAGGCGTCGCGCAGGACAGATGGGGGAACGTCTGGTGCAACGCGGGATGATGTTGACATTGAGTGATTGTATTTTTTTCGCTTGTATTTGTTTCAGAAGGCTGATGAGGCTGGTCAATGTATATCTCGGTATTATCCATGCAAATGTGAGCTGGCGGCAGAGACTATAAAGTGGGACATGCTGTAAACCTGGTCCCGTGTGAGATGCGTTATGGTTTCTGATATCGTCATAGTCTCGCCCGGCCGGCTACAGGTTCCTCTAGTTTTAAGAGACAGCGTGATCTCGCGTGCTGCAGTGTGGTGCGGTGGTGCACGGGGTCACACAAAATGCTGCGAGTGCACGGAGTCTTGACTGAATCTTCATCGTACATGCTCTCACCGTCGAACTGGCTTCATCCAAGTTCGTGAACTGATTGCACAAGTGGGTAGATTCCTGGATACCGCAGAGCTCTTAGCGAAAGTTGGCCAGTACCAGGCGTCATCTGCCTCGTTGTCGCTGTCAACAAATACCATGGCCCTAGCGTACGCCCCGCAGGACGCTTTCTCGCTCTTCTCGAATGAGCAGCCCAACAAGACGGCGAGCGCAGACCGCGACGCCAGGCCTGCAGGCACGCACACAGCAGAGGCTGTAGCCTTCGAGCGCCTATCCACGGACTAACAGCCAGATCTTTGAAAAACTTACTGTAAGGGCGCAAAGCTAATGCCCTCGGAGTCGATTGGGTCTGTGCGAGGTGATGCAGTGACCAAGCTTGGCGACAACCTCCATCTTCCAGAGTTATAGTCCATCACAGCGCTCAGGAACAGCACTAAGGGCTGTTTGCGAACTGCTTGTCATGCAGTTCGTGTGCAGCCCGAGGAGAAAGAGTACTCGCACATCCTCGTGGACTGCATCCCAGGATGTCGTCTCGACCTTGCATGGCCCGCCCCCTCTCTGTGACCAAAGCTGCGCGGTATCAGGCATCCGCGCGTCTCTGTACCCGAGCTGTCAGACCAAGTTGAACTCGCACCACTCGAGTGCTATGAGCCTACGATCAACGGTAGAGCGACAAGGGCCCATTCGCCGACAGCAGGGAGCAAAACGCCTTTCTGAACCGCCTCGTGCGCGCACGATCCGCGGGTCGAAACCCCTGCCGCGATTCAAATATCGCGGACCTCTGACTTCGTGCACAGCGACTTCTACAGGCACAACATCATTCTCAATCACGACGGCGGCGCGTGGCTCATTAGCTGAAAATCTGCCGAGTTCCACCCACTCGTCTCCGAGTCCGCTACTATGATGCCGCAGTGCAGCAGCATGAACGGTTTGCGGCATCGCTTTCTTCCCAGCGATGCATCATGATGCACCTCACTACGAACCCCTATTATGGATGGTACTGATAGCTTGGTAGGCTGTCGTTATAATTCTAGACTTTGCTCGAGGCGTACTTCGTGCTCAATTCCAAATCACGTGGAGAGTAGCAGCTGAAGACGGAGTCTACCTTCAAAGTCTCGAACTGCGTCCTTCGGGGTGTCGGATTGACTAGGTGGAGCGGCCGCATGGACCGCCCGGAAGATAGTTATGTAAAGGATAGCAGGGTTTATGACGCGCCCTCAAGGTCTCCGCTCGGAGCTCCCGCTGACCGTCGCATTCGGTTGCATGGCAGTGCTTCCATTTTTCAGGACCCTCAAATGTCCGTTCAACTGCTATTGGAGCAGGAACGATCTCGCCGATTTAGGTAAGTTGACTATTTTAAAACCTAAGAAGAGCTTCAGGCTTTGCCATGCACCACGGTTCTCGTTGGCTACTCAAATCTGCACGTCGAGGCGGAGTAGGCTTTTTTGTCATGCTCACTGATGGTGCCTATCTAGTGACGTTCCTGGGTGGCTCCAGGTCCTACGTGCAGGCTTTCATCTCCGTGCTTCGTGCTTCCAGGAGACTGTACTGACAGCGTCCATATAGCGGCTCCAAGATGTCAGTACCTGGGGCCAGGAGGTCTCCACTGCCCTGCTTCTCCCGTGATACACGGATAAACGAGAAAGATGTCCTTTCAGCATTCGTTGAATATTTCATATTCTTGCCCGCGAATGGGAGAGCTACGTGTGCCACAATGGACTGCTCATGGAAGAGCTGGCCACAAGATGCTGGTTCACGTTCATCCTAACCTACCACGTGCTGATATCTTCTCACAGAATTAGTCTTGCTATCTAAGCATCCTGTTGGGGGCTTCGAGACGTCTGTGATGCGGCGGAATACGAACGGTTCCATACCGTTCTCCGGCGAAACTTGCTAACGGCATCCGCCTCTGCTCGAGGGCTCGCTTAAAAGTTCAAGGCCTAGCATATCGGGGTGCCTGCGGCGTGTTCTCGCCGTCAGGGTGCAAGTCTTGCATAGATGAGTGTGTCACTCGTCGCCATTCACACGCCACGACTGTTTCTAGTGGCCCCGCCGCTAATTTGATTATCCCGAGGTGGAAAAGATAACGTGTCTGCCAGCCTGATAATCACACAAAGATCGCGGTCTCCTCTGTAAGTATCCATCAGACCGAACAAATCCCCTCGCTCATGGTGGGTTCTCTGAAACCGTCTCATATTCAGGACAGCTTATTTCACTGGTTAGCCTTGATTAGTTCTATGATTGTGTGCATATTGACAGCGATTCTGGCTATGCTGAGAAAGTGAGTTTTCGCGTTTTGACGGGCTTAGCGCTTTCGCTATAAAGCGTGAGAGCCTGTACAACATGAAAGACGTGATCTGAGCGCACTCGAACTCAGCAACCGCCGCTTTTCAGCTCGTCACTGAGACAAGTCGAACTGCTGTTGTATGTCTATCAGGCTTATTTCCGTAGCGGGGTGCTAACTGAATCGCCTCACAGTGACCGTATATCTTTCGTTACGTACTGTGCCTAGGCGGCCCAGATTGTCAGCAAGCTAACACAGTCTGATGTGCCTGGTTCAGTACCCTGAACTCATTGTTCGAATTTTCCAGAACAGACGTGGCGTGTTTCATCCACACTCGATCTGGGCCTACGGCGTTCACCGGCCTCATCAAAATTTGCAAGTGCCACGAACGCTCACAGTGAAGCGCTGTGTGGCGCATTTGCGCTACAAGGCGGCCGCTTGGTGCGGAAAATGCTGATCAGAATGCGGTATGCAGACGCAGTCCGGGCATAGGGGGTGTCTAGTGTTGCTAATTGCTCGTCGGCCGCCGATCTTGGCGGCGCCCTTGGTCGCTCCGATCTTTTTCTGCTCACAAAGCCGTAATATGGGGGCGGCCAGTACCACAGCGCGTCTCTAGCAGTGGTCGTTGTTTCATCTGCCTAGGCTATACCACATGTGTCTGCCGAGCGAAATGCATGGACGGCGTAGCTAGACCGCGAGGCGGCTAGTGAGCGCGTCGGGACTATTGGATCCAGTTAAAAAGGCAGGCTCCGAATGCTCTTCCTCTAGTCAAGGTCCACATCTCACCATGCACTTCACACAAGCTTTCTCTCTCCTCGCTATCGCTTTGGCGATCCCAGGTTTCGCGTCTCCGGCTAAGCGGCAGGGACCACCAGGGTCAACAGTTACCTTGGAGAGCCCTGGAAGCATCACCGCTCCTGCAAATGGCACCAGCGTAACTGCAGGCCAGTCGTTTACATTCGGTGTAGCAGTTCCCGAGTTCGGCCACTGTCATCCAGGCTATACGCCCGTGAACGTCTACATCCTGGCCAGTCAGCCGACTACATCCGACTTGAACTCGACCTACGGGTTCAGCAACTACTTGTACTACTTCGGGGACTATTTGGTCAATAACTTCCCAGGTCTGTACTCTACGCACCTTGGCATAATATAGGGGCTAACGGCACCTCCAGGAGGACTCCCGAATATGGGTACGCCGCCGCCGTCCACCTTGACGACGCCGGACCTCGGGGAATCGTACTCTGGACAAACGGTATATTTGGCTACCATTGAAACTATCGAAGGCTGCCCGGTAGGCTCTATCTCGTATATCTCATGGCAAATATCTTAACTCATGACACTTATCCCAGCCCGACGGTTTCTGGGAGTACGCGGTTGACTCCACTGCGCTTTCTTACACCGAGTAAATGGTCGTTGTGGCTCTACGGAACGAGACGGGGTGGGATGATGCTTGGTATTCGTAATTAGTAAAACTTGGAGACTTGATGTATAACAACACTATGTTTCTCTGTTCACCTATGATATCTCTCTTCGGTTCGCATCGCATGCCGTGCAGAAGCGTTTTAAATCGTGCGCACCAATATTAATGTTATGACGTGTGCTGTGGTCTTCCAGATAATGAGCTTCAAAGCTGCTCGGTAGAGAGGTCTTAGAGCTGTAACAAAGAGGAAACACGGGCTGTTTTTGCCGCATCTTCACTGCGTTTGGGATGGATGTCCGATTTGCCTCCGGAGGCTATGGCTTTGTGGCACTGATAGACGCTTACACTGCAATTTATCCCGCGCTTTCCTTTCCGGGAGCACGCGACGGATCCGCACGCCTGACGGCGGACTCTCACCGTCCACTGCAGGACTAGAATCGGTTGTGCCTCCGTCCTCTCGCTCTTCACACAGACCGTGTTCTCTAACGAGTCGCCGCGCATCGCTTCGACTTCAATGCAAGGCAGTCCCCGCACAGATTGGATATCACCGTTTGATCTACACATGTGATCGGATACCGCCGGCGGGCCTTGGCGAGCCAGGGTCAACCGCTCTGGATCCGTCGCCAGGCAAGTGGGCGCCGTCGCCTACGTTTGCCCGGCATGCGTATAAAGGCTCCACCTGACCCACGCCGAGACCTCAGCCCTCTTCGCCCTTCTCTGGCTCTCCCAAAACACTTCTCATTTTCCTTTCTAGTTTCACTTCTACTCCTCATTCCGCCATGATTTTCGGCCTCGGTTTCATCTCCCTCGCTGTTGCCGCTGTTTCTGCCGCACCAGCAGCTCTTTCAGCCAGGCAGTCAACTGTTGGCCCTCAATGCGCCGGTCTTGGCCCAGGAGTGTTTGACGTCGCCTACAACTTCACGCTCACTGCCTGGAACGCCACAATATCCACTAACGATACTGGTGTCCCGCTTGTCCTTGGTCAAGCTGGTGCCGTCGACGGGGCGGAGTTCAAGGTGTTCTCGGTACGTGCTCGAATCACCTACAATATGCTATGTACTCACTCGATCTTTTCTGTAGACATGGGCGTCGTACCCCTTCAATGACTTCCCCTTGCTGACCCTTCTGCACGGAGGTCTCTTCGGCAATGGCACGTACGGCAATGTCGCACAGGCAAGCCAGGTCGAAGCCGGTGATCCTCCCAGCTTCATTATACCTCCTCAAAACCCCACCCCACAGATTTACTGCGGTGTCGTACGTACAGACGAGCTCCTCTTGGCACATCGTGTTCCTGACGTCATTGTCCACACAGGCGGACACAGACCCCGCACACGGCGGTTACCCACAGCTTGCCGTCGACGGCGACACCGACTCGTTCTCCCTGTGTCCCACCTCAGGTTCCCAGGTGAACATCATCTACAAGTCTACGCCCAACAACTACGGCCAGTATATCTACGATGAGTGCTACGACGTCAAGCTGCTCATGCTTGGGTTGGATTAAAACGCGTTTGCGATGACCGTCTTTTGTCATGACGAACTAGTGGACTTGGGACTCTTGGACACTGCTACTCGGACCTTCGTAGTTATTCACGTACGATACTAGACACGCTACTACTTGTTACACTGTGCATATCACCTAATTTCACTCTTGTTGCTGCAGTAGATGCCCTCTTGTGGCTGACGACTCATTACATAGCAGCATGGTGCTCCCTCGGTACAGGGGCAGCATCACCGACGCTCATGCACATGCACTGGAACCTATTGATGCGTCAGCATAAAAACGTCCCGAGTCTGCTGCCCTGATTGTACTCACAACAAAAGGTGAAGCGATACCCAGCTTCAGCAGAGACATCGGGGCCTTGACATGCAGTTGCATCTGCCATTAATATTGCAACCGTGCCACAGACGTGCGTCGTGCTACTGGAGGAATGCCGTCAGGGGACATTTGGTCCTTACAGCATCATACTGTAAGTAGTCCTTGCCCCCAATCCATTCAAGCATGATCCCCGCCTCTGCGCAAACCTTCGCAAGCTCATCCATCATCTGCAATTGCGGTACCAAGTCTTTCTGAATTGGCCTTGCAATATTCCCGCTGCACAGCCCCATATCGATCATGGTCAGGCTCTCTAGAAGCCACCGCCGGCCTGTGCCCTGCTTGACACTGTCATGGTGGTCCCAAACAGCTTTCGTGAATGCTTCGCCACGGAGTTCGGCGCAACGATATCCCATGCACGTCACAGAGCGCACTGTCGGTGGCAGACGCATGAGGAGTTCTGGAGTAGACACCGGCACGCTGCACACCAGTGTCTCCAGGCGCGGGAATGACGACAGGCTCTCGTCGATGAGCGCCGGCTCGCACAGACTGTCCCAATCGTAATTGAGGAACGAGAGGTGTTTGAGGCCAGCTTGATACTGCCGCAGATCTTGCATGAGGTTGTACGTCTTAAGCGGTTGCAACACCGGCTTCCGCACGTACACGTCGAACCTGTCGAGCCTTACACACGGATCAGTGATGACTGGTTGGAACTTCCACCGGTAGTCCGCCCGGCTGAGATGGAGAGAGAGTGTGTGCATATTGGGACTAGCAGGGATTTGTAGCCATGCCTGGAGTCTCATTCCAACCGAGAGAGAGCGCAAGTAGGGGCTGCGAACGAGACTGCGCGCCGCTTCCCATGCGTCTATGGTTTGCGGATCAATATGGAGGACAAGCGTTGGGGCGGTGCGCACGGCAGGGCAGCGTAGGATGTCTCCAGATGTGAAGGATATCTGGTAATCAAGGTGGAATGTCCTCAGACTGTGCTCTGGGAGCTGTGCAAGCCAGTGGAGGTGCTCGAAGCCAGGGTTCAGGTTGCGCGAAAAGGTCTTGTAGACGAGGTGTCGGATGGCTTCCCGCAGTTGGGGGCATGTGTTCAGTGTCCAGGTCAGCGAGGCGAGCTGAGGTGAATTGATGTCGAACACGATGGAGCGGTAGAGCGTCATGCATGCTGGAGCTGACCAGGTGCGACAGACAAGAGCTGTTTGGGCGAGATCAGCAGAGGAAAGGTGAGGGAATAGCTGGAGGAGGACGTCTCCGTTGCAAGACTGTGCTGTCGACATGCTGCTGGATGTGGTGTGAGTCTGACATTATATAGAGTATACGCCGGGGTGCCGCTTGGCCCTAGTCGCCTCGCTGGTGTCGCGCCCGAAGCGGTAACGCGCCCGGGTGACCACCGGAGTTGTCCGAGCCCGCGCGATCGTGATCGGCACACAGTTGCAGATGTATTGACTGTATATGTTCAGTCGGTGATGAGCATGCTTGATTTCTGGAGACGTACCACTTGGCTCCGAAAGCGAAGGTCCAATATCAAGATCGCTTACAGCGGTACTTAGAACGATAGACACCCCCCGGGCAAATTACGGCATCGGAGTTCGAAAACTCCGCAAGCGCTAGTGCGAACGAAGCGAGACGCGTCCGCTGAAGCGGTAATCCCGCCGTCACCTGAGGCATCCGAGTCTGACCCGCCCGACCTCCCCGTCTTGCGTTTCTCAATCACGCGTGTCGCACCCTCCTCACTTCGTTCGCACTAGCGCTTGCGAAGTTTTTGAGCTCCGTGTGCTGTAATTTGCCCGAGGGGTGTCTATCGTTCTAAGTACCGCTGTATCACCAGTTTCTAGCCCAGATATTGCTGAAGATGACAAAACCATTTGAAGACAATGTTGGGAGAGGAATATCCTCTTTGCTCGCCAAGAGCCTTCAGTGTTTGGGCGTCCATTCTATATACATATATGCTGTTACAATTCAATATGTCTGCATCAACGTGCTACGTGGCCGCACCAGCATGCTCTCAACCTGCCCACCTCCAGACACCCTGTGCGACACACTCTCGCGCATACCTAGGCCTGCTTGCTCAAGTCCGGCGAGCACACCCGTCCATATCGCCTTCTCCGCACCAGGCCCGCACACACCACGGGTCTGGATATTGCCATCAAGCACTGCGCGCACGGCGAACGCGAGAGGCATGCCCACCGTGCGCGCCATCGCCGACGCGCCGGCGTCGCCGTACGCGACAAGCGACGAAGTGTGCACTTCCTCTGCACTGGTATGCAACCCCACGAGTGTCGCCGGGCGCACGACGAGCTCGTGATGTAGCACGACCAGGTCCCGTTCGCCAGGGTGGTACCGCAACTGTTGCGCGAGCACGGTCGCGAAGAGGTCGATTGGTGCCATTGGCGCTGTCGGCACCGGAGTCGCGAGCGTGTGCGTGCTCTCGGGAAGGAGTCCCAGCCAGGACAGTGCGTCCAAGACCTCTGTTGACTCCAAGTCGCCCATGAGGTTGAGCAGCGCTGAGGTGAATGAGGCGGCGTCGTTCGGGATCGGTGCACCCAGCCGTGCACTGAGAACCTCGCGCGGGAGGTCAAACCAGTGCTCGAGCCGGACCTGTCGGTCGACGTCCAGAAGGCCGATGGTCTTGAATGAATGCATCAGAGAGGAAAAGCCAGGGTACCTGCGTTCTAGTTTAGTGATTGCATTGCGGACGCCGACGCTGATGCTTACCGTATGGTCCCGCGAACCAGCGTCCTCAGGTCCTCGACCTTCCCTAGAGAGTATACATCCGCGTAATGCAAGCTATCCCGATTGGCTATCCCTTCCAGCTTCAGGACATCTGACACCGGCATGTCGGGGAAGCCCTCCTTCAAGATGTTCTTTCCCTCGATCTCTCGGAGCTGCCCCAACCAACTATCAACTCAGGGCGAAAGCATGTAAGATCGAGAGCGACGCACCTCGCCACACAGCTTGAAGCGCGCACCATTAAGCGCAGCGCCGAGCACGCCTCGCGGACTCCAGCTGAACTTGTACTTGAGCGGAATACCTTCGGCATGCTCGGGCGCCGGCAACCCGCCGCAGAACGACGTGAACGACACCACACGCTTGTTCTCTGCCTGAAGCTTCGAGAGCAGGGAGATGGCGGAGCAGTGGTCGATGCCCGGGTCGAGACCAATCTCATTCAGGAAGATCACGTTGGCATCGACGGCCCTGTCACACGGTGTCAGCTCGAGCCGGACCGGAAAAGGCGTGCATGTGCATACCGTTCATGCAAAGCGCGCATCGCGGGTGAAATGTACGATGCGGTAACAAGATGCTTCTTGTGCTTGAGGCATATTTCGGCAACGATTGGGTGGAAAGGAACCGGTAGTAAACTGCGGTGAACGCATAAGAGAGCTTGTTTGGAAAACGAAGCACAGCACTCACCTGACCACGAGGTCCGCTTCCTCGACCAGCTGCCCGACCCGCTGTTGGTCGCCCATGTCGACTAGAACAGCCGACGCATTGGCGTGGTGCGCCGTCAGCCGTTTCGCCTCGTTCAGAACGTTGCTCGCTGAAACCAGCCCGTCAGATACAGCAGAATACTGGCGCATACACCCAGCTGACACTCACCAACAAAAAGCTCCACGTCGCCGTGCCTCGCAATCTCGTCCACAGCAGGTCCGGCAACCATGCCGCTCCCAAGCATCAGAACTTTCTTCCGCACTGGCGCACCGCCGGCCTCAGATTTGACGACCCCAGACTGTGACCTCCAGGCCCCAAGCGGGCCGTCCTCCAGCCAGCGATGGCGCTCCGCCAGGACCCCGCCCTTCGCCGTCGTCGCGCGCTCCAGCGCCTCCGCCCGTCCGCGCTCGTCGCCGCCGACGACCGGCGCGCCGCGGTAGCCTCCGATGACCGTACGCAGATACGGTAAAAGCACACGCGTGAAATGCTGTGACGCATCGCGCGGCAGTGCCGTGGGCAGGATGTCGACCGCCATGACCGTCACGTCGCGCAGGTGCGCTGGGAGCGCCGCCGGGCGCGTGCTGAAGAACGGCGCGCTCAGCGTCGAGTGCTGCGGCAGGAACTCGAGCCCGCCCTCGATGTCGCAGCTGATGTCGCCGACGCACGTGAACCGGCCCGGCCCGACGCCTTGCGCGGCCTCGAGAGCGAGGCGCAGCTGTTCGTTGGTCATCGTGCGCGGATAGCCGCGTGCCCAGCCTGCGCCGTGGACGAGGAGGGTAAGGTACGGGGCGATCTTCAGTGCGCATACAGTCAGCTGCAATCCAAGCTGAAAGAGTCTGGTACCTACCTTCTCGTGGAAAATGGACGTGTACTGGTCTGGGTTCGCATAATAATGTGAACGCTCGTAAGGACTGCCGTCTGCGCGTACGAAGTAGTCCTTTGGCAACGCATGGACAACATAGATCTACACATACAAACGCAAATGTTAGACAGCTTTGGACATGCATATAACCATGGAGCTCGCCTTATGCAGGTCGGTATCTAGACCGCAAGAAAGAGACAAGTGTCAACCGCAATGTAGAGTCTAACTAACGCGAATGACACCAACCTGGATTACGGACAAGCCGCGGCAAATCGTCGACGCTCACTCGTTGAATGGGCAGTTCGGCCAAGAGGTCTAATGCGCCCTGAGCAACTTTACCTGTCCTGAAGATAGTTTACTATCAGCAATCGTAGTGCGTAGCATAGAAAAAACTTGGTCAAATATTACCCTGTGACACAGATGACAACCGGTCCGAGAACCGGAGGGGTACCCTCGGACGCTATACGGTCGCCGACAAGTTTATGCAGAGAGTTGGTGAGTGAAGGCAGACAAGGATGTGTGTGCGGACGTGGTGTGGACTGTAGATGTATTAACACGGCAGAATTTCCGCTGTCCTGGTCATACTCACAAGGAAAGGCGAAGCAACACCCTGCTCCAGCAACGCGTGCGCCAGAGCTGCGAGGGACTCCAGCGCTCCGGCAACTGCAAGTGATCGTTAGTTCCGTTCCGAGGTAGGATACTTGCTATGCTGACCTCCAGCGTACCACCCGAATCCTACTGTTCGCTTTCCGCTGTCGTCAGTCAGCAGTTCGTAGTCTATCAACGTGGGTCGTAGTCGGTCTATCTGATGAGCCGATAGAGTTGGAGGATTCAAGAACTTGGACAGAAGTTCCATGTTATATTCTTGCCCTTTGTGTGTATGCGAGAACATCAGATGTGTCCGGGGTACTACTTGTCCAGACAGAGGAAGCGGGTCTGTAAGGACTTCACTCAGAGGCGTCTCCTTGATTCCGACAATGATGTGTGCAGGCGAGAGGGTATCGTGAGGGACTGCTCCAGCCTGGACACAGCTCAGTGCGGAGCGACAGCAGGGCAACAGCAGTACTCACCTCTCTCATCTCGCGCATGGTGAACACTCGCCTATCACAGGGCTGCACAACGACATTCACACCTTCCTTCGTCACCAGCTCGTTGACTGCTTCAGGTGTGAGCGGGCAGCGACGTTCCCATATTCGAGACGGGTCCTCCCTGCGAATGCCGATAGTGAGCCCATTAGAGACCGACCGAGAGTGAGCTGGCGAGTGCGCTCCCCGAGCACTGAGCAAGAGTGGTGCCCGTCGTAGAATGGTCATAGCGCGTCAAACCAGCGAGAAGGGCGGATGGTGGACGGTACGTGGCAATGGTTTCAGTGATAGCGTCTGAGTATCGAGATATATGTAGACTGCCCCGCCGCCGTCGGCGATGGTGCGTTCAAGAGTCGCGTCTAAAGCGTCTCGAGGGCGTAGTACTAGCGGCGGTATATATACCGCGGATAGCGTCATAGGCCGACCGGGCTGGCGGTCACCAGGTGCAAGAGAGCTTGATCCGTCCGGACTTAGACTTCCAGGGTGCGCCAAGCGTCGATGGAAGCGAGCCACTCGACGTCAGTGCCGGCGGCTGCGGGCAGAAGAATGACGATGAGGGATGTGGCAGTGAACGACGAGCAACGGCCATGTCCGGACGGCTGTGGTGGTACCGGTGGCTGAAGCTGAAGAGACGCGTCAAGGCCGTCGCGTCGCGTTTGGGCCTCTTATCCCACGTAAGTACCATCGCGACATCTGAGCCTGTTCGGACTCCAGACTGATGGGACCCCGTGGGACCCCGTACACCTCCCATCGCAACCCACAATATTTGTGTAGTGCTCAGTGAACATTCGAACACGATAAGCTCCAGTGGACTTAGGACTACATCGACTCAGATGAATATTATCGTAAGAATGCACTCTGTCAGGCACACAACGAGTTTAGACAAAAGGTAAGCATACACCGATGGCGAGTAGCGGCCGTGTCGAACTTGATCCAAACCTGACTCGATTCGCGAATTATGCAAAAAAAAGGGATAACGCGATGGATAAGCTATTTTATCTTGTTGAGGAAGCGGTGAGGAAAGAAAGTTTGCATTGAAGGAAGTGGATAGGGCATGAGCTCTGTTCGAAGTCATGTAGGCTGTGAGTCTCCAAACGTCCAGTGCTCAGCGTTCGGCTCTGAGTCCACTGGCATCTGACACCGACAACGTTTGCCATGCTTCATCTGAGCCTTTTCGAATTACGAACCGCATTAAAGTCTAAGAAGTACTGTGGTGAGCACAATATGAGCGAAAGAAGGGAGGTTGCGAATGTGCGGGAGACTGTACATGCAGCTGCCCTGCGACTCGGCGGCGTGAGCGCCGAATCACAAACACCCCTTTTGGCTTAGGTACACTTAGATGCTCTTAGTAGTATACTCGTGCGGGCAGGGAATTAATTGTTGTCCCAGTCGCACTCAATATGTGCGTTCGTCGCGAACGCAAGGGGCCACCGTGAGCGTTGTCGCAGGCGCCCACGCGTCACCGTTTACGGCGAGCGATGAGGTGTGCACCACTCTTTCACCAGCAGGCTTGTACCCCGCGAGCACGACCGAGCGCGCGATAAGCATGCGATGGAACACGACAGGTCGCGTTCGCCATGATGTCCTCCATTACAGCATCTCTATGAAAAATAGACCTGAATGAGACTCTCGGTGGATTCCATCTTACGACCTCCGCAGATACCACACAGAGCCACATCGCTCTCTAGCACCCTTCTCCATCGACATCTGCATCTCCAGGTCGCACATCACCTCATCCCGCCAGCGGAACACTGTCAGAGCCTTCGCTGCTAAGGCACTGCGAGGCACAGGCCTCGTGGCGGGACTTATTGGCGTCACAGCGCGCTGGTCGCGCGAGATCCGGCCGTCAACATCCAGCAGAGCGTCTTCGAGGTCCATCGAAGACAGTATATCTTCAATCGTCAGCGTTGGCGGTGTCGGGTTCGGCGGTGCGACCACGAGCAGATCCTGTGGGAGCGACGGCGCGCTACCAGGTTGGAGCAGAACCGCGAGAGTGCCGTCGGCAGGATTCGCTTTCTGTACCTAGAAAAGGGGTGGTTTGTCAAAGGACAGGTAAATGCGAAAAATGATACACATACGAGCATGTCCTTCTCCACTGTGATCGAGAGGTTAGGAAAGTGTCTCTTGTACGCGATTACATCGCCTTCTCTGATCACTCCTGACTTGACAAGTTCGATTATATCCAGGTCCTCTTTGCTATATCACGCAAGATTAGAGCCACATACCATACGGGCGGGTGCAACAGTTTAATCGGCTCACTACAAGGCAGGACGCTTTGGCGGAGGGTGCTCGCGCATCCACGCCTCATCCTTCCACTCTGCACGGAGCATGCCATTATGGACTCCCTCAGAGTATTTGGCGAGCGAATCCTGGGATTTGGCAGAGAAGAAGCCAGAGTAGATGTGGTCCTGCCACGCATGCGCCGCGCCGAGCAGAAACGGGCTTGTGAAGAACGCCGGGTCGAGCGTTGCCGGGCTCCGTTCAATGTCTGCGCCCCAAGTAGACGACAAAGCAACACTCCCCGACGGGTGTGATGGGTTCACGGAAGGTATGTGCGTCAAAAACGCTGTCGGCGGCAGCAGAGAGCACAGCAGCTCCTTCGACTCCTCAGACAGGTCCAAGAAGTTCTCGTAGCTTATGACGTCCTGCAGGAACATCGAGTGAGCCGCACTGCTCTATGGTGAGTCTCAGAGTACATGTAAGCTCACAGCAATGTCGATAGTAGTCAGCTTGCTCCTGCTGTTCGTCAACAGGTGCTCGAGCTGCGCCTCAGGATCGCGCTGCTTGCCCTTCTTTTCGGCAGGCGAGGCCGGGGCGGCGATAGTTACAGCCTTTGCTGGTGCGCGTGTAGACCGACGAGGCCGGTCGCTGGTGCCGGCAGGGGACATTGCGAGGGCGGCTGTGGTAGGAGATCAAAGGCAACACGCGAATGAGGCGCGCCAGCGACGCGCGAGGCTGTTTGGGCATAGTTTGGCGCTCGAAAGCGATCGTGGCGTTCAAAGCGGACAGCGACCGCTACCGCTTTGTTGCGCCACGTTGCATTGGACCGGCATAACGTAGAAAAATATTATGTCAGAAAGTTTTGTATTATACTACAGTCCACGGATATATAGCTACAGGGAAATTACACAAAACGCAAATGACATGCTTCAGATACATGACAGCGGAGCAGGGTATTCTATGCTAGGGTCCGTGAGCTCCATGGTCACATACAACGACGATTACAGCACTGTGTGCCTATATCATGCAACCAAAATCAAGAACTGGCGTCCTGTAAGTCATTCGTTGCCTGCAGTGCGCGTAGACGAACGAGGACCTGCTCCATATTAGGCCGATCCTCAGGTTTCTGGTTCCAGGTGTCTCCCATGAGCTCCCACAGCTCGTCCGTGACGAGCGCGTGCAGGGGCCGCTCCGGCAGTACTCCGATCGTGATCTGCTTCAGGATTCGCCCCCCACCCCGGAAGTTGTCGTAGGGCTCCCGCCCACTCAGCAGCTCGTACATGATCATGCCGAACGCCCAGGCATCAAGCTTTGCGCACGGCCGTCGGTACGCGTCCGCTAGATCCGGCGCCGTCCAGTTCGTGTCAAACTCCCGCCGGGTAGACACCACCTTGTCCTCCTCGGTATCGGCATCTAGCTTTCCACGTTGGAAACCGGTGATGAGGGCTTCACCCTGCGTTGCTGATCGTCAGTCCTGTTGAAGCATACGTACATAAGTTCAGAAAGCTACGGACCTCGTTGGAGACCAGAATGTTCCGCTTAGCTAAATGTCAGCACCACTGGATCTCCAGGTTCAAATGCGAATGATGGAACTTACGCGCTTACGCCTTTAACTGAAATCGGGGCGTCAACCATGCGGACAAAAGTGACATACAGCATACAACCACGTACGATTCCCATGTACGATGCCAAGGCCATGCAGATATATCAAGCCTTCAGCTGCGCCAATCAACTTACCAGGGTTTGTGTCAGCGTGTCAAACACTAATAACACCCAGGCAAAGACCTACTAAACGAAGCCTGACAGCCAGATCGCCAGGCCTCTTGGTGATGTAGCTGCCAACATTCCGATCTCATTAGCAGGCATTGCAAAGAGACAAATGCGCATGCGCACTCTACGGCATTGCCGTTGTCTTCCCATTCCGAGACCTGATCGACCAATGAAGTATTAGAAAGGAGACTCGGCCAACGGGAAACTCCTTACGATCACAGTATGCGCCAATGCGGTATCGTTGGTCACACCGAAGAAGCGGTGAATGGGTGGATGATTGAACTGCCCCCAGATCAAGGTCTCGGCAAGGAAACGCTGCGACGAGCACGTTTATCAGCATTCGGTAATTTGTTGTTGGGGGGAGCGCACTTCTCTCAGCTCGTCAATATCGGTTACTCCAACCACGTATCTCCTGACCACAACCCGTAAGTGAGATGTCAGCCGGATTGTAGAGCAGGTAAAAACAACAAAACTGACCCTGCGGCCTTTGTAGTTGCCGATGTGGATCTGGGTCCGGGCGTTGCCAGTGGACTCCTTATATTGCCCGTTGGGTGCCTTTATGACGAAAATCTCGTCTTTCAGGTCAGGAACAACCGATCGTACCCCCGTCCGTTTCTCATAGTCCGCAACGGCAGACCGGATCTCAGGCAGGGTGATGTTCCGGATAGTGATGTGCGGGCCGGGCCTCAAAGCCTCCAAGCCCGCCAAGCCCGGCCCAAAAAGCCTGGCCCGAGTCAAGCCCGGCAGCGGGCTCAAGGCCGGGCTCGGAGCGTAGTCAAGCCCAAGCCCGGCCCGGAAGCCCAGGCTTGGGTGTGCTGGCTCCGTTACCGTTCCCTGAGTTCAGAATGAGGAGAGAGCGACCTAATATGCACATAGAAGACAAAATGTAGATATTCTAGATATAACAGCTCCCGCCGAGCACGATTGTGCGTCACCATCTGGTGCCTGCCGTAGGCGCACGCTCGTGGACTTCGCTGCGACTCGACTTGTTCCGCAGATGTAGATCTTCTGAAGGTTATAATTTAGTGAGTACATGCAGTATTAATCTACTACACCCAAATACATTCCCTTTTGATAGCACCGGAACACTCGTTGTATTGTGAGCAAGCCCGGGCTTAAGCCCAAGGCTTGGGCCGGGCTCGGGCTCGGCTCGGGCTCAGGGCTCGGCTCGACGTCGCCACAAGCCCAAGCCCGGGCTTTGAGCCCAAGCCGGGCCCGCACATCACTAGTTCCGGAATCCTGAATTGATGAGGTCCTGATCCACTCATTCATCTTTGTAGCATTAGGGGTAGGCACCTGACTGGGCTTGCCAGCCTGGGCTTCGAATTCTTTCTACATCTACTTCATGCCTTAGCACAATGAAGACAAATTATGCCATGGAACATACCTGCTCTCCCTCGGACTTGCTTAGTCGAGAAGGTGTCGCATGGGCCCGAGCTTGCACTAGGTCTGCCTTCAGCTCTCTTGTAAGCGCCAAATTCTCCTGCCCCTTCTCCAGGACGTGGTTGACCGTGGCATCGCCGCTCATCGTGGCGCGAGTCTGCCATAAGGTGTCAGTGACACGACATGTAGGAACATTTTACTCATGAACTACCCATCTTGAAGAGCTCATGGAAGTGCTTCATGTCGTCCTCCACGGTGTTCAGTTCACGTTTGACCTTCTCGGCGCCCCCTGTCGTGCATATATGAGCACCCATGAACAAGAGAACAGCCAAATGTGGATCAAATAATGTACACAATAGTTTCCAACGCAATCTTGAGGATATCTTTGTGACTCTGAGCATTATGTCCTCGAAGCGCCTGCAGCCCTTGTGTGAGGATGATTGTTGGAAGAGCTGAGACAAGATCTTGAACATACATGCTCTGCTCGCTAGCAACCTCAGCCAATTCAGTGTTGTCGACAACCTTTGCCCATTCTTCGAATTCTTGCGCCCAGTCGCCACATTTGTTTGCAAGCGCGGTGCACTCTTTCTTCGCGGAGCTCTCAGCGTCAGTGACCGTGAAGACGAAGGTGCGTTGTTGTATACCTTGCAGTATTTCGAGTACTTTAGGCGTTGCTGGAAGGCCTGCAAAGTCTTGCTGAGTTCGGTAATCGCAGGCACGTTCGAACAATCGGCAAAAGTGGCAAAGGCGTTAACGGCAGCCTCGGCCACAGCGACATGTCCGCGCCGTCGACGGCATTCATGCAGACCATCAAGTAGCAAATAACGAGAGGGCGAGAGTCGGGGGCCATGGTAGAGGATGAGCAACTGGGTCCAGGACACATTGCAGTATACTGTTATGACAGAGGTTTCTTTGCAAGCCTGAAGCTTGTCCGGTCGCCTTATCCGCAGATGAGGTTAGAACAGAATAAAGAAACGTGAATTTACGAAAGAGCTGAAAGCTGAGATACTATGGTACATGCACGGGATATTTATACTACTGCTCAACCTAACCTAAGGACTAGTCTACTAGTCAAAGGGACTGCGGGTGAGTCAGGAAAGCTGCGCTGTATGAGTCGAAAGTGCGTCATACTACTAGACTAGAGTCAGAGATGAAAGAGGAAATGATATCCCACGCCACCATGCCCATCATAACATATACAAGTACTGCCTCTGGTATCTGGTCCTTGTAAGTGTGGCATTGCATCAATGCTGTCATCCATGACAGGCGCTGCAGCACTGCCAGTGGCCAGTACAATAAAGGAGGCTGATGTTGCCCATCTGCAGCTGTTCGTCGTCAGACCGTGAACCAGGACAAGGTATTTAGTAATCAAAGAGTGCCTAGATACGCATGAACAACGCTTTTGCTTAATTCATGCAAACAACTCACCTGCCGCCGTCATACGAGGCAAGCTATGGATCCTCAGGTTATTGTATGCGGTGTGAATCATACAGCTATGTCGTAACCTCGAGGCTGGCAGGCGATGCATGATCATGATCTAATATAATAAAACACCTCGGGCGTCAAATCCCCGAGACAAAGAGGCACTCTCATTGGCCAGTGATCCCTCTCAAGAGCAAAGCTATAAGAACATGGATGGAAAAGGATCAGCGGAATGAGATTCTCATTTACTGGTGCCCAAGCCACGTAGGAATTAAATACAACGAAGAGGTAGACAAGGAAGCGAAAGAAGCTGCAAAACTCCACCTACCACTTCATAGGTGTATGCTAGGCAATGCATCATGGAGGAAGAAGTTACAGTGTGGAGGAGATGCATTGTAACAGATGAGAAATACAGAGGACATGGCCTGCTTGGTGGTGATGACATCAAGCAGGTAAAATCAATTAAATATATGTCTGACTCCTGGTTCCTGCAGTGATCAGGGAACAAAAACAGAGAGATGGCAAGGCTCACTTGCATCATGTCTGGACACGCACCGATTGGTGCCTTCAGACGGAAATTTAACTTGGACGGATCACTAAAATGTTGGTATTGCTGGCACACAGACAAAAAAGAAATAGACGAAACTAGGGACCACATCCTCTATGAGTGTAAGAGATGGGATCGGGGATATTGGAAGGACAAGTCCGTACGAGACAATCCAAAGTATGATGGAAAGTGCATATCTCACAGGCTCAGTTTGACTGGGAAATGTGGGAAATAGAGGATCTCTGATTACGGGCAGACAATAAATACGACCAGGCCGATGCACTGGTAGACATGCATAACGACCTGGAAACAAGAAAGAGAGTATTGGGGAAGAATTGGGATGACGTCTACTACTTCATCCGACTCAATCCCATGGCAGCCACATTTGAGTGGTCGGACCTTGTTGAAAAAGCCTCAGAGGACTGAGTGCAAGGGCCTAGACTTTACGAAGTCGGTCCACATCTGGAAAGCCATGGCACACACTCGATGGCGTAGAGCAGCATGCCATAAGTATGTGCAGAACCTCGAGAAGAGCGTAAAAGCAGAATATTTCCACAAAGCACGTGAACGTGACGATGCCAATGTGGATGAATATGGATGGTACAAAGACTTCCCCAAGCCTGACGTACTTGAACGTCGATTCACTCAGTAGTACAGCCACATGCTGGTTATCCAGTACAAGAAAACGTTCAGCGACTGGTCACTGGGCACGCCATCGAGTGGGATGGAAGAAGATTTTGCGAGGGAGTTCAGGTACCGAGGTAAATATTACACCTTGGTGCCCAGACAACAGTGTGACGTCAGAGATGACGAGGTGCCGCCCGCAGATGTGGATGACTGGGGCAACCAGATAGACGAGGTTCACCAGTGAAAATACACTGGTGTAGGCCTTGTCAACAGAGCGTCAGGATGGACACTCGAACTGGCCATTGCTTTGCCCAATGGCCAGAGGTAGGTAGTGTTTATTTAAATGCTCAGTGGCTATGGACTGTGCAAGTATACTAGGAAATCTAGTAGCAGCCAGGGCTGGAGCTCTAGAGCCAGGGTTTATCATGCCGACGTGGTGCCCGTTATCATAAAGAAAAGGTTAGGATAAGAAAAGTAAGTTAAAAAAAATGAGGTTTGGTATAAAGAAGATTCTAGGAGAAATCCTAGAAGGTTACTTTTTAATAAAAGAGAATGGAGTTTGGTCTGTTCTAAACTAAAAGCAAGAAGGGTATAGTATGAAATACTTAGATTTGGTTTTTCCAATCTTTTCTTTCCAGGGTTCACTGGGTTAGCCTTTCAACCAAGCTATCCTGGTGTTCGTGGAGGACTAATTCAAAGACCACCTACTAATCTGCTTAAGTACTCTAAAGCCTCACTTGCCTGTTTACAAGGGACTTTTTAAGGAATCTTACAAGATGGGCTGTAAGGAGGTTTGGTTAGTAGCTTAAGGACTAGCTACTTGGGTTAGTTCAATAGGGTTTTTAGATAAGTAAGATAAGAGGGTAACAAAGACAAGTTAATGTCTTGGTTAACTTAATAAGCTTTGGCTAGTAAGGACAATTTAATGTCCTTAGAGGATTTGTATAACTTGAAGCAGTCTGAAGCTTTCAATTTAGAGTTGAAGATCAAGAATAGAATTAATCTCTTTACTGCTAGTCTAATTACTGTAAGCTCTACAGGAGACGTACCACAGTCTCAAATAATGACGCCACTAGCTCTCGCAGTCTAGGGTTAGTCAAATAGTGAACTCGTGCACTATACCAAGGGCGTTTCCCTTCAGGTTATTTGAAAGTCAAAGGCTCTACTGTGCCCAAGGAATTTCCTAGGCTTTAAAGAAAGGAGTCTATTCTCTGAGAGCTAAAGAGCTCAGGGGATTAACTGCAGGTTTGCTGCTAGCTAAATCCTTGAGAGTGTGTGTGGTGCTTGGTGGGTTGGTGTGTTTGTGTTCTTTTTGCTCTCAGAGAACCTCTCCTATTTATACCTTTCAGCCTGTTGTTCCTTAGCCAATAGCAAAACTGGCTCTTCTATTCTACTGTAATTACTAAGCTACTTCTACTTTTATTAATAAGCATTTTGTCTGTATTAGTCAGCCTTCTGCCTGTTTTACTAACATATTGGTAAGCTATTACTAATGTTTGTTAGAGTATTACTATATTTTGGTAATTCATAGCTGTTGAGCATATACCTTTACTAAGCATAGTTTCTAGATTACTAAGAAGCTGAGTCATATTATTAGTGATTGATTCACTTTTAGTAAGCTTGAGTGTTTATGCTTGCTTTGCAGCTTTGAGTAAGCGGTTTCTTTTTGATTTGAATACCTATTATTCCTTTAGTTTTCCTATACTTATAGTTATGGTGCATGACATCGTGCGAGGCCAGCGCCATCTGGGTGGCGTTGCGACCGAGCAGCCTAGGGTGATGGGTAACTGGTGGGGAGTACTGATATCAGACACTTAGTGTCAGAACTGGGCGATTACGTCATTGCCCTGTACGGACTAATGGGGATATCATCACATGACCCCTCTATTATCTTGTAGTAATACGACATCTGATTACTCATGCTTAGTATACATGCTTACGCTCACAGTACCATAGGTCTTATAGCGGTATCAGAGGTCCTGACTCACATGTATATATACTGGCCCTGTAGCACAGAATAAAGCAAGAGTTCAGTCGCACTTTCACAGGTTATGAGCCCCGGCCTCACGGCCAATCTACCCCCACTCTACTAGTCTCATTGCTGAAGAAGACCCCTTGGGAAACCTCGGTCCCCTTCACCCAGTTTAAACAAAGTTTATCCACGCAGTTTACGAGTAAGTCTCATTGCGTGCTAGTGGCAGACGGAGCGCTCACGCGTTCATTCCTGCATAATTTCTAGTGCCAAAGGATTTACCCGCTCGTCCCCCTCACTCCGTTTTCCAGCGGTACAAGCACTCCGCCGGCTATGCACCCACCTCTGGCAACGCCAACGACCCCGTCGAGACCATCCCGTATGGTAAACGCCGCGGCAAAGAACTTCGCCTGCTGACTCCAGCGCTCACCCTCCCGTTCCCTCCGAACTCACACGAGGGCAGGCACCTACGTCGTGAACAATTCTGCGAGCATTACGCGACCGACAAGGCTGACTTCGAGCAGCGTCTAGCTGCACGCAAAATTCAACAGGCGCGCGAACGGATCCTCGCCGGTCCGTCAAAGCTGACACTCGAGCAGCGTCTCGCTGCCATCCCACCGGCGACACATACGCCGATCGCCCCGAAGTCGATACTCATCAACTTCGACAAGCACACTTCCGCCGACCTCATCCTCATCTTCACACCGAAGTTCGATGGCACGCTCAAACGCCTCGACGTCTTCGAGACCCTCGAGCTCGACGACCTCAACTCCGACCGAGTCCGCAATCTCCGCCGACTCATTGAGCAGCTTACGCGCATCAAGCGCTGCCTAGCGGACGTCTGCAACATCGTCAAATACGAGGAGTGGCGTAAGTGGAAATTAGGGTGTAGAGAAATAGAGGATATCTCGTTCAAAGGGCTACGCAAGAACATAGCCCGGATTGTACAAGCGCTCAGCGCAGTTTACGTGAACGGATATTTTGACGCGGTTAGGTTTTACGAGAACAAGTAGATACTTTGTACACAACACTATTGTAACAATCAGAGAAAAGTTCTACTCAGAAACCTGACTACTGTGTGTTTATCCTAAGCGACAACAAGCGTCGTAGTTTATCTGGTCCCTTCGTCCAATTCTAACTCTATCCACCTCTCGGCTAAATCGGCTTAGCTGGAATAAGTGGTTCGCTCAATAGCGTTCACAATCACTACCTCTCAGGAGACAAATACGGTACCTGAAACCGTAGAGACAAAACAGGAATCCGTCACAGAATTCAGACAGCGACTGAATATAATAGACGACGTAGAAACTCCGTGGGAATCATTAACAGCACACAAACAATACGTTGAGGTGTTGTTAACCCTGTACTACTTCAATTACGTCCAACAACTGTCGAGCTATAACGCTTCAGCAGAGTTAACAAACCACGACGAAGACATCATACATACCTTCTTTCCCACATCTTCTGATACATATTCAGAAGCATACGCCTGTTACCTAGAACAGGAAGATATTGCGGAAGATCTATACTATAGACCAATCAATCAGCTATACGATCTCGCATTCTTGAAAGAAGATTGGGAATCACTTCGAGCGACACAAGCCAAATCATACGAGCTCGATCTCAGTGAATTCTTTTACGACGTCAGGTTAACTCAAAAGGAACGTGAAACACTCTACGCATACACTTGCCTCCTCTTTGTACACGATAACAATGTCATCCTCTTTTGACCCGACCAAGCTCGCCACATCTACCATCTCGCAATTTGATGGCACCAACTATAAAAAGTGGTCCGACGTGATCCGAGCCTTCCTGCGCTACCAGGGCGTCTGGTACTTGATCCAGGGATACGGCTCCACAGCGACCGTTCCTGTCCCTGGTCTGGCTAGACCAATAGCTGCGACAGACACACCCACGGCTACGGAAATTGCAGCTCAAGCTGCATGGGATGAGAAAAACGACAAGGCGCTGGGAATCATCCAGCTCTACGTCGCGCAAAACCTTCGTCATCTCGTCGATGACAAGTTCTTGGCCCTGGACGCATGGACCGCGATCAAGGCCGGCTACGAAAAACCCGGAGCGGTAGGCGCATTTGTCGCCTTCCAGAAGCTGTTCAATGCACAGCTTTCTGACAGCTCCGTGCTCGGCCCACAACTTGACGTGCTCACAGAGCAGTCCAACCAGGTCAACGTGGCGGGAATAGAGGTCAAACCTCAGCTCCTTGCTCTGCTCATGATCAATGCTCTCCCCAAGTCGTACCAGACCATCGCTGGTACAATTCTCACTACGCAGACTGATGTTACGCTGCTCACAGCGGCACTCATCAAGCCCAAGATTGTCGAGGAGGAACAGCGCCGCGTTGCGAACCGCACTCAGATTGCGCGGGTCTCGAAGGCGCCTCTTCTTGACAACAAATGTGAGAAGTGTGGTCGCAAGAATCACACAACGGAGCAGCACTGGGACACAAAGCCGGTGAATTCTGGCTCGAGTTCCGGTAACGGCAACAACACGCAGCAGCAGCAGCAGGATGGTGGAAAGCGCAAGAAGGAAAAAGGAAAGGGCAAAGCGAAGGACAATACCGCAATGACCACACAGACTGTAAATACCATACGAATAGTCGATAGTAGCTAAGATCGAAGAGGAATCCATTTCTGTTTCTCTTTATGCTACGGGTGTCAAGTCTAAGTGGATGGTCGACAGCGGTTGTACAACACATGTCACACCGTACAAAACTGACTTCATTTGGTATCATGAATTCCTTAAGCCAGGTCATGCACACACGGCCGGCAAAGGTCAAACTATCGAAATTAAAGGTCACAGTGAAATCGCTCTGTGACATCGTCTTACAGACGGACGAGTTCAGCATATCCGGTTAGAAACTGTATTATACGTATCGGAAGCAGCAGAACGGTTCTTTGCACCCAGAATGCCACTCAATAACGGTCACCGTATTGAGATGGATGGCAAGAAGTTTAAGTTACTCCGCGGGTCAGACCCAACACAGCGGACAGTTTTAATGGAGGGCGAATATGAAAAGTCGTCAGGTTTATATTGGCTAGAAGCTGAAGTTCTCACTAGGACCAGCGAGATTAAGCCAGGAACATTAATGTCGGTCAAATCCGACAATCCATATACTTTGTGGCACTGTCGCTTCGGACACGCCGGGAAGAAGTCAGTTACACAACTACCTGGCAATGTCAAAGGCGTCCCGGATAAGATCTCAGCTCCAACCAGGAATACTTCCTGCGATGGGTGCGAATTCAGGAAGTCTCGTCGCGATGCATTTCCTGCATCTAACAGTCGTGCGGATCATCCCCTCGACTTAATTCACATGGATCTTGTCAAATATCCGTCGTTATCACTCGACGGGTACAAGTTTGCCCTTACCACCCTCGACGACTATTCCTCATTTGGTTTAGTCTGGTATCTGAAACGAAAGTCTGACGCCTTCTCTGCCTTCAAGCAATTCGTCGCTTGGGCAGAGACACAGGCCAAGCGAAAGCTCAAGGCTATACGTTCGGACCGTGGGGGGGAGTTTTTAGGCCGCGAATTTGACGATTTCCTAGCAGAACGCGGAATAGAGCGTCAACTATCAGTGGCGTGAACACCACAACAGAATGGCAGAGCAGAACGCTGGCAACAGACCATTCAGAATAAGGCAGAAGCTATGCGACATCATGCTGGCATGACATCTGGGTTCTGGAAGCTAGCATCGGAAACAGCAGTACACATATACAATCGACAACCTCTGCGCCGTCATCAATGGAAGCCGCCCATCACTAAATGGAATGGCACTGTTCCGGACGTATCGTACTTTTGAGTATGGGGCTGCAAAGCCTACGTCCACACACATAAGGATGCGAGGGTCAATAAGCTACAGCCAAAGGCTAAAGTAATGATCTTTGTCGGGTACGAAATCGGTACAAAGGGTTACCGATTCTGGGATCCAACTGCCCGGACCATCGTTGTGTCACGCGACGTCACCTTCGATGAGTCTTCCTTTCCCAAGCGAGACGAAAGGCCTCGTGAGCCTGGAACGTCTCAGGATCCAATTCCACCTGTCTTACCCGACCTGCCGAACCCGGACTTAACCAGTCCGGATGACTTCACACCTGATAATCAACCCCCCGACAACGCACATCCACAACCGCGGCAAGACGAACCGCAACAAAAGGATGATGACGAAGTCAATGACGATCCAGCAGATTGTTATGAACAATATCGAAGCCCAACTCCGGAACCATACGAACATCCGGAGATACCATTTGTTCCCGGTCCACCTCCTGGACAACCTCCACCTCAGAGAGAACAATATCGTCCTCGTCAGAGTGGACAAGCCAGTCCATCTTGTCAGGCAGCACCACCTGCTCCTGATATTAGGCAACGATGGAATCTCGAACCACAACCTGTGCCTCATCCGGCCAGGCCACAGTGCAAGAATGCAGGCCAACACCGTGTTCCCGATAACAGCTATGGTGACGTCCCACCTACAGAAGCATGGCGTCAACAGGAACGAGATATCCAACGTGATCAACGAGAAGAACGAGAAGCACGTAAACAACGAGAAGAACGAGAAGCACGTAAACAACGTGAAGCCTCTCCAATGGAAGTCGACGATCAACTTCGTCGGAATTTATTCCAATGGATATGTCATGCTCACCAGCCTGACCCCACTACGTACCACGAGGCAATGTCTCGCCCAGATGCGAAACAGTGGGAGATCGAGATGAAGGAGGAACTCAAGTCTCAGGAGGAGAATTCCACATGGATTCTGGTCAACAGACCGAACAACCGGAGAATTGTAAAATGCAAATGGGTTTATGTGATCAAGCCCAACGGCTGTTATAAGGCATGTCTCGTGGCCAAAGGATTCACACAGATAGAGGGGATAGACTTTCAGGAAACCTTCTCTCCCGTCGCACTCTATGAAGCTATATGCTTCTTACTCGCACATGCCACACTCAAAGATTGGGAAATTGAGGCAATGAATATCAAAACGGCCTTCCTGTATGGCAAGCTTGACGAGGAGATTTACATGGAACAACCAGAAGGTTTTGTGAAGAAAGGACAAGAAAAGATGGTGTGTCGATTAAAGAAGGCAATCTATGGTTTACGCCAAGCCTCACGCACCTGAAACGAGAAGCTACACACTACGCTACTCAAAAATGGATTCAAACGCACGCGCTCAGACGCTGGCGTTTATGTTGACGACCTTCTATCAATGGGTCCAAGTTTACCCAAGATCCAACGAGTGAAGAAAGTTCTTGCAGAGAAATTCCAAATGCGAGATCTTAGAGCCGCTAGTACATTCCTTGGAATGCAGATCACTTGTGATAGAAACAACAGGTGTCTGGAAATTGACCAACAGTCGTATACCGAAGGAATCCTATCTCGGTTCCAGATGCACAACTCAAAACCTTGCCGCACACTGCTGCCCGAAGGCATACATCTCGAGAAGGCTGCGGAAACATATACCGCTACCGATGCACTCCGCCATCACTACCAGTCCATGATTGGTAGTCTCATCTATTTGATGATTGGTTCACGACCCGATATCGCCTGGGGAGTCACACGACTCTCACAATACATGCAAAACCCTATGTCACAGCACGTAGAAGCCACGAAGCATATCTTCCGGTATCTCCGTCATACCACCAAGTATTGTATCCGGTACTCTGGCTCAAATCAGTCAGGTTTGATAGGGTATTCAGACGCAGACTGGGGCGAAAATCGGGACAACCGGCGATCAACAACCGGTTTCGTTTTCCTAATGGCCGACGGAGCAGTCACATGGGCATCTCGAATGCAGAAGACGGTGGCAAGATCCTCGACGGAAGCCAAATACATGGCACTCTCGGAGGCATGCTCTGAGCTAGCCTGGCTAACGTCACTCCAAAAAGAGTTAGGTTACTTTCCTACTGCACCACCACCTTTGGTAGCAGACAACCAAGGAGGAATCTTTCTCGCAGTCAATCCCGCTCACGACCGAAGGCTCAAGCACATCAACATTCGATATCACTTCATACGCGAATACGTAGAAGAAAAACGAGTGGACATAGTCTACGTTAGTACGGACGAAATGATTGCCAACACGTTAACGAAGCCACTTGGTGCAACGAAATTTGAGCAATTCCGGTCTATGCTAGGCTTGGTCTTCAGTAGATTAGGCAATAACTAGTCGAGTGGGAGTGTCAGAACTGGGCGATTACGTCATTGCCCTGTACGGACTAATGGGGATATCATCACATGACCCCTCTATTATCTTGTAGTAATATGACACCTGATTACTCATGCTTAGTATACATGCTTACGCTCACAGTACCATAGGTCTTATAGCGGTATCAGAGGTCCTGACTCACATGTATATATACTGGCCCTGTAGCACAGAATAAAGCAAGAGTTCAGTCGCACTTTCACACTTAGTAGCTAGTATAGGCCTACATGTACCTCATAGTTGTACGGGCCTTTATAAACATGCAAAAAAAAATCCCTCTCATGAGGCGCCTCTCATAGGGCGCTGCATGCCCAGCCAACCAAAGGTTGGTGGCGGGCGGCGCGTTCCTATGAAGGTTGGGGATGGACAAAAATAAGCAGATCACAAACTCGAACACGATGAAACTCGTTCTCGATCTGAGACACCCAGGAAAGGTGCGCGTGCACGCAACACAAGTGCACAAGATTGCACGAGGCTACACGCAAATGCAAGCACATGCACGTACGTGCACAGCCATGCACTCACGTAAGCCAAAGTGCAACGTAAGCAGACCAAAACTGGGAAGCTTTGGAAAAACTGGAACTCGCATGAGCGCTCCTTACACACCGAAGTGCACATACGTGCACGACCATGCAATCACGTGAGCTAAAGTGCAACATAAGCAGACCAAAACTGGGAAGCTATGTAAAAACTGGAACTCGCATAAACGCTCATGTACGCATTGAAGTGCACGTACGTGCACTTTGGTTCACATCCGTGTCCCTAATGCCACGCTCTAAAACTCAAACTGTCATGCATTGAGCTCGTTCATCCGACTTGCAATTTGAAGTAAACTCGCAATTTTAAGCCTTCGTCTCGTGCACCCTGACTTTGAACTCGCACATCAGAATGTCAAACTCGCCAAGATTGGTCGTAAACTCGCGTCCCATGGTTTCAAACTCGCTCAAGCCGAGCATAAACTCGTGCACCATGATTTTGGTCTCATTCTGACCGATCCTAAACTCGCGCGGCATGATCTTAAACTCGCTCTGACGGACTCTAAACTCGTGTGTCATGATTTTGATCTCGCTCAGACTGATCGAAATCTCGGGTGCAGTGATCATAAACTCGTGTGCTACAATCATAAACTCGCGGGCCGCGATCATAAACTTGCTCGGGCTAATTGTAAACTCGCGGGCCGCGATCATAAACTTGCTCGGGCTAATTGTAAACTCGCGGGCCGCGATCATAAACTCGCTCGGGCTAATTGTAAACTCGCGGCCCACGATCATAAACTCGCTGATTGTAAACTCGCAGGCCCCGATCATAAACTCGCTCCGGCTGATTGTAAACTCGCGGGCCACGATCATAAACTCGCTCAGGCGGATCATAAACTCGCGTGCCATGATCAAAAACTTGCGCAGAGGGATCTTAAACTTGCTCAACCTCGCGCGGATTCACCTTAATCTTGCAACCGTTCACCATGATCTCGCTATCCGTTGTCTAAAACTTGCGCAAACCAATGTGAGAGTCTGGTTGCAAAACCGAAGGTATACAAGTGCACGTGTACGCGCAAGTGAACGAGTTTTCAATCAAACCAAGAACGAGTTTCTGAATTGAAGCGGGAGCGAGTTTTAACCGAATCGAGAACGAGTTTCTGATTGAAGAGGGAGCGAGTTTTGTCCAACTAAGAACGAGTTTCTGATTGAAGTGGGAACGAGTTTTCAATCATATTGATAGCGAGTTTTCAATCAAACTGGGGAGCGGGTTTCAAGTTTTGATCGAGCGAAGAACGAGTTTTCGATCGAAGGAGGAGTGAGTTTTCAATCATATTGATAGCGAGTTTTCAATCAAACTGGGGAGCGGGTTTCAAGTTTTGATCGAGCGAAGAACGAGTTTTCGATCGAAGGAGGAGTGAGTTTTTGATCAAACTGAGAGCGAGTTTGCGATCCAAAGTATCCGAGTTTTCACTACGGGCATTCCCAGATTTCAGGGGGCCCAAAATGTCCCAGACAAGGCATCCAAAATGTAACATTTCAGGAGACTTTCCAGCAACTTTCCCGAGTGCTGAAATGCTCACTTTTCTGTCACTTTTGAGGCAATTTCTCTTGTCGGAAAAGGCTGTCTGTTACGTGCTTTGAAATAAACCCGAAACATCCCAGTTAGGCAGGCTGTACTGGTCATATGAGTGTCCCAGAAATTGCCGGGAAAGCCATCATTACTGATGGCTTTGTAATACATTTCAGGACATCAGGAACAAGTGCTTTCAGAGATTTGGAAATTTAATGGACTAAAAAACTGATGATAGTCCTGAAATACTCTTAAAATGTCTCGAGCAGGTATAATTAAGGTGCTCATAAAATGTATGTAACAAATTACCTTTTATGGTTGCTGAAACTATAGCTGCCATGTCCATTTCAGGCCCATTTCAGGCCCATTTCCTATCTGCCGAAAGGTAAA
>NW_006767637.1:1433955-1525079 GCF_000300595.1 Phanerochaete carnosa HHB-10118-sp | reverse complement strand
CGGTCAGATAGGAAATGGGCCTGAAATGGGCCTGAAATGGACATGGCAGCTATAGTTTCAGCAACCATAAAAGGTAATTTGTTACATACATTTTATGAGCACCTTAATTATACCTGCTCGAGACATTTTAAGAGTATTTCAGGACTATCATCAGTTTTTTAGTCCATTAAATTTCCAAATCTCTGAAAGCACTTGTTCCTGATGTCCTGAAATGTATTACAAAGCCATCAGTAATGATGGCTTTCCCGGCAATTTCTGGGACACTCATATGACCAGTACAGCCTGCCTAACTGGGATGTTTCGGGTTTATTTCAAAGCACGTAACAGACAGCCTTTTCCGACAAGAGAAATTGCCTCAAAAGTGACAGAAAAGTGAGCATTTCAGCACTCGGGAAAGTTGCTGGAAAGTCTCCTGAAATGTTACATTTTGGATGCCTTGTCTGGGACATTTCGGGCCCCCTAAAATCTGGGGATGCCCGTAGTGTTTGTTTCTGGTATACGCGAGTTTGTGTCTAGCCTACGCGAGTTTCTACCTAGCCTACGCGAGTTTCTGTCTAGCATACGCGAGTTTCTGCCCAGCTCATGCGAATTTCTGTCTAGCATACGCGAGTTTCTGCCTAGCCTATGCGAGTTTCTGCCCAGCCCATACGAGTTCATGACTAGCTCACGCGAGTTTCTGTCCTGCTGGTGCGAGTTTAAACGGTGGAATTTTCACCTACGCGCACGCTGGTGCACAAACGTGCACAAGTGTGCACTTTTGCGCAGGCATGTGCACCGCTACAGATGCCTAGTGAGTTTAGCATGAGCGAGGGCGAGTTTTATGCCGGTATGGCGAGTTTTTTGTGGGAAAAGTGCACGCACGTGCACGTTTGCGCACCTCATCGCACTTAAGTGTGATAATGTGCACAAAAGTGAATACAGTCTCATGTTTGTGTACATATCCTCACTAGTTGTCAATCACGCGCAGCGAGTTTCTGCACTATGCTGCGAGTTTTGATTTTTGTCCATGGTAAACTGTGATACGTTCCTCTCATTTCTCACTCGATTTCTCTTCTAAACTCTCTTCTCAGTTCTCTCCGCCCGTGCATAGCACGGGTCACCCTCTTGTGGAAGACAGAAACAACTTGGACGCGGATATTTCCTTGACGCCCATGAGCGAAAGCGCCGCTCTGTAGACCCTACACCTTCAACACTGCATCTCCGGGGTGACAAGACCATGCCTCCTCTCAAAACTGCTCTTGCTGCCAGCTTCGGTAATCGCTGCAACTGGCTCAGCGACTTTTTTACAGCAGCTCATTGCGGTCTTTTGTATCTTCGCTCCGGTTTCGTGTCCGCTGCCCACATGTCCAACCCTGATGTCCTGCAGGCTGTAGCCGAATACCATACGTCGGTGTGAACAAGCCCCGTGCGCACTAAAGGGTAGTATATAGAGCGGTAAGTCCCACTTTATACCTTTCGTACCAGCAAGCTCGAGTTCAGCTGGTCAGCTGGCGCTCCCGCAATTCGCAGCGCATCAGCGGCATCAAGCGTGGGAATCGGAATCGGAATCGGAATCGGCACCGCGCCTGCCGCGCGCCTGCCCCCGTCTCACGATTGACGGTTGAGCTAGCCTCTGCTCCTCGACATCTCAAGGAGAAGCTGCTTCCCCTGACCATCTGGTTATCGATGAAACGTTCCACGGCCGCTGCACGTGCAGAGTCCAATAGGGACACACCAGATTCATGACAATGACAACATACATATATATGGCTTGCTCTGGCATGTCCCGTGTAACTTGGCCCCGGCCAAATTCTGTGCCTTTTCAAGCAAGATTAGGGTGCAGATTCATTGCGTGCCGGATAGGCATGGCTACGCCATAAAAACCTTGTATCAATGCCTGGCGTTGCGCCCTGACACTTCTCATTTAACATGACGAACGCTTCGAACTCTACAGCAACATCCGATAACGGTAGTCTTGGACAGCGTCGCGGTGTATGTAGGATGTTTCAATGATTCCTCGGCGACGGATACTGACACTTCTGGTTAGCTAGACGCCACTACGGTACCAACCGCAATTGCTAGAGATGCCCACGATTGTCATTTGTCAAGATATATAGCGGCGCCGACGGCAGCAAGGTTGACCCTGGCCTTGATTCAATAGTATCTTTCACCGCAACGAGCCTAGAATTCCCTTTCGCTGAGCTCAGTTCGCAATGGCCCTTCCGCTGCCGAAAGCAGACTTCATAGGCACGCTATTCGAGTTGTTGCTTTACGGTAAGCAGATGTTATCCAATAGCATCTTCGGAGACGAGCTCATTGTGCACTGAAGGAATGTATTTTGTGTCATTTTGCCAGTTCCTTCGCGTGCTCTATGTAAGGCACCAGGCGGGTCGACCGATACTACTCTTCCTTACCGTCGCGCTGGTGATAATCTCGCTGGTAACGGCGGTACGTACAATGCTCTCTGTGAATATGTCACTTATCATACACTGATCACGCTAGTAGCACCTAGTAATGCAGATTCTTCGCATACTCCAGGCGTTCACAGATCATATGGATGTGGCGAACGCCCCGGTCACATACTACTTCATTACGCTCAGTACGCCTGCGAAGACGTCGAAGACTGCCATTTATATGACGCTGACCCTTGTTTGCGATGCCCTTCTGGTATGTTGGATGAAATATGAGGTCTCTTCGGCTCATATACATTACACCTAGGTATATCGAGTGTTTGTGGTATGCGGCCGCAAGTACCCCCCAATAGTCATCCCTTCTATGCTACTATCTGCCGCCATAGGTGCGTTCTCCTAAACAAATAATGTAATCTACGGTTGACACAATAATAGCATTATTCGCGTGGAACTTATGGGCGCAGCTTAATTCACCGCAGTCTGTCGACGGTGCAACTGCTCGACTCGACTATTTTTGTGCCATTACTCTTGCACTGAATGTGCTATGTACAGGTGAGTAATTCAGGCGGCAGATCTTTGGTTCTTATAGCCATCTTCGCTAGTCATGATCTCATGGAAAATTTGGGCCGTTCACAAGAAGCTACCAGGGCCTACCGTGGCGGGAATCCGCATCAGGGGCGTCATTGTTGTTATTATTGAGTCAGGTGAACTCACATCGCGTGCTGCATCTTAAGAAATTGGATCTCACTTGATTTGGCGATACACAGCAGCCATGTACTCCTTTGTTCTCATCGCAATCCTTGTGACAAGTACCCTGGGAGCATTCGGAGCATTCATAGTCCTTGACTCCGTACGTTCAAGACTCACTCTACGCCATACTCCCTTCCTAACGTGAGCTTCGACGGTACAGATATGCCCAATCATCGTGAGCACCAGTGCAGTTCCGCAGCAGCACTCTGCGTAGACTTACCGGGAGCAGGGTATTATCTTCTCAGCTGTGATAGTGCGCGCGTCGAGGGAATACCACACCGACACCTTCGTGACCGGAGATACGCCCCTCCAGATGCCTTCTGAGACGGATCAAACACACTCAAATCACTCGGAGACTGTCGCGACGTACCGGGAAGTCTTAGTGTGAGGGAGAAAGCAAAGCTCACGCAAGTTTTTGACAGCATAGGAAACACCGCACGGCGACTAACGCTCGCGCCAGCAGTGTCTCGCGGTGTCGTACCAGAGGCAGATTGTGCTCGGGACGCAGGACTTTGCCAGTGGGAACGGGGAGCGCGAAGAGAAAAGTCAACTAGGCACGGAGTCGCAACGTGGAATAGCGGTGTGCTCGTAGACGTACTTCATAGCCACGACCTCGCTGGCCCGCGGAGGAGTCCTTCGGTGTCGTAGCGGATGATGACATGCTCACGTTCATGAATATTTCCGCTAGTGTTGCTGATGCACAGCTACTGGCCATGCCACTGTCAGCGTGAATTGCTTGAGCACCTCAAGAAGTTCCAGTCTGGCATGGAAACGTTTGATGGCAGTTGCACGAACGCGTTGGGTGCGCGTTTCTTCGCGGTCCAGCAGGCGTGACGTCACGCGTTTGTCGCGATGGAAAGCCGATGGCGAAACTCTAGCGTGCGAACAATATCAATATATGAGACCACCAGGACATCAACTTTCTCCCACCTTTCCATCTCCTACTTGCTCGCCATGGCCTCCGTTCTCTCCTCTGTCACCAACGCCGCCCACAGTGCCGCTGTTAGCCTCCTCGCTTCTGCGCAGGTTACCGCAGGTGACGACCCAACACGCTCTGCGTCACTTCTACGTCTGATATGCTCGGGCCCGTGTGTGTAGGGAGTGACCTGCCTATCAAGGTCCCTGTCAAGGAAGAAGCACCAGACCAAGAGTTCAAGTTTGAGACTCTCACAGGCAAGAACGTCATTGTAAGTCTATCGAGCATGCTGTGGGATCCTGCAGGGCCTCAGCTCGGACGCTTTGCAACATGTTAGATCGGCGTCCCCGGAGCATTTACTGGTACATGCACGCGTCAAATACCCGGATACGTCGAACTATACGAGAAGTTCAAGGAGAAGGGAGTAAAAGACATCTACGTCGTTGCCGTGAATGATGTGTTCGTCATGAAGTACGTACCCTTCAACACGCTCATAGCTCTGTATATCGCTGACTTTATGCGCTATTTTAGGGCTTGGAAAGACTCATTCGGACCCAATGCTGCTCGTGAGTGTCTCCCTGGTCACTTGCAGCGTCCTTTCGCCAGCCATGCCTGATATCATCTTGGCTGTAGCACTGCGTTTCATTGCAGATGACAAGGGTGCTTTCACTGGTGCACTGGGCTTGCTGTTTGATGCTTCAGCTAGGCTCGGATCCCCGCGCTCCAAGGTACGACTTCACTCTTTGCCCGCAACGCTGCGTCGCTAACCAAACATGTCCTTAGCGCCACGTCCTCATTACCCAGGACACGACTGTAGAGCAAGTCATCGTGGAACAGGTTGCTAGCGAGCTTACTGTAACCGCTGCAGACAAGGTTCTCGCTTTCGTGTGATTGCAAGTATCCCGAACCGTAGAGTTCATAAACGCGGAAGACTATCACCAGCGTGTTTTGTATTTTTTCGTTCAGCCATGATGCACAAGCCTTGTGTACAACAGTTCGTGCATATCTTCTGAACGCCCAGCCTAAGAGACCTCAAGGGATTCGCGAATCAATTAGCTTTTTCTCTGACGCTCATCATGGCTGGAACAGCCACGATCGTCGGTGCCACTCCCTCAAACATGTCCCTCACCTCTGCATGGGCAATACCTGAGTCACTCAGATTTCCACCTCGTATGACGGTGGAAAGCTTCCCGCGTTTCAGTGAGCTATTAGTCCTTCCTGAGACTGATTCGTCTGAGAGCTCATACGTTCAGCAGTCTGCGTAGTTCCTCCATACCCTGTGCACGGTTGGCCCGCACGCTGCGGAATCTGGCTCGGTTTTGTCGCAAAGGCCTCGCGTGCCTGACGATCATCGGTCAGCACAGATAGCTTTCGTCAGCGTCACTGACCTCTCAATGCACCGTTCACAGTAACGGTCGCCCAGCAAGGTAAATTGCTCGCGCACGTATATTTATGGTGTAAATGGCCATTCCCGTTGATGGTATCCAGCCTGTAGTCGATAACGCGTCTCGCTGGGGATTTCGCAAACCTGCAAGTCCTTCGGACTGCGCGGGGGTGATGTTGAATGGCCTATAACACTGCATTCCAAGCTAAGCAATCCACTGAGTACGCCGCAATCTCTGTTCAACGGCGTGTTCGGCCGCATCGAGTAGCTTACGCTCGGGACGTGCCGTCTCCGGTTCCAGAACAACAGCAATCCCACCCTGGTGTTCTGTTGGACGCCCTTGGTGCGCCGCACCATTTCCGCCACGCGTACGAGAGCGAAGCTAATGAGCTATAGAAATACACATACCTTAGGCCCAGACCACGCCAATTGCCGAGCTAGCATGCTTCCTGCCTGCCCATCTCGCGCTGTCCGTCGGACTGTACATGTCGAACAACGGGAGGTCGGGTGAGTGATGAACCATCCACAAGACACGGACGTAGCTCACAGTTGGATGACGTGCGCGCAGCGTCGGCCATCGCAGAGCGTGTTTCATGTCATGGAATATCCTTATACCCTGATATGTACCTTTCGAACAGTCAACCATAGTCAGACAAGACTCACGCCTTGTCATGCTATGGATCCATGCAGGGCGATATCTTCCCGGGCTGTCAGCAATATAATTGAGCGTGTCTGCAACATTCAGTCGTCTGCGCATTTCCCGAAACTTTGTGCTGGAATTCTGACGTGCAGATGAGGCACGGTGCTTGACAGGCACATGTGCCACCACGGCCCAATCAACGTCTGCCGGCAGACTGATAAACGGACGTCCAGGGGCTTGTTCACCTCAGCCTCCCCACAGACCTTATACAATACAATATTCTCTTAGGGAATTGTGGAAGAGCGTGCTCGGCGATAGGCAGTTCCTGCCGTCATGTATGCAGAATCGCCGGACGTTCCCCCACGCTGCCTGGTCTTGCTGCGAGCTAGACTCACAAAGCAGGCAAACTGCACGCTATAGCGCCGGAAATGACCTTGAGGGTAATCCCGACAATCTGCAAGAGAAGTTTGTTCTAGCTCAAGCTATCGGTAGTATTTCTTGTCGTACAAATCAATCAATCAGCTACAAAAGATTGGCCCCTAGCCTAGGGCCCAGTCAGTTAGTGGCACTCGGAGCGATACTTCTGCTCCCTTGTACTCGACAGTCCTTCTGTCGCTGATCGCCCCTGCTGCAATAAGCGGGCTGTGAGTCCCGCACCTGGATTTGTAATAAGAATTAACGGGCGCGGATGCCTCCAACGCTTCCCTACCTCAATTAACGGCTAGCTCGCAATTCAACGAAGGAGAAATGAATGCTGGAAGGAATTTTCTGTGAGCAGTATGTCGACCCTGGACGTGCCCATTCAGGCACGCATCCTTGCTACCGTCTGGGCCATGTCTTGCGCTGACAATCGTGGGGTCTCGATATTCTCGCAGTGCTGGGTGCAATACGTCGTGCGAGGCAGGGCCATGGCATGGCATGGAAGCGGCTCTACGCGAACATGTCGGGCGAACGCCTATAAAATGAGCTAGCAGACACAGCGAAATGCCAGGGGCACTCACCTCTAGTTCTCTCTGTAGCACCATGGCACGTCTCAGCAGCATCCTCACTTTCGCAGTGCTCGCGGCGACGAGCTCCGCTGCACACGTCCTCAGGGACACCTCGTCCGGCTGCACGAACCCCGGCGTCGTGTCAAACCAGACGCTCTCACTTAACGGCGTCGACATCCAGTGGACGACCCTCTCGTGTGCTGTCGCAGCGCAGCCCGGGGAAAACTTCATATTCCCAATCCCGCTTCCGTTCCCGTTCTTCCCGCCCTCGCCGAAGCCGAAGCCGACAACCACCGTTGTGAGCACACCGACTGCGCCTCCGCCCGTGCCAACTACCGATGTGTGCAACCAAGTTTGTAAGCACTACACGCTTTGAAGGATGGTGCGAAGCATTGACGACGTACCAGGCACGGACGCCTGTGGGTCCCTTGGGGACCTGCCGCCAATCTCCGAGGACTGCCAGCAGATCTTCAACTCTATTACCATTCTAAATAGCTCCATTTGTACGTGCATATGCTCCTGCGCCACGGAATAAGCCTGACAGATGCTGTATCAGCGCCCAACTTCGTCGTAAACAGCAGCAGCATCGAGCAGCTCACTTTCGGGACGTGCCGCGTCTTCTTCGAGAACTTTAGCAACGGGACGATGTCCGAGTGCTGGACGACTCTTGTAAGAACTTCGAATGTACTAGAGATGAAACCGTAGCTGATGAAGCGTACCTTTTGGTAGTCCAACGCGGCGGAGGCTGCTGGCACCCTGTGCTTCCCGCCGACGCAGCCCGTCAACTCCGCGGCCTTCTGCAGCCCTGCAGACGGATCCTGGCAGATTGGGTACGTGACTGACTCTACAAGGCAGACAAGTAAGCTAATATATGCACGTCAGGATTGCCCACTCCTAGGGACGCATATAGCTCAGCCAGTACATCCAACTGCGGCGCTTACCACAGCTTTCCCTTTGCCTTGTCTGTTCTGGGATGTAAGGTCTTCTGGGTCACTGTTACAACAGCGATGGAAATATATATTGGGTACAGCAAAAAGAAAGCGAGACTACACGAAAGTGCAAGAGGGTCCTTCATATGGGCTTGATCTTGAAATGGAGAGAAATAAGCGAGAAGATCAAAGTCTGTAAAAGCCATGCGTGAGAGTTAGACCAAGAGCTTCATACAACTGGGCAAACCTTCAGGTCTTGCACGAGGTAGTAGAATACGCGCAAGCCTTCAGGATCCTCTGAGTCCTGGATGTCGACGAGCGAGCCGATCTTCGCGGTCTACAAAGAAGTTAGTATATAGACACATTTGACTAGTTTTGATACTCACCTCGAAGGAGATGTGATCGTTACCAACACGAATCTCCAGCTCCTGCTTGCCCACGATGTTCTTCTTTGGCCAATTAGTGTCGTCTTCCCTGAAAAGCAGCGCGTGAATGGGTGAATAGCAACTTTGTGCTAAAAACGGACTCACTTGGTGATCTCGCTGCCTTCGACGATCCTCTTCAGTTCCTTTACAACCAGCGGGCCCACCCACACTGGCGACAATATTCAGCCCGTGCACAACGCGACCGCATAGCGGGTACTTACTCTCTTTCCTGATGAGACTATCATTCCTGTAGTTCGAGTTATTCGCATACCGCAGTCGGCCATGCGAGTACTCGAACTCGAGGAACTCGTGACCGTGCTTGCCAGAGTGCCCTGTGCTGTCAGGTGGTCAGTGCACTATGCACGCTTGGCAATTCGTGGCACTCACTAGTATCTGTGTCATGGCGGCGTGAGCAATGTATGCCTCACGCCGACGCTCTGTCTTCGTACCTCAGGTAGAACGGATCGTTTTCGTAGCCGGACATGGTCGTAGTCGCGGTCGTGGTCAGAAGTGCGCTGCAAAACGCTGCCGCCGAAAGTTCGAAGGCGTGGAAAGCGCCTGCTGATGGAACCTCACGTGGGCGGCTCCCGCCCCCAATACCCAAATTGGCAGGCCCGCCCTCAAAGCTTTCCCGCCTCCGTCCACGGACATTCGCCCCTTCGTCGCGTCTTCAGTATGGCTTCGAGTGCAAGCTCAAGCGCGCAGCCTGCGACATTTCAGGTCAACGAACGCGTGCTGTGTTACCACGGTCCGCTCATCTACGAGGCCAAGATCCTCAAGTCCGAACACTGGGACGAGCAGAACACGAAGAATGGCGAAGTCGGTCCGCATTATTTTGTGCATTACAAGGGATGGAAGCAGACGTACGTGAGCTGCCACGCCTTTGTGCCACGTATGCTGACATTCTCCTCTGGGATTATGCCCTGCTACATCTGCTGTGTTGAACCCGCAGATGGGATGAATGGGTGGACCGCACTCGCCTCCTCAAGCACACCGAAGCGAACCTGAATTTGCAGAAGACCCTTTCGCAGGCAAATGCTGCCGCGAATCAGGCCCAGATGGGAAATACCTCTGGCTCAGGATCCCACTCGAAAGGAGCAGGGTGCGTACCAAATTCTTGTCAGACAATGCCCGCACCTAACTTTGCATTGCTATGTATCTGGCCACGGGATGACTCGCTGTTAACCCCCACAGGAAGAAGGATCTGGGTCGGACGCTGACCGGCAGGAAGGATGGCAGGGGGGTCAAGCGGGGGCGGGATGACGTGAGTGCTGTTCTTGTGCTACTCGACATGCCGATGAATCCATTGTCTAGGATGATAACTCGAAGCGTCCAGAAATGAAGCTGAACGTTCCAGAGTCGCTAAAGGTGCTACTCGTGGACGACTGGGAGGCCGTCACAAAGAACAACCAGGTATTCCACCAAGCCGCTTTGCACAACGGGGCAGAACTCACCTGACGAACATAGCTGGTACCATTACCTCGCTCGCCAAACGTCGTCGAGATACTCAAAGAGTTCGAGGAATACGTGCTTTCAAGTCCGAAGAACATGTCTGTATTGGTCCACCGCTTGAGTTTCCCGTGGCGCTGACGCTGACGCAACATATAGCCTACGCGACCCGAAAATTCTGCTACCAACGATCATTGCTGGTCTACAGACATACTTTGACCGCGCTCTTGGAGCAAATCTGCTTTACAGATTTGAACGACCGCAGTATGCAGACATCCGGAGACAGTACGTGACCGGGCAGAACGTTGTTGTTGGCCAAGAGAAGGAGATGAGTACGGTGTACGGTGCAGAGCATTTCCTGCGAATGCTCGGTGCGCGCTCCCTTTCCGCTTGCTACGGTGCGATATTAATGCTGATATGCATAGTGAGCATGCCCCAGATGGTCGCCACCTCGACGATGGACTCAGAGAGCGTGGTGCTTGTCCGTGACTACGTGAACGAGCTCATGGCGTAAGTTCGGCGTTTTTCAGCTTCTCGCTTCATGGCTAACATGGCACGCATAGGTGGATGCTGGAAGAGCGCGACCGCATATTCGTCACGGAGTATGAATCAGCGTCTGTGCAGTACCAGAGCATATCCCGCTCATGATTGATGCTTGTGGTCTTCTCTTCCTGCTCCCGCTGTATTGCTAGACATTTCGTCTCTCGGGATTCCCTCGGCCATAACACGATGTTTTTCTGTTCTGTCTTCTGTTACTGCGTGCTATCAAGACCATCTTATCAGGAGCCCGGTGAACGGGCTACACACCATACTGCGCCTCACAAGATCGGCAGTAGGACATAAGTTAATATTTTGATTCTGTCCGAGTACTACAATAATTCTAGTATCCTCTGCGAGGATCCACTGTATTGAGCAGCTCCTGACCCTTCTTCAGCCTCTCGAGGTTCTCCGTAAAGATATCTACAGCAATATCATTATACCGTTCTGTGCGTCCACTCATATGAGGCGTGATGATGACATTCTTGCGGCCGTACAGCGTATGCCCCGCAGGCAGAGGCTCCGGCTCGACCACGTCCAGTGCGGCTCCGCCGAGCCTGCCCTCGTCAAGCACCGCGACAAGCGCGTCCGTGTCAATGGCGTCGCCACGCCCGACGTTCACGATCACTGCGTGCGACCGGACGTGTGCGAGCGTGTGCGCGTTGAGGATATGGCGCGTCGCAAGCGTCGAGGGCAGAGCGAGCAGGATGACATCGCTCGCGCCGAGGAAGGCCGCGAGCGACGCGTCGTCCTTGGTGCTGTACCACGTCGCGGGAATGATACCGGTGGGGTCGCCGGTGCCAGGTACGATGTACCCGTCCTGCGGCGTGCGCTTGCCCGAGGTGTTCGCTGCGATGATGGTCGCGCCGAATGCGGCGGCGAGGCGGGCGGCCTCGCGTCCGATGTGGCCGTATCCGAGGATGCCGACAGTCTTGCCGCGCAGCTCGCGGATGAAGCCCATTGAGCCCATGTCGTCGTTTGTGCCCCACCGCTTCTCGACCTGACGCGCGGGATGTGGGCACGTAGCGTATGAGCTGCGCTGCACGGGAGGACGCACCTGACTGATGAGGATCTGCTCTTGTAACTTGTGAAACAGCGCCAGGGTCGTCATGATAAAGTGCTGCTCAGCGGTCGACACATCAGCAAGCGCAAGTCACTAGCAGACAGCCCGAAACATCACACCTGCGGGATCGGCCCCGTGTGCACGCCTGACCCAGTCGCAACCTGGATGTGCTTACTCTCCTCGTCCTTCCAGAGCGGGCTGCGCACGACGCGATCGCTGCCCGCACTAATGAGCTGGATGAGACGCAGCTTCGGAACCTGTGCGGCGCTCGTGAACCACTCGCCCAAGGGCAGTCCGTAAACGACCTCAGCCTCCCGGAGCTGAGCGTCACTGGGGGCCTCACCCCGCGGAACGATTGTGATACCTGCGAAGTAAGGCACAAGGCGCGCGCGGTGTGGCAGATCGAGTGGCCAGTTCACGGCGAGCAGGTGTCCGAAGGGGGGACTAGCAGGGGTCGACGTCGTAGAGCCTGGCATGACGTTGGTTGCGAGCAAGTTGACCTGCGCGCGGCGGGTGGGATATGCGCGGGAGCGGAGTCTTATATAGTGAGCGATGCAGTAGTGCGTACTTAGTTCTCTCTCGTCTTCAGTCAGTGTCTCAGAGATAACGATGGCTGAGTAAATTATGATGCGAATAATGCTCCCGAAGGAGGAAATTGAGCGCGACAGTGCGGCATTACAGTTGTGCTGTCTCGCGCATGTCTGACCTCGCTCTTCGAATACTCCCCCGCGCTGTATACGCATCCAATGACACAAAAATGGCTCCGAGCAGTGTGATATTGAAGACAAAAAGAGAGTCTGCATATTTTTATAGAGAAGGACGCTTTGATAAGGAGAGTCCCCGTTTCAAGTTCGATATCCGGCTCAAGGGAGGATGGGGAGGCTGACTGGCATTTAGCACCCACGACGTCGACTCTGAAATATCGACCCCTGCCGTAGTGTAATGACAGGTGGTGAGAGTGTGATCATGACTGTTAGCATGCTCATGGGCCCTAATAGCCGGACTCTGTGCACAGTGACCCAAAATAATGCGGTGCTATAGAGATATCAAAATCGTCGTACATATGCATGCAGATAGCCAGACAATCTGCATGTGTAATGCTGTGTATCTTCTCACCTGGTCTGTGCGGAACCCGCCTACCCTAATACCCTCTGCGAGGGTCCACAACATTTAGCAGCTCCTGACCCTTCTTCAATCTCTCCAGGTTCTCCGTGAAGATATCCACAGCGAGATCCATATACCGTTCTGTGCGTCCACTCATGTGAGGCGTGATGATGACATTCTTGCGGCCGTACAGCGTATGCCCCGCAGGCAAAGGCTCTGGTTCGACCACGTCCAGTGAGGCCCCGCCGAGTCTGCCCTCGTCAAGTGCCGCGACGAGCGCGTCCGTGTCGATGGTGTCACCACGCCCGATGTTCACAACCACCGCGTGCGGCCGGACGTGTGCGAGCGTGTGCGCGTTGAGGATATGGCGCGTCGCCGGCGTCGAGGGCAGAGCGAGCAGGATGACATCGCTCGCGCCGAGGAAGGCCGCGAGCGACGCGTCGTCCTTGGTGCTGTACCACGTCGCGGGGATGGTGCCGTCGGGATCGCCGGTGCCAGGCACAATGTACCCGTCCTGCGGCGTGCGCTTGCCCGAGGTGTTCGCTGCGACGATGGTCGCGCCGAATGCGGCGGCGAGGCGGGCGGCCTCGCGTCCGATGTGGCCGTATCCGAGGATGCCGACGGTCTTACCGCGTAGCTCGCGGATGAAGAGCCCCGAGCCCATGTCGTCGTTCGTGCCCCACCGCTTCTCGACCTGGCGCGCTGCGGGTGAGCATGCAAGCACACTTAGAGAGCTACGCACGCCGAGACGGACACACCTGGCTGATGAGGATCTGCTCCTGCAGCCTGTGGAACAGCGCGAGGGTCGTCATGATGAAGTGCTGTCCGGCGGCGCATGCATGAGCAAGGGCAGGGCGGCGGTGCACAGTCCGGAGCAGCCCACCTGCGGGATCGGCCCTGTGTGCACGCCCGATGCACTCGTGAGCTGGATGCGCCTGCTCGCCTGGTCCTTCCAGAGCGGGCTGTCCAAGATGCGATCGCTGCCCGCGTTCACGAGCTGGATCAAGCGCAGCTTCGGGACCTGTGCGACGCTCGTGAACCACTCGCCGAAGGGCAGTCCGTAGACGACCTCGGCCTCCCCGAGCTGGGCATCGTTGGGGGCCTTGCCGAGCGGGACGAGCGTAATGTCTATGAAGTAAGGCGCGATACGTGCGCGGTGCGGCGTGTCGAGTAGACCGTTCACGACTAGTAGGTGCCCGAAGGGGGGCCTAGCAGGAGTTGACATCGCGGAGCCTGGCATGTTGTTGATTTGAGCCTGGGTAAGGCGGGTACAATGAGCGATAATATTATATACATTGCGCAGTACGCATTGCTGACTCAAATATGATGGCATCCTACATCAGTTCTTTCTAAGCCGCGGTCTGCAGTTTATTTACGTCTTCGACCCGCGATAACGATAGAAAAGGAAGCGATCATATGAGCAGGCGACAACGTCCGTAGTATGGTGGCGTGTGCCGCGAGGGCGTCCAGTGCCAGCGCGGTTACAGGCGATGGTAGGTATATGCCAGGCTGAGCGAGCTAAATGTTATACACTACTGTACAAATTGCTGCTATACAATGTGGAAGAATAGATATTTAAGCGTGTTCATCGCTATCCCGTGTAAAAGTAGCTTGTGCGTCCATTCCTCAGGCGCCTACAGCGACCTCCTTCACCATCTTCACGGGCAGCTCTCGCAGCAACACCTCCCGATGCGCCGGATGATGAGGTATCCTGATAGCCAAGTTCGCCGAGCTAAACGGGCATGCCGCGTCCCCGTACTACTCGGACGGCGCGCGCCAGAAGTAGCACGTGTACGCGAGCGGGTACTGCTCGAGGCGGCAGCGGAGCCCGGCGACCTCGATCTCGACGCGCTGCTGCTGCTGCTGCTGCCCGGGGCGCGGCTCCGGCGCAAACTTGGCGCGCGCCGCTGTGAGCGCGAGTGCGAGGTCGTGCGGGCACTGGGTGCGGTGGTAGTTGAGCGTGATGCGCGTGGCGCGCGGGAGCACGAGGCCGCTGAGAAGCGTGCCGCACGCGACGGCGTCGCCGGCGAGCACGAGCGTGGCGAGGGCCGGCAGCGCGACGACGTCGGGCGGCGCGGGGAGCGCGGGGAGGCCAGGCGCGGATGGGATGAAGACATCCTCGAGCGCGAGCGTGCGCAACGCGGGCAGGTGCCGTAGTGCGCCAAGCACGTCGCCGACCTCGGGGCGGGCGGGGGTGCCCTTAACGACGCGAAGTGATCTGAGGGCGCGGAACGGCGCGGGATCCGTCCATGGGAAGCCGAAGGAGCAGAGCGTGAGCTCCGTGAGTGGCGCGTGCTCCGGGAAGAGCACGGCCGGCTGCATGTATGTGGTGTCATAGAGTCCGCTGGGGGTCGAGAGCGTGAGCTGCTGCAGGAGCGGCGCAGGCCCGCGTAGCGTGTCGACGATGTCAAAGTATACCCACCACTTGATGTAGAGCGTGAGGCTGCGGATACGCGGGAGGTGTTTCAGGACGAGGCGCAGGGGGCGGATGGGTATGGGACAGGCATCACCAGCGCAGCAGGAGTTGTAGCTCTGCACGTACAGGGGGACTCGTCGCGAGCGGGCGAGCATCGTCTCGACGCATTCGTAATTGCAAGTGAGAACGATGTCGGACCACAGAAGGGGGTTTGTGAGGGCGACGTCTCTCCAGTAACGACAGACATGGGTAGCTCGTATCCAGCTGTATGGGCCGACCGTGGGGATGCATGATGGCGGTAGCCTTTCGCTGAAAGTCTTCTGACCCCAGGATTCCTTGCAGAGCTGTATGTGCTGCTCAAAGATGCGAGATAGCAGCTCAGGTGGTAGGCTTGTCGCTGTAGCTGCTCGTCTCGCGGTTTCGTCCGCCATGCTGTTGAACTAAAGAGCCTGTACACGACATTGAACCCTGGCTAGATTCCCTAAGACTGAACCATGCTTACCTGTTCACAGGCCGTTCCAACAGTGTCCCTGGTCCCCTGCAGCTGCGAGCTCGTCACTGTCGTTGTCGTCACTGATGTCGCCGAGGATAAGGAGGGTGGAGTGGGAACATTGCCCCGTGTCTACCCATGCATTCACTCCGCTTGGCCGGAGAGGGGTGCTCGGATCCGAAACGTGAGACTGTGGACATGGGACAGGGTCATGGGACGAGTCAAGGCTCAGATGAGGAAGGCAGCAGCTTGCGATCCTAACATGCGCAAATAGCCCTGCGAGGAGCCAATCAGCAGCCCCTGTCGCCCGCCGCCAAAGCGATTGCCAGACTTTGTGCAAAGAGCCCTGGCGGGGCGAAATATTGCGTACCCGTAGTTCTGCTAATTCCGAGTCCGTCAGCCCCGAGCACGCTCTGTCACGTGAGACCGGAAGCCGCAGCATCCATGACAAATCTCACCCGGCTTTTCAGGTCGAGAATGACAAGGTTTCATCTATTATGGTCTACTACATAGCATAAGATTAATTGGATACAGCCATGAGTTCCAGATGACATAAACCTAGTATGATCAAGTCTAGTAAATGCGGTGACCTCAGTATCGATACAGTAGTGTCTACGTAAGCATGGCGCGTGGGTCGTGTGGATCATGCGGGAGAGTTTCGTGAAATGCAATGACAAGTGCGTGAGTGAAAGAAAATACGTAGTAGCTGGTCGTGAGGAAAAAAGATCTAGTCGGCGTACTTGCTCCAGGAGCGAATGTGTGCGCCGTAGCGATACCTACGCAACACAGGTCAGCATTTTCGCCTCAGAACAAGAATGACGACGTCGCTCACATAATGTACGGGATAGGCAGCATCAGGATCGCAATCCCGCCGAGGAGGCTGCACGCAGGGCCGACGCCGAGGTTGTGGAAGAACGCCGTGCTGAAGAGCGGGAACGCCGCGCCGACCATCGAGCGGAAAAAGTCGTTGCCGGCGAGCACCGACGCGATGTAGCGCGGGTAGCAGTCCGAGAGGTAGTTCAGGCCCGCCTGGAAGAGCAGGTACGTCCCCGCGGAGAAGAAGGCGGAGGCGATGATCGGCACGATCCAGTGCACGCTCGCGGAGCTCGTCCATCCGAACCAGAACATCGAGATCGGAAGGAAGACCGAGGCGACGAAGGCGATGGGCAGGCGCATCTCTGGGACGAAGGCTGGGATACGGTTAGCGATGTTGGGCATGCAAAGAAGGTGTGGAAACACGTACTGCCGTCGAGGAACCTCGGCTTCAGGACCTTGACAGCGTAGGGGGCGAAGACTGCGTATGTAAGGATAGAGCCGACAAACAAGCCCTACGAGTGATTCGTTAAGTTTATCGCGCTGTACTCGGTACGACGTAAGACTTACGAGGAACGCCAGCCCGTTCTCCCCAAGGTTGAACCCGTGCTTTTCGACGAAGACGACCCTGAAAGACTCGATGAAAATGTAGAGGATGCCATAGACCAGGGCAATATAGATGTTCCAGAAGGCAACGATCGGTTCGACGAACATGAGGATGAACGGTCGGACGAGGGTCATCATCGCGACGTCGCCAACCGTCATGTGCTCCGCCTCGATCTCGCCCTGGGATTTGAGCTGCTTGTCGCCAGTGACGCGGCGGAGGCGCGCTGCACGGCGATATAGCAATCTGCGGACACGGTACAGTAAGTCGCATGCTTTGAGCTTAGACGACAGATGCACTTACGCTGATGCTGATGTCTCCGGGAGGAAGAACGTCAGGAAGGCGAGCGCCGCTCCACTCAACCACAGCAGGATCCAGATCGTCCACGTCCAACTCTCGCTCTGCGCCGCGAAGCCACCGACGGTTGGCCCGAGCACGGGCCCGCTCACGGCCGCGACGCTCCACAGGCCGATGACGACCGCGCGGTACTCGGGGGCCCACATGTCGCTGAGGGTCGCGCCGCCGGTAGCGAGCGCGGGCGAGCCCGCGAAGCCGGCGAGGAAGCGCAGCGGGAGGAGCGCGCCGAGGTTCTTCGCGAGCGCCGTCGGCACCTGAAGCACGACGAAGAGCGCGAGGGTGACGATGTACACCGTCGTGCGCCCGAACTGCGGGATCTCCGAGAGCGGGCTGAGGAACATCGGCCCGATGCCGTAGCCGACGACGAAGAGCGTGAGGCCGAGCGTCGCCGCGACGGACGAGACCCCGAACTGCTCCGCGATCTCGCCGATGCCGGGGGAGTAGATCGCGGAGCCGATGTACACGCTGAAGGTGAGCATGCAGATCTCGAACGTGACGAAGGACTTCTTGGCGGTGGACCACTGGGGGCGGCATGTCATAAATAGAGAACAGGCGTAGGAAAGGAAGACGTACGTTCTGCGGGTCTTCTGGATCGTCTGGTCCGTACCACTCTACTATGCGAGATTCGGCAATTTCTTGCTGTACCGAGGCCTTTTCCTTCTCCCCGGCGAGATCGCCTTCTTCGACCTCGGCAGCCTTCCGCCGTGCTGGCCTCTGCTCTTCCGAGGCTTCTGGCACAGCTATGGTACTCTGGTCAGAGTCAACGCGAGGTAACCGGGATTCTTCGTCGTCGGGTCGTTCGATGGCCGTGGCTGTTTCGAGGTTCGAGGGGGATGCAGATCCGCTCCTGGAGCTTTTGATTGACCTTGGTGGGATAGGGATGGTGAAGCCCGGGCGGTCCTCTGGGTGCTGGAAGAGGCGGTGACCCGAGACATGGTAGAGGACGTCGCCTACGAAAGCGTCACGTATCAACGCGGGGGCCATTTGGAGGGCGGGTGAGGGTACGGGAGAGACGGTGGGGACTCGCCCCTCGTCTTCGGAGCGTTATATATGTTTTGCGAAACGAGCGCGACGCGGTCTCAGTAAGCCACGCGCAAACGAGTCGTGATTAATGATGTCGCGTCCGAGTGCGAACGGCATTGCATTGCTTGCGCAAGTGCTCCGCTGACTGAGCGCGGCGGGGTGGCGCCCTCAGCCAATCCCGAACGACTTCGGCCTTTCCGCGCGCGCGACGATCGCTCCCGCGCTCCTCACCCGCGCAGGCCGAGGATTGGTGGGTTCATGGCCGGAGAGGAGTCCCGGAGGAAAAGGCTGCATAATACGTCTGCCTATACGTATTACGAGACAGCCAGATATGGGCACACCTGCCATGCGCACAGCTGCCGCGGCCACCTGCCGGCGCTTATAACGACGCCAGGCGCCTAGACAGAGTTGTGCTGAGCCGTCGTTCTCGGGCAATGGACGAAGCGGTTGAGTCAAAGAGCTTGGACTTGAACTCTGAAACGACAGCAATGGCGAAGTTGGCCGACAAGTCAAATTCAGATTGCACGTGACTGACCGATAGGCTAAGCCCGTGAAACGCGTGGCCGGTACCGTGCTCCTATTACAAAACTGGACTCGTCTTCAGGAGTCGAACGGCACCACCGAGTGGCGGGACCGACGTGGGAGAGTCAGCGAAGGGCTAAGGCCGTGCTCATGTTACCAATCTGGGAGCTGGGGCGCGGTGGAGGTGGAGACGTTTGTTTGCTGACTCATCCTGGCAGTGCTGCAAACCTTGTTCAACCTCGGGGAGCGCTGAGGCCTAAGGCAAGGCCGACAGTCATCGGCAGGCCCCACAGCTGTGGCGGCTAAGCAAGCAATGGTCACAATGTGGCGCCAGAGGTCAGTACTAGTGCGACGGCGACGATAAGCTCTGGCGGAGGAAGAACGTTGCAGGCCGGTCAGTCGGGCCGTGGCTCGAGGATCATAAACTTGGGCGCGATGTCTGGGCAAATGCGGGCATCGTCTCCATAAAAATGGTTAAGTTAGCCGTTATAAGGCCAGCGAGTTGCGTGAAAAGAAGTCCATGATCACCGGCTCGGCCTACTACCGCCGCACCGGTACTGCAACGCAGTTCTGATAGCGAAAGCTCGAGCCATGCAGCAACCAAGAAAGCTGATAAGCGAACGGTGGATGTACCAGGGGCGGACATGGTGGTAGCAAGCAACGCACAGGCGCGTGCCCTCGTGGCGCTGGTGAAAGATACTGCGGAGAGCCTAGGTTGTGATGCTTACTGGCCTAGGTTGTGATGCTTACTAGCCTAGGTTGGGTTGCTTACTGGTCTAGGTCCTTGACTTGTCTTTCAATGTCTCGGGTAAACTCAAAACTCTGCCTCGTGCACGAATCGACGCAGATAAACGAATGATTGACACTCGTTATGACGTCCGCCGGTTCGCATCTTCGCACGTGCGAGCGGCTTATATAATCACCCCGTCAAGAGAATCGAACCGTCGTTGGCTCTTGCGGCGAACCACTCTCACGTCGTCCCCATCCACGCCCGCGTCTTGCCCGGCACCGTCCGCCGCCCTCTCAGCTCTGCTCGCAGCGACTCGTTCACGGTTGCCCCACCGGCCTTTGACGCGTTTTCTGCCAAAAATTCTCGTCTATTCCCCCCACCAGGTCCCACCAGCCCCACCATGGAATACACGTTCGGCGGAAAGTACCTGCTCGGCGAAGAAGTCGCGGTAGGCGGATGCGGCACCGTATACCAAGGCGTGCACAAAATTGCCGGCAAGGAGGTCGCCATCAAAATCGAGCCCGCCATTGCCAGGTCGTCGCCACTCCAGCAAGAGACCAAGATCTACCGTTCACTTCAAGGCGGCCCCGGTGTTCCATGGGTGATGTGGGCCGGCAAGTCGGGCGACTACAACGTCATGGTCGTCGACCTCCTCGGTCCCTCTCTCGAAGATCTCTTCCAGACCTGCAACCGCTACTTTTCCCTCAAGACCGTTCTCATGCTTGGTGTCCAACTCGTGCGTCCTGCCACTCCCTGTGCCACCCGCCTCCCTTAACATCTTTGTGCAGCTCGACCGGATAGAGTACATACACTCTAGAGGGCTTATACACCGTGACATCAAACCCGCCAACTTTGTCATGTCCTCGCGCGACCCCGCAGAGTCGTGTGTGAACGTCATCGACTTTGGGCTCGCAAAACGCTACCGAGACCCTCTCTCCGGAGAGCACATCCCATACCATCAAGACGATCATCACGGAGTCGGCACGTCACTGTTTGCCTCCATACACACCCACGACGGCGTTGGTGAGTACACACGCGCATTCATGCTTCGGTTGCTCTGCGAACAGGAAAGTGGAGGTGGCGATGTAGCCTCGCTCAGTGGCTGTATGCATGTCTCGTACGACGCATTGCTGCATGCTGCCACCTTGTCAGCTGGCTGGGTTGTCTCGATGGGCGTAGTGAGACTCTTTAGCGCCCATCTGCCATCAACAAGATCGGGTAGCAAGATCGGGTGACAGCTCCCGCGGCGTGCTGCATGCTCATTGGCAAACATCGCCCGACCACCCCAACCCGTCTCGCTGGCATCGTTGCAGCAGGTCGTCCAGGGCTCTTACATCACGTATTGAGGCTGCCACGGAGGCAGCGCCTTCATCTGCCACGCTGTGGCGAACTTGTGACTGTGTAGCCGTCACTGACACGCTCTTCCAGAGGCTTCACGGCGCGACGACCTCGAGTCGCTCGCATACATGCTGCTCTACTTCCTGCGCGGCAGCCTGCCGTGGCGCAAGATCCGCGGCCCGACCACCCGCGCCACCTGGGACCTCATACGCGCCAAAAAGGTCGAGACGATGGAGATCCTCACCGTGAAGCTCCCTGAGGAGCTCCAGACGTTCTACCGCTACGTGCGCGGCCTCGAGTACTACGACCTCCCCGACTACGAGGGCCTCCGCCGCCTCCTGCGCGGCCTCGCCCTCCGCGAGAAGATCGAGTTTGACGGCCGGTTCGACTGGATACGCGACCGCCACTGGCGCGAGAAGCTCGCAGCTGGCGGCAGCAGCCGCCGCCGCGTGCGCTCCTGCAAGGCATGCGAAGCGTGCTCCAAGAACGGCACCCAGGACACGCGGCGGTAGTGTGCGCGTGTCGGCGGGGTGTGGGGGTCGCGCGGCGGACGGAGCGCAAGGGTGCGTGCACCTGTGGTTGCGGGGGAGCTCCACGCTGACGACGTGGGTCGCAGTGCCGTCGCGGCGTGCCGCTGTGCACGATGGCGATGATACCGGTGACACCGATGACGATGAACACGAGGGAGGCGCCGCTGTAGGTGCCCATTCATTTGCAAACACTGAAACGACCAGAATACGACAAGGAAACTCGCGTTGCTATAGGCACGCTGTATGAATGAATTAACGATCATGCCCATGCCACAACGTTGCAGCAGCTGCTTTGCTGACCGTGGGAGGGTGACGCTCTCCAGGCTTGCCCCCACGGGCCCGTCGGCGCCACCGTGCGCCTGGCGGGCGTGCATCTTTGAAGCCGATTGTAGTCATCTTGTAGAATAGGTATGCCCCGCTTTCGTGCGTCCCTGACCTCAGCTCAACACTCCCGAAGCTCTGCTCTGCAGACAGACGACACGCTGCCGGCCCTGTCTCGGAGCCGGTATGGTGTCTGTCTTCCTTTGCGTCTTTTTGTGTGCATATTTGCGATCCCCTCTGTCTCTCTCTTCTCTCTTTTTGTAACGATGTCGTGGTCTCAAGTGTTCATGTATGTTATGGATGTAAAATAATGGGCTGTGCTGCTACGGGTGAGCTTATTCACCGGAACATTCTGCGACAGACATCCTCTGGGTTCTCTTTGTTCGATGTCGGGCCAGAACAGGTGCGCAGCTGGGGAGGTAATTGCAAACGGCAGCGGCTGGCAACACAAGCAAAGTGAAACTGAATTTGTAGTGTGGCATCGGCATCAGAGGGCAGTTTGATTTCCTTTCATACGTGTGTGGGGTGGCCTGACGATACAGCTCCTAATTTTGTGGGATACCAAGGGAACTCGGCGATTGTGCTGCATGGGGACCAGGTGAGTGCTGTCGTAGTCATGCACCCGTGCCTGTACTCACCAGGGTCATGCACCAACAGGTTCGCAGCGCGTCTAGGGTATGTCTCCTTCGCTTCCTTTTTCAGTTCGTCTCCGCGGCACAGAATGGCCTTTAGCTTCGGATTCTGAGCAACGACGGCGAGACAGCTCGGCCGGACGGTTTCTCCCAAGTCTCGCGCGATACGATCATCGAACATAGAGACGTATTGCAACGACTGACTGTGGGACATTGCGATAGCCAACTCCTGGTCCATTGTGAAGTGGTTGCTGAAGTCTATTCGGATCTAACAAGGCAGCGTCAACTCCCGAGACACCTCGCTGCAGACGCAAAGGACGACGAACGAGCGAGTCCCAGTGGACGAGCGCGCCACGGATAACACACATCATCTCCTCCACACGCTTGCTGGGCAAGAAACCCTCGCGCTCGAGCAGCAGCCGGCGGGGGTGCAGCTGCGCCAGCGCGGCGCGGAGGCCGGCGCTCGGGTACGGAAACGAGTGGAAGCCCCTCTCGACGGGCGCGTTGAGCGAGAACGCGAGCGTGTGTACGCGCGGCGTGTGCGGCACGACGCGGTCGAGGAACGCGCCGCAGGACGCACCGAAGCGGAGCCGGTGTACGAACGTGCCGGGGGGCCCCGGCGCGGCGCCGTGCAGCGCGCGGGCGAACGCGTGCAGCTGCGCGTGCGTGCGCAGCACCGCGGCCTCGTACAGCAGCGGCGTGCCGACGCGCGCCCAGCGTCGGCAAACGAGCAGCTGGGCCGTCGGGCTCGAGCGGCGGGTGATGTCTGCGAGCGGATACGATACGGCGAGATACGCACAGTGGATATCGGCCGCGCCGGCGCCAAAGTCGGTGAAGGCGTGTCCCGTGAAGGCGTCGTCCGACAAGACGAGATTGTAAGACAGGATCTTGAGGAGGAGCTCCTCCGGTACGCAGAAACTACTCGCCATGTTCAGTCGGTGGGTGGGTGACCGTCTCTGATATAGACCGCGGAGACCAGCCTGGGTTAAAACGCAACGCCGCACTCAGGGGCTTCAGTTCAACACCCCCTGACGGATGCAATTATTCTATAAAGATTGAGTCCGCTCACGGCCCGGGTGTTAAAATCCTGCGTTATTATTCGCTGGATTCGTCACTTTCGGGAATAACAGAGCTTCGTGGTATCTTTCTGTTGCCACCTACAGTGAGAAATATGCTTATAACTGACCAAACCTATGCAGCCAATTGCACAACACTACAGCTGTTGCTGCTACATCGCCTATGATGTTTCATACCAGCACCAACAGTATGTCTACAGTGTAGTCTTGCAACAGAGATCTCCTGCTCCAGCCATTCCCTCACCTCCCCTCTGTTGATCTCGCCTAAACAGCTCTTGTCTGTTGCACTCGGTCAACTCCTGCACGCATGATGCTCTACCGTTCTATCGTGTTCAACATCGACTTGCCTCGCTGACCTGGATGCTGAGCACATGCCCCGAACTGTGTAAAGCCATTCGACATCTTGTCTACAAGACCTTCTCACGCCACCTGGACCCTAGCTTTGAGCACCTTCACTGGCTCGCACAGCTCCTGGAGTACAGTCTGAAGATGTTCAACCACCTCGCTGATTACCAGATACCCTTCACATCTAGAGACTTCCTACGCTGCTCTGCTGTATGTGTCAGAACTGGGCGATTACGTCATTGCCCTGTATGGACTAATGGGGATATCATCACATGACCCCTCTATTATCTTGTAGTAATACGACACCTGATTACTCATGCTTAGTATACATGCTTACGCTCACAGTACCATAGGTCTTATAGCGGTATCAGAGGTCCCGACTCACATGTATATATTCTGGCCCTGTAGCACAGAATAAAGAGAGTTCAGTCGCACTTTAACAGGTTATGAGCCCCGGCCTCACGGCCACTCTACCCCCACTTTACTAGTCTCATTGCTGAAGAAGACCCCTCGGGAAACCTCGGTCCCCTTCACCCAGTTTAAACAAAGTTTATCCACGCAGTTTACGAGTAAGTCTCGTTGCGTGCTAGTGGCAGACAGAGCGTTCACGCGTTCATTCCTGTGTAATTTCTAGTGCCAAAGGATTTACCTGCTTGTCCCCCTCACTCCGTTTTCCAGCAGTACAAGCACTCTGCCGGCTACGCGCCCGCCTCTGGCAACGCCAACGACCCCGTCGAGACCGTCCCATATGGTAAACGCCGCGGCAAAGAACTACGCCCGCCGACTCCAGCGCTCACTCTCTCATTCCCACCGAACTCACACGAGGGTAGGCACCTACGTCGCGAACAGTTCCGCGAGTGCTATGCGACCGACAAGGCCAACTTCGAGCAGCATCTAGCTGCACGCGAAATTCAACAGGCGCGCGAACGGATCCTCGCCGGTCTGTCGAAGCCGACACTCAAGCAGCGTCTCGCTGCCATCCCATCGGTGACACATACGCCGATTGCCCCGAAGCTGATACTCATCGACTTCGACAAGCACACTCCTGCCAACCTCGTCCGCATCTTCACACCAAAGTTCGACGGCACGCTCAAACGCATCGACGTCTTCGAGACTCTCAAGCTCGACGACCTCAACTCCGACCAAGTCCGCAATCTCCGCCGACTCATCGAGCAGCTCACGCGCATCAAGCGCTGCCTAGCGGACGTCTGTAACGTCGTCAAATACGAGAAGTGGCGCAAGTGGGAATTAGGGTGCAGAGGAATAGGGGATATCTCATTCAAAGGGCTACGCAAGAACAAAGCCCGGATTGTACAAGCGCTTAGCGCAGTTTACGTGAACAGATATTTTGACGCAGTTAGGTTTTATGAGAACAAATAGATACTTTGTATACATCGCTATTGTAACAATTAGAAGAAAGTTCTACTCAGAAACTTGACTACTGTGTGTTTATTCTAAGCGACAACAAGCGTCGTAGTTTAACTGGTTCCTTCGTCCAATCCCAACTCTATCCACCTCTCGGCTAAATCGGCTTAGCTGGGATAAGTGGTTCGCTCAACAGCGTACACAATTACCACCTCTCAGGAGACAAATACGGTATCTGAAACCGTAGAGACAAAACAGGAAACCATCGCGGAATTCAGACAGCGACTGAATATCATAGACGACGTAGAAACTCCGTGGGAATCGTTAACAACACATGAACAATACGTCGAGTTGTTATTAACACCACATTACTTTAATTACGTCCAACAACCTCCGACATATAACGTGTCAGCAGAGTTAACAAACTACAACGACGACGTCATCCATATCTTCTTTCCCACAAGCTCCGACACATATTCGGAATCATACGCTTGTTACCTAGACCAGGAAGACATTGCTGAAGATCTATACTATAGGCCAATTCATCAGCTATACGATCTCGCATTCTTGGAAGAAGATTGGGAATCACTTCAAGCGACACGAGCCGAATCATACGAGCTCGATCTCAGTGAATTCCTTTACGACGTCGGGTTAACTCCAAAGGAACGTAAAACTCTCTATGCATACACTCGCCTCCTCTTTGTACACGATAACAATGTCATCCTCTTCTGACCCGACCAAGCTCGCCACATCTACCATCCCGCAATTTGATGGCACCAACTACAAAAAGTGGTCCGACGCGATCCAAGCCTTCCTGCACTACTAGGGCGTCTGGTACTTGATCCAGGGATACGGCTCCACAGCGACCGTCCCTGTCCCCGGTCTTGCCAGACCAGTAGCTGCAACAGGTACACCCACGGCTATGGAAATTGCAGCTCAAGCTGCATGGGATGAGAAAAACAACAAGGCGCTGGGTATCCTCCAGCTCTACATCGCGCAGAATCTTTGTCATCTTGTCGATGACAAGTTCTTGGCCCTGGACGCATGGACCGCGATCAAGGCCGGCTATGAGAAACCCGGAGCGGTAGGCGCATTTGTCGCCTTCCAGAAGCTGTTCAATGTGCAGCTTTCTGACAACTCCGCGCTCGGCCCGCAACTCGACGCGCTCACAGAGCAGTCCAACCAGGTCAACGCGGCAGGAATAGAGGTCAAACCTCAGCTCCTTGCTCTGCTGATGATCAATGCTCTCTCCAAGTTGTACCAGACCATCGCTGGTACCATTCTCACTACGCAGACTGATGTCACGCTGCTCACAGCGGCGCTCATCAAGCCTAAGATCGTCGAGAAGGAACAGCGCCGCGTCGCGAACCGCACTCAGATTGCGCGCGTCTCGAAGGCGCCCCTTCTGGACAAGAAATGTGAGAAGTGTGGTCGCAAGAATCACACGACGAAGCAGCACTGGGACACAAAGCCGGCAAATTCTGGCTCGAGTTCCGGTAACGGCAACAACACGCAGCAGCAGCAGCAGAGTGGCGGAAAGCGCAAGAAGGGAAAGGGAAAGGGCAAAGCGAAGGACAATACTGCAACGACCACGCAGACTGTAAATACTATACAAATTGTTGATGTACCACTTGTAGCTAAGATCGAGGAGGAATCCATCTCTGTTTCTCTTTATGCTACGGGTGTCAAGTCTAAGTGGATGGTCGACAGCGGTTGTACAACACATGTCACACCGTACAAAACTGACTTTATTCAGTACCATGAATTCTCTAAGCCAGGTCATACACACACGGCCGGTAAAGGTCAGACTATCGAAATCAAAGGTCACGGTGAAATCGCTCTGCAACATCGTCTCACAGATGGACGAATTCAACATATCCGGTTAGAAACCGTATTATACGTACCGGAAGCAGCAGAACGGTTCTTTGCGCCAAGAATGCCACTCAATAACGGTCACTGTATTGAGATGGATGGCAAGAAGTTTAAGTTACTCCACGGGTCAGACCCAACAAAGCGGACAGTTTTAATGGAGGGCGAATATGAAAAGTCGTCAGGTTTATATTGGCTAGAAGCTGAAGTCCTCACGAGGACCAGTGAGATTAAGCCAGGAACATTAATGTCGGTCAAATCTGACGATCCATATACTTTGTGGCACTGTCGCTTCAGACACGCCGGGAAGAAATCGGTTATCCAACTACCTGGCAATGTTAAAGGCGTCCCAGAAAAGATCTCAGCTCCAACCAGGGATACTCCCTGTGATGGGTGCGAATTTGGGAAGTCTTGTCGCGATGCATTTCCTGCGTCTGACAGTTGTGCAGAACATCCCCTCGACTTAATTCACATGGATCTTGTCGAATATCCATCGTTATCACTCGATGGATACAAGTTTGCCCTTACCACCCTCGACGACTATTCCTCGTTTGGTTTGGTCTGGTATCTGAAACGGAAGTCTGATGCCTTCTCTGCCTTCAAGCAATTTGTCGCTTGGGCGGAAACACAGGCCGAGCGCAAGCTCAAGGCTATACATTCGGACCGTGGGGGGGAGTTTTTAGGCTGCGAATTTGACGATTTCCTAGCAGAACGCAGAATAGAGCGTCAACTATCAGTGGCGCGGACACTACAACAGAACGGCAGAGCAGAATGCTGGCAACAGACCATTCAGAATAAGGCAGAAGCTATGCGACATCACGCTGGCATGACGTCTGGGTTCTGGAAGCTAGCATCGGAAACAGCAGTACACATATACAATTGACAACCTCTGCGCCGTCATCAATGGAAGCCTCCCATCACAAAATGGAATGGCACTGTTCCGGACGTATCGTACTTTCGAGTATAGAGCTGCAAAGCCTACGTCCACACACATAAAGATGCGAGGGTCAATAAGCTACAGCCAAAGGCTAAAGTAATGATCTTTGTCGGGTACGAAATCGGTACAAAGGGTTACCGATTCTGGGATCCAACTGCCCGGACCATCGTTGTGTCACGCAACGTCACTTTCGATGAGTCTTCCTTTCCAAAGCAAGATGAAAGGCCTCGTGAGCCTGGAACATCTCAAGATCCTATTCTACCTGTCCTACCCAACCTGCTGAACCCGGACTCTACCAGTCCGGATGACTTCACACCTGATAATCAACCCCCAGACAATGCACATCCACAACCGCGGCAAGACGAACCGCAACAAAAGGATGATGACGAAGTCAATGATGATCCAGCCGATCATTATGAACAATATCGAAGCCCAACTCCGGAACCATACGAGCATCCGGAGATACCATTCGTTCCCGGTCCACCTCCTGGACAACCTCCACCTCAGAGAGAACAATATCGTCCTCGTCAGAGCGGACAAGCCGGTCCATCTCATCAGGCAGCACCACCTGCTCCTGATATTAGGCAACGATGGAATCTCGAACCACAACCTGTGCCACAACCGGCCAGACCACACCGCGAGAATGCAGGCCAATGCCGTGTTCCCGACAACAGCTATGGTGACCTCCCGCCCACAGAAACATGGCGTCAACAGGAACGAGACATCCAACGTGATCAACGAGAAGAACGAGAAGCACGTGAACAACGTGAAAACTCTCCAATGGAAGTCGACGATCAACTCCATCAGAATTTATTCCAATGAATATGTCATGCTCACCAGCCTGACCCCACTATGTACCGCGAGGCAATGTCTTGCCCAGATGCGAAACAGTGGGAGATCGCGATGAAAGAGGAACTCAAGTCTCAGGAGGAAAATTCCACATGGATTCTGGTCAACAGACCGAACAACCGGAGAATTGTAAAGTGCAAATGGGTTTATGTGATCAAGCCCGATGGTCGCTACAAAGCACGTCTTGTGGCCAAAGGATTCACACAGATAGAGGGGATAGACTTTCAGGAAATCTTCTCTCCCGTCGCACGCTATGAAGCTATACGCTTCTTACTCGCACATGCCGGACTCGAAGATTGGGAAATCGAGGCAATGGATATCAAAACGGCCATCCTGTATAGCGAGCTCAACGAGGAGATTTATATAGAATAACCAGAAGGATTTGTGAAGAAAGGACAGGAAAAGATGGTGTGTCGATTGAAGAAGGCTATCTATGGCTTACGCCAAGCCTCACGCACCTGGAACGAGAAGCTACACACTACGCTACTCGAGAATGGATTCAAACACACGCGCTCAGACACTGGCGTTTATGTTTATCATCACGACAAAGTCGAAGTTTACCTCATAGTTTACGTCGACGACCTTCTACCAATGGGTCCAAGTTTACCTGAGATCCAACGAGTGAAGAAAGTTCTTGCAGAGAAATTCCAAATGCAAGATCTTAGAGCCGCTAGTACATTCCTTGGAATGCAGATCACTCGTGATAGAAACAACAGGTGTTTGGAAATCGACCAACAGTCGTATACCGAAGGAATTCTATCTCGGTTCCAGATGCACAACTCAAAACCTTGCCGCACACTGCTGCCCCAAGGCATACATCTCGAGAAGGCTGCTGAAACATATACCGCTACCGATGCACTCCGCCATCACTACCAGTCCATGATTGGTAGTCTCATCTACTCGATGATTGGTTCACGACCTGACATCGCCTGGGGAGTCACACGACTCTCACAATACATGCAAAACCCTACGTCACAGCACGTGGAAGCCGCGAAACACATCTTCCGGTATCTCCGTCACACCACCGAGTATCGTATCTGGTACTCTGGCTCAAATCAGTCAGGTTTGATAGGGTATTCAGACGCAGATTGGGGCAAAAATTGGGATAACTGGCGATCAACAACTGGTTTTGTTTTCTTGATGGCTGATGGAGCAGTCACATGGGCATCTCAGATGCAGAAGACGGTGGCAAGATCCTCGACGGAAGCCGAATACATGGCACTCTCGGAGGCATGCTCTGAGTTAGCCTGGCTAATATCACTCCAAAAAGAGTTAGGTTACTTTTCTATTGCACCACCACCTTTGGTAGCAAACAACCAAGGAGGAATCTTTCTCGCAGCCAATCCCGCTCACGACTGAAGGCTCAAGCACGTTGACATTCGATATCACTTCATACGTGAATACGTAGAAGAAAAACGAGTGGATATAGTCTACGTTAGTACGGACAAAATGATCGCCGACACGTTAACAAAACCACTTGGTGCAACGAAATTCGAGCGTTTCCGGTCTATGCTAGGCTTGGTCTTCAGTAGATTAGGCAATAACTAGTCGAGTGGGAGTGTCAGAACTGGGCGATTATGTCATTGCTCTGTACGGACTAATGGGGATATCATCACATGACTCCTCTATTATCTTGTAGTAATACGACACCTGATTACTCATGCTTAGTATACATGCTTACGCTCACAGTACCATAGGTCTTATAGCGGTATCAGAGGTCCCGAATCACATGTATATATACTGGCCCTGGAGCACAGAATAAAGAGAGTTCAGTCGCACTTTAACAGTATGCACTGCCCCAATGCTTGTCCTCCACATCTATCTGAAAACCAAGGGTGTGTGAGAAGTGGCACACAGCCTTCAAGTTCACAGCTCCTGCTAGCTCTCTCACACACTTGGCCAGGAAGTCCAGGTGTGGCTAAATATTCCAGCTAGCACCAATCTGCACAGACTCTCTCTCCATCTCGGACCTCGGTATGGCGAACTACTGGTGGAAGTTTCAATGAGCCATCACCGATCTGTGCACAAGCCTGTTAGAGAGGTTTGAGGTGCATGTGCAGCACCCGGTGCTGCAGTTGCTTATGGTGTACAACCTCATGCAGGATCTGCAGCAGTGCCAGACTGGCCTCAAGCACCTTTTTTTCCTCACATTTGACTGGGTCAGTTCTCTATGAGCTGCTTGTTGACAAGAGCCTGTCATCGTTTCCACACCTGGAGATGTCAGTGTCTACCCCAGAACTCCTCATGTGTTTGCTGCCAATGGTGCACTCTGTGACGTGCATGTGCTATCTGTGCACTGGACTTGAATGTCATGGTGAGATGTTTACAAAAGCCATTTGAGCCACCATGTCTATGTAGAGTGGGGTACAGGCCAGTGGTGGCTTCTGGAGAGTCTGACCATGATGAATACAAGACTTTGCAATAATCACAGGACTTGTTGCTGCAATTGCGGTCTCGAGTGACAAAGTTCAGGTGCAGAAACTATGATCTGAATTGGGCAAGTGTCCAAAAACAAGTGTTCTGTGACCACTAGGCTTCTTCCGCATGTTCCCTACGCATCAAGAAACAGTGTCTTGCTGTGTAGCAGAGGCATCTACTACTGTGTCTGCACTCACTGCTTAGCACATATGAGTGGCTGCTGAGTGCTGCCAGGCTCTCCTGAGCCTTGCGCTGTCATGCACCATAACTATAAGTATAGAAAAACTAAAGGAATAAGCTGGATATTCAAATCAAAAAGAGACTGCTTACTCAGAGCTGCAAAGCAAGCATAAACACTCAAGCTTACTAAAAGTGAATCAACAGCTAATAATGTGACTCAGCTTCTTAGTAATTTAAACTATGCTTAGTAATAAAAGTCTATGCTCAACAGCTATGAATTATCAAAATATAGTAATACTATAACAAACATTAGTAATAACTTACCAATACATTAGTAAAACAAACAGAAGGCTGACTAATACAGACAAATGCTTATTAATAAAAGTAGAATAATTACAGTAGAATAAAAGAGCCAGTTTTGCTATTGGCTAAAGAATAACAGGCTGAAAGGTATAAATAGGAGAGGTTCTCTGAGAGCAAAAAAAAAGAACACCCATCAAGCACCACACACTTTCTTAAGGATTTAGCTAGCAGCAAACCTGCAGTTAATCTCCTGAGCTCTTTAGCTCTCAGAGAATAGACTCCTTTCTTTAAAGTCTAGGAAATTCCTTAAGCACAGTAGAGCCTCTGACTTTCAAATAACCTGAAGGGAAACGCTCTTGGTATAGTGCACAAGTTCACTATTTGACTAATCCTAGACTGCGAGAGCTAGTGGCGTCATTATTTGAGACTGTGGTACGTCTCCTGTAGAGCTTACAGTAATTAGACTAGCAGTAAAGAGATTAATTCTATTCTTGATCTTCAACTCTAAATTGGAAGCTTCAGATTGCTTCAAGTTATACAAATCCTCTAAGGACATTAAATTGTCTTTACTAGCCAAAGCTTATTAAGTTAACCAAGACATTAACTTGTCTTTGTTACCCTCTTATCTTACTTATCTAAAAACTCTATTCTACTAACCCAAGTAGCTAGTCCTTAAGCTACTAACCAAACCTCCTTACAGCCCATCTTCTAAGATTCCTTAAAAAGTCCCTTGTAAACAGGCAAGTGAGGCTTTAGAATACTCAAGCAAATTAGTAGGTGGTCTTTGAATTAGTCCCCTACAAACATCAGGATAGCTTAGTTGAAAGGCTGACCCAGTGAACCCTGGAAAGAAAAGATTGGAAAAACCAAATCTAAGTATTTCATACTATACTCTTCTTGCTTTTAGCTTAGAACTTCGGACCAAACTCCATTCCCTTTTATTAAGAAGTAACCTTTTAGAATTCTCCTAAAATCTTCTTTACACTAAGCCTCATTTTATTTTACTTACTTTCCTTATCCTAAACTTTTCTTTACGACAGCACATATGCACCACAGAAAACTGGCTAGTTTCTCATGCTGTAAGCTAGATTTTCATGTAAAGCATATGATTACAATATTAGTGAATGGAACTAAATAGTATACAAAGTTTTGATTGTGACACTTGAAGCTTGAAGCGCTGTCCGAAGGTGGTATATTCTCCACTTGCTCAAGTACGCGAGTGTCTGCCCTAAACTAGCAAATGATGGCACGGCCAAGAATAATAAGCACCCGAACATCTCTCCTCTTGTTCCACGTTACCACTGCACTGTGTTAGCCTCTGTCAATGATGTCAGTCAACAGGTAATGTGTCAACGCCCTCCACATCCTTGCCTAAGTGCTATTCTTCTGATACATACCTATACCCTTCTTATGGGAAGCAAAGTCGCATTATTATGCATGGAGCGGGTGCACAAACCCCAAAGTAGCAAAGCAACACTGTGTGTGCGACTAAGAAGCTCGTGAACAATATGACAAGTATTGCAGGCCACAAGAGCTAGGGGCGCGACAACTGCGTTGCTGGTGAGATGTCCACAGCTGTTGAAGACAGCATGGCTCTCCATTGCTATCTTACTTTTCTCAGCAGAGAATGCAGCATCTTGTGGATTATGGGCAGTGGTAATTGGTGAGTTTATTAGACTATATAATCTTGATGTTGTCAAGTTGAGCTCGTACCAGACAATGGAAGATCTGCCAATCCACCTCCCACTGTGGTATCCACCATATACCTCTACCACCATGTTGTGCATATTGAGGTATGTCATGCTCTCACACTCATGCACTTCAGCCACAGCCTTGCCTAGCTTGCACACGAGCACCAGGTGCATGTTGTATTTGAACGTGCCTTTGAAATATCTAGCACAGGCATAGCTGCAGGTGCCTGTAGCTACGCAGAGCATATCATGAGCCACTCATGATGTGCCTCATAACAAGCTCGTTGCTGTTGCACAGGTATTGCAGGAAGAGCGGTTGACAGATGCACATTTGAAATTACCAGCCGCATATTCTGTGCTGCTACCTGGGCTGGACGCATAGCAGTTCTAAGACTTACGTGAGTTATGCCTCTGGAGATCATTTATCTATTATTCTGACTTGCTATGTGTTATAGGTTTACCTTTTGTGTCTATCTCCTAACGCAGCAGAATTAATCTAGCATAGCATACATTAGCATGTACTATACAATTGTGCTTAATATATATTTTTCCATTAATCTATTTCCAATGAGCAAGTGTGCAAAGCCTGGGAGACTGTCTGCTGGTATCTACAGATGAGCTGCAATATTGCCATGATGTGCTGCTGAATTCATGTAGGCTGCCACGGCATGCTGCTGAACTTATGCAGACTGCCACGGGTGCTACAGAGATATGGTAGAAGACTACTGGTCACAGGGTAATAGAGGTCAGTTCCACCAGGCTGCTGGAACTACAGAGCTCATGGGGTGCTTCTGGTCTCAGACTTTTTTTTTGATGCGTTCCTCTTGTATTTGCTTACATTTTCATGTTGACCATAACTCTTGCTGCCTCAAAATGGTTTGTGTTTGAAAATCTGAAGGCTCAGTTCAAGTTCAGAGAAGTTATTGTTGAGGGACAATGTTGTGGGCGTAGCCCTGGCCTCCTATTATTTTTCCATTTTCTACGATTTTCTACAATTTATTTCATGTTTGTACGACCCTCCAAATGTCGTTGGCACAATGGCACCAGTTTAAAAATTCTAGCTGTGCACTAACACCTCAGGACCGCATCAGCGCATCAAAATGCGCCTGCATCACCGCCACCTCGTCATCGCATCATGCTTCCTCGGCAAACAGCCGTGCTCCAATCTCTACCGGACCTTCTATCTTCAAGTCTGGTCGGCAATAGACATCTGATTCCCGTCAGCCCGACAACATCATATACTATGACACACCGGCCCCCATTTCTCGCCGAGTCCTCTAAATACTAGCAGATGCCGTAGCAACAGTCACTTAGGTAATGCCTGGTCCATGCGCAACCTGAACAGTATATAAAGGGCCCCTTCATTGCTACCTAGCCCCATTTCAACCTCTTGGTTATCTGGGCTAGGTAAACCTTTGTTTGTATTCTTGTACAACTACTAATACACTTGGTTATTTGGGCTAGCTGAACAAGTTAATGCAATCGTCGCCAGACCATCGTTGGTGCCGCCTTTTGTTGGATCCACACAGTATTCCTCGTAGTGTGTCAACGTCAGTTCACATCAGACAAGGAGCTGAAAACTCAGGCAATCAAAGGGATCTGCCACTGTTTTATGGCTCCAACTACTGTTCAAATCTAAACTAGCACAGAGTGGCACCAGGTGGACTATCACATTGGGATGTACTACAGTAAGAGCAGAACTCCATTAGTACTTCTTTGCTAACTAGCTTCTTTCTTCCTGCTTCTGAACAAGATATAGCTCTTTGGAATCTTTTTTTTATTACAGTGATTAAGCAGACCATTTGCTCTAAATAGATGCACATCACCAACTGAACCTGTGCAGCCAATTGCATGACTTCACTATTCCGCCACCTATAAATGCTTCATGCCAATAGTGCAGCAAATATTGCAATGAAGTCATTTCAGTTTAGCCATCCTCTCAGGCTCACCTTTCCTCTATCGATCTCACCTGAACAGCTCTCATCTGTTGCACTCTAGCATGTATGAGGTTTTATTGTTCCACTATGCATGATGTTGAGTCACCTCACCTCAACCTCTGGCATGCATGCTGCCAAAGTAGTTCCGAGCTGACACATTTGTTTGTGCCTCAAATGAATGACACCAAAGTAGTAGAGTACAGACTAAAATGCTATGATGGAGCTTCATTTCAGATAGACATTCTGCCATTTGTCAGTTAAGAAACTGTCATCTGGTTGTGTGCACGCCAGTGGCGAGAACATCTCTTGAGAGTTGCGATAGCCACCAAACTGGCTTTTAGGCAGATTATGGCATTGGACAAGACTGGCGTAAGATACTGAGTGCACAGTGAGAGCAATTAGTATGGGGCAATGTAATATGTAAACCATGTGCTCCTTTGTGAGGGAGAGAACAGAAAGATCAGCAAACAGCTAAGGAGGGACACCAAAGCACTATTGATAATGTCCAAAACATGGGTCAGCAATAAAAGGAAGGCATCTTCTCCAAAAGAGAGGTGCTACCTGGTTCCAGTAGGCCTCAGAAAGGAAAGCTGCAGTTGTATACTCAAATGATTCAGGGTAAAAGCCTGCAAACTCCCAGTCAATGAACCAGACATGATTATCATTTCTAAAGATGAAGTTACCCATGTGAATGTTGTTGTGAATAAACACCAGTGGTTCCAGGGCCATGAAAGCTTGAAGTATCTCATAGCCCAGCATCGAAGCACACTTCTTGTTCACTGCATGAGTTAGCTCGAGCACATTGTCAAATGGTCCAAAGCTCTCTAGCACTGCAAGTGTATGTTTGATGCACTGGCAAAAGGCAACGCTTAGGGGTCCAGGTATTTCCCAATGAAGGTCACAAATATATTGAAGCTGTTAAATGTAGCTATGTAGAATCCAAGCAATACGCAGCTTGGCCCAAAGAGACAACAATGGCCATGCATGACCAAGCCACTGGCCGGAAATGTAGTCCATGCAAATGTATGCAAAGCAGTCCCTGTCTAGTCCACAATTGTGAGCGACATGGTACAGGTGGGGGGTGGGCATGGTGGTATGTTCATAGACAGATTGTATGGCAAGAAACTCTTGATCTAAGGCAGGGATGTCACTGCTGTATTTGATAATCTTTGTGGCCATGCTATTGTCAAGTTTGTGTACTGAACACCAGCCAGATTTGTTCTGAGAGTCTTCTAGCTCAGAATTTTGAGCAAGCTTTTGAGAAAAGTCATCTTCTGTTCATTTGTAGGCTTCAGAAGGATAAAAATCACATTGGTGATGTCAAGAAACTGATTAGGGGTGCAATGATACAGCAAACATACCATTTGGCTGGAACGCATGTTTTTGAATAGATAGAACATGTCCTGAATGAAATCGGCAACACACATCAAGATCAAGTACAGCATGCATCATAAGGGATATCTATCAAAAAATTTCTAACTAGCAATAGTATCAGGCTCCAGCAAGTGCACACATCAAGGCAGTTTGAGAAGCTACTAACAATGACGCTATGTCAGACTGAAGTCTGGTATAGTGCGTAAGTACAGTGCAACGATGACCAACTTTCTACTCACATATCAACCAGCATCTGTGTTACTATTTGAAGCCTCAGATTGCGGTTAATGTACACGCTGAGAAATGATGCACGAATGCTGTGCGTAGACTCTAATTGATCCTTGGAAGCTGCCTGGAAGACTCCAGACACTTCTTGTCATTACAGCATGACAGAACGCGTGAGTCATGTGGACAACTCATTTTGTGTTGAATTAGCACACGATATGTTAACTGTTCAAACAGCAAGATGTATTGACAAATGTCCTCATGTAGAGCATGCAATCTAATTTTTAACAAAAGTGTAGATAGTTTAAGTAGTTAGGTTACGAATACGTATGCTTGCAAAGCCAAGAGTGTCAAGGTTGGGAGACACACGGTCACAGCACCGTGGCACTTCTTTGCCACTTAAGTTGCCTGCTCTTCAATGGCCTCCTGACAAGCAATTTGACCTACTCTCCAACAGCCTCCCAACAAGCATCTTGACCTACTCCTCACTGCCCATCTTTCTCTCAAGTCACTGGGTTGGTTTATGGTGGGGTGTTTTGTGGACATGAAATCATGATCTCCGTTTCTCCGAGTCTCGTGCACCTCAGGAAAAGGTCAAAGCAGTCTTTTCGTAAGCATCAAAGATAACATAGCTATGAGGATGCTGCTACATGGTCTACTCAGGTTTACTAACCCTTTCCTTGTATAGTCAATAATGCCTCAAGTAACAAGTTAGGTCACTCCTCTTTTAACATTTCTCGACCTTGCACAAACCTTGTTTCTAAACGGTACTTATGCCTTCAATTTCGAGCCTGGTTATCTCAGTCTTTCATTCCAAACTAGAGGTATGTCGCTTCTTGCCAGATGAGGTCTCACCCTTGATTCTGGTTTGCTCAATTTCCAGCTCACAACTCAATTCTTACAATATTTCATGGCAGGTACCAACTACGAGCTCAAAATTTTCCCACAACACATAGTACAATGCTCAATAACGACGCTGATTTGGTGAAGGCTTCACTTTTCCGCCTTGTGCATTTTATGTTCTGGTACAATATTTCACCACGGATAAGTACACATAACGTGTCTATTTGCCAGCAGTAAATTTGTTACTTACTGCAAATCAAAGCTGCTCATCAACATGGACCAGACTGAAGTTCTCCTACTTTCTGGCAACAATTTCACGTATGAGGAAAGGAGGGCAAAGCAGGTAGCAGTGGTGGGAAAGGATGAAAAGTGAACATACACACTTGTGGTTGCAACCTCATACAATGGTGACATTTTACCTTTTCAACAAATCTGGGGCAGAGCAACTGCGCGGTCTTGTTCAAGCAACAAAGCAGGTGGCATGGCTGAGGCTGTGAATTTAGGGTTTGATTTCACGTTTGCGAAAAGTCAAAAACATGGGAGCCACTTCAGCACCCTGAAAACTATGAAGGAGGTCAGTCAAAATATTCTGTGATTTTCTTGGTCATGTTGACATCTTTTATTGTGCAGTGGATGAAGAATGTGTATGCTCCATGCCAAGACAAGGTTGTCAAAGAGGAAGGCCTTTCAGAGGACCAAAAGTCCATCCTTTATTTTGATTGCTACCCAGTTCATTTTGGCAAGAAGTTCCATACCTATATCTGTACCCAGCATCCCAACGTATTTCTGGTCTATGTGCCTGCTAGGTATTTGTGCAGAATTTTGATATTCTATTCAAACTGGGATTGACAAATGTTCTTTATATTGGGCAGGCACAGGAATATTTCAACTTGCAGATGTTGGCCTGCAGTGCATCATCAAGCATTAGCTGAAGCAGCATGCACTTGACTTCTTAGTGCAGTCCCATGCTGATATACTTAAGGATGGAATCAAACCGGAGGACATCCGCTTTACACAGAGTCTCCCTATTCTATGAGACACTACTGTTAGTGCTGTCGTCAAGATTTGGCATTTCTTAAATGATGGGCATGGCCCTGACATTGTCCAGAAGATGAGCAAGTCAGATCTTAGCAGGACAGAAATGGACTCATGACTCAATTGGCTTGTCAGGCATGGAAGAAGTGTACAGTTCATAAGTGGAATCTCTCACACAAGCTTCTGACAGACTCCAAGATGAAGCGTGAGCTTCAGAAGTACTTGGCTACTCACTCCAATCTTCGTAACGAGATTGAGGCTAAAATTGACCATCTCTCTAGTATTGATGAAGAGCCATCTGATGGTGAAGACAAGAAGGATGAACTTTGTTCCTCTGAAGTTCTGCTTTCTGCTGTTGTGGAGCATGAATTTAACATTGACGTCGGTGGGAATCTGACACATCAACAGGATGGCCTTGCTACTAGTGCTGACATTGAGACTTGGAATGGCCAACTCATGAGTGCAAGCACTGGTGACAATCTTGATGCTTATAGAGATGATGACACAACTTGGAATGAGTATATAATAGCAGCACAGCATTATATGTTATAGTATATCCTATATAACAAGCGTTATAGGACTTGCATTGAAACTAGCAATTGACCAGTTGTAATACGTGATATTCAGGCAAATAAGAAATGTTACTAGAGCCACGTAACATGTGATATTGCTACCATACATTCCACTACAGTAAAACATCATAAATAGTACTGCCTATAAGAAAATTCTATCAGAGTGGATACATGCCAATATAAAATAAATAGTCAATGTAACATGCAGCAACTGTAGTACCAAGCTCATAAAAAAAGTAATTATAGTACAACTTTCCAATAGTCCAAATGAATATAAGCTGGCTTTTGAACTCTATAGTTAGATATTGTAATCAAATAGTATGTTAGCTTATAAGTTATTATTATTTATATAATAGGCATGTCATTTACAAAATTTACATGATAAAATAATAAAGAATTATTTGTAATATATTTTGCAAATGTATAAAGTGAAAAATAGTGTAAAGTTTAAAATCTTATATAAATGTGAGCCACTATAGTATTTAAGTTCTTTATATTTATATTGCCACATAAAAAATAAAGAAATTATACCTGCTAAACATGTACAGTGGCCACCAAAAATAACGCACAACACTACAAAGGGGTGTTATAATTCCTCCGTATCTCCACAACCACTGTACCTAGCCAGATAGTGTATATAGAAATCTTATACTAGGCTACTATTAGCATCCTTCTGAGGTATCACTTTGATGCAAGCATCAGGTGCCAGAAAAAATGTAGTGAAAATGGTTGAAAAATGAATATATATAATAAAATTTATACAGTGACACAGACTCCAGAGTAAAATATGGTCAAGTCTTAGTAAAATTCTATGCTGTATGATGTTACTGTAACAAAATTACAGTATGGTAATAAAATTGAATGAATGAGCTGTAGAGACAGTTACATTGGTATGTTTTACCAAGGAAATCTGTATATTTATATCTCCACAGCACTCAGGAATAGAGATACAAAATTTGCTGTACAGAATAATCTTTACTAGTAAATACATTCAGTATACCACTATAGATATTCCAGCTACTGGTGATGTCTATAGAATATAAGCATACATCTCTTTATTTTGTAATGAATATAGTTGTCACTGCAGCTCATTCATCTAATTTTATTACTATGCTGTAATTTTGTTACAGTAACATCATGCAGCATAGAATTTTACTAAGACTTGACCATATTTTACTCTGGAATTTGTGTCATTGTATAAATTTTATAATATATATTCATTTTTCAACCATTTTCACTACATTTTTTTTGGCACCTGATGCTTGCATCAAAGCGATACCTCAGAAGGATGCTAATAGTAGCCTAGTATAAGATTTGTATATACACTATCTGGCTAGGTACAATGGTTGTGGAGATATGGAGGAATTATAACACCCCTTTGTAGTGTTGTGTGTTATTTTTGGCAGCCACTGTATGCTACAGCCCACATAACCCTAGTGAACAGTATATTCAGTACTTCTTATTCTACATTCAACACTATCATCACTCTTTTTCACATTACAAATTCACTAGATATAGGCACCATTCAAGTACTTTCCATTGAACAGTTCAATAAAATTGCTTGTGAATACTATAGCAAGCACTTTGAAACACAGAAGAATTTTATTCAATGGAGCCAATACCAGCTGTTGAATCTTTTTAACTTTCAATTTCATCTGTACTAGTAGCTAATATGAATGCACAATTTATGAAGATTTTGGTTACTTTGAAATCAAATGAAAATACTGGAATAAGAGCCTAAGCTGTCATAAATTCTGAAGCTCAAGGAAAATTCATTAACAGAGTGATAGTTTGTAAGGCAAGCTTGACAAAAAAATTTCTGACATAACCCATACCAATATTTAATATAGATAAAACATCTAACTGGTCAAAATACATCCGCAACTATATTGAACCAACAGTCACAATTAACAAAAGACAACAAAAAGAATGATTACTCATTACCCACCTAAAAAAACAGATTGTTATTCTAGGAATTGACTAGCTTAGAGAAAATAATCTGTGAATCAACTGGCAAGTAAGACAGCTCAATTCCACACCTCAAAAAATAGCTGTAGAAGACCTTCCCAACAGAAAAGGAAAGATCATTCAGGTGGCCACAATCAATGATGAACTTGCAAACCATGTCCTAGTCAAAAAATTGGAGGGAGAGGGGGGCAATGCTCTAATGCAAGGCAGTGAAAAAGCTATAGGGCTGAACTTAACCATCTCACAATCCTGGCAAGGTCATGAAGCAAAATTCTCAATGGAATCAAGGCCAAACCTTCTATAGGAACTTACATCTGCATTGCTCCACAAAGTGAACTGGCTCTAAAAGGGGTTGATGTGGCAGCAGAAGTGGTAGATAGAGACTACACTGGCAAAGTACAAGTCATTCTCATCAATAACATGGATCTTTCCTTCGAGGTCCAGAAGAGCTACGAAGTGGCACAAATCATTATGACACATGTCTTGAAAGAGCCAAACCAGAATTATAACATTTAGTGCCACACATGAGACAAATGTAATCTTGACCTACCTACACCATTCTCACCAGTCAGATCCATTCATGGACAGCTGGCAGATGAGATTGAATTCATTGAAAGCAAAGTCTACTCTCCAAAATATGGCCGACAATAAGCAAGTCAGGCGGATTCAGAAGATACCTGAGATAGTGTTGCCGCGGATGAGCCACGGGTTGGACCGGTCCAAAATCCGGCATTATCCGCACGTGGCGGATAACGATGAGTTGGCCGCTAAATAATCCGGCAGGTTGTGGGAAAGCTGACAAAGACACTATATACGGTAGGCAACCAAACGCAGAGTGGACGGGGACTAGGGAGGCTCAAGTGAAGACGGTGTAACAGATGTATTGGGAAATTATTAGGACTCAGTCTCATTAATTAGCCTCTCTAGCTCGTCCACATGGCCATCTGCGACCATTTTATCTATCTGTTCTACTGAGACTGCTGGTGCCAGATCGCCCTCGGAAGCTAGCCTGCCGTGTGAAAAATCTAGCTTCTCACCGCACTGCTGCAGATACAGATGCTTCAGAATTTGAAGCCTTTCCATCACTTCGGGGGACATATTAGTCCTTCAGAGAGTGTTCGTCTCTTTGCTTGATGAGAAGACGCGCTCGCACAGGACAGCAGAAGCTTGTATGGGCAGAATATCCAGTGCAACGCGATAGATCAGAGGAAAGCAATATTGATTGACCTGTGACGTAGTGAGTAACGGGAAGATAACGCACTGCAGTGACGTACCTGCCAGGTGCGACAGATATCAAAGTCTGGCCCTGTTTTGGTGTCAGGGAGAACACCCTCCTTCTCGTACCGGGTTGCCTCTTCCTCAACAGCACGGGCATAATCTGCCTCCAGAATGTGACTATCATCGACATCTGGTTCGATGGTGGCCGCCTCGGGCTGTGTACTGCTCCTTTGAGCTGTAGCCGGGGTGCTTACAGACTCATCAGAGAGTTCTCAGAGTAGTGCGCAAATGCGGCCTACACCGTGAGCCTGTGAGCGAGCTGTGAAACTCTGAGACGGTGGTGGAGACAGGCTGTTGGGGGGCAGATTGGACTGTGGAGAATAAATCCCTCGCCAATATTTGAGCATCTATAAGTAATACACCCAGGAGTAAGTTTAATGTGCGTGTGCAACAAGAGAATCTACGCACCGCTTCCCGAAGCCAGCGCCGGACATCCGCAGCTTTCTTGGCTGTCCAGTGCTCGTCTATCCAGGTAAATTTGAAGCCAGGGTGTAAAACTGAAAAAAAAGGCTTAGTATGACAAACTTTCCATTAATAAAAAATATGGTGCTCACCCATTGCGAGAGCATATGCTTTACTTTTCCGTGCGATGCTCAGATATTTGTGCAGCCGGCCGATTGACGCATTGATTGCGTGCTCGAGAGTACAGAGCTTACTACGCAGAGCACGCAATGCCTCTAGTAAGCTCTCGTACATGGGTATTGAGAGCGGGAGGGTTGGTGTCTTCTCGTACGAGAGAAGCTGCTGGATGCAGTGAAATACATGTAGAAACCTATGGATATCATGGAGAACTCTCAGCTCCATCTCATCGAGGGCGCTTTTGCGAATATCATTCTGCTTCTGCATATTTAAAAATGCTTCGACTGCCTGAATAAGTAATATCCAATTGGAAACAAAGGTGAGGTTTCGCATGATTGAAAGGAGAGAAATATGAACCTCATATAGCTTGAGAGCGCGATCAATCATCATAAACAGCGCTGACCAGCGCGTGTCCACATCTCGAAGGAGCTCTTTTGGCTTGGGGCCAGAGGTTGAAGAGTCCAATGACTCAGCTGCGACAGCAATCAATGCCCGCTTTGCTGCCATTGAGAGAGCAATAGCCTGGCGAAGATCTCTGCGGCGCTGCCAAGATGCTCGGCAAACACGTACTAATGCACGGCAGCAAGTCACAGGATCCTTTTGCAAGGCAGACAGATATGCAGGATCAGCCTGAAGCGCTGCATTGGACGCAGCGTCCATAGCACTGTCATCGTCGAGATCATCGTCACTGTCGTAGTCACTATCGTCGTCACGACTTGCATCTTTGCCGTGCCAATCGTTCTGCACCTTTGTCAGCATTTTGAGTCCAGCCTTGACAGCAATATTGATAATGTGCGGAAAGCATCTGTGACAAACAAAGCAGTCAGAGTTTAGAAAATATCCAAAGATGCAACTTTCTCACCGGACCCGGTTTCCAATGGGATCAAATGGTATCCCATTTTGTCTGAGGAGCCGCGCAAGCTCACACATCATGGTGTCGTTGTTAGACGCATTGTCGAGCGTAATTTGACCGATCTATCATTAGTGTGAATAAATTAATCTTTGGCAGACAGTGAAGCTTCAAACTTTGTGCAGAATGCCATAATCCTTGAGTATACCATAGAATATTCTGGCAAGATTTACGCCGGTGTGATTCACAGGCACTGCTCGAAATGCGATCAGCCGAGAACGTATCATGAGGTGTCCATTCTTGTCCTTTGCCATATAGTGTGCTGTAATCGCCATAAAGCCGAGGAGCTTGAGATTACTCCAAAGGTCAGATGTATACGAAATGCGGCCCTCGCTGACCTTAAGGACTGTCAGCACAAAGTGCACAGTAAAACAAATCCAAGCACTGAAGTTCGTACCTTCAGCTCTTCGACAACCACGCCAAAGTCCACTGCACAATGCTCCTTAACAAGGTCTGTGAGCATAGTGCGATGCGGGATGTCCATGTCCTCTAGGTGATCGCTTGCGTAGACGATGAGATCCCGGAACTCCGGGCACTCGACAACGTTGATGGACTGTGGTTTCAATGCAAGCGTAGTCAGCATAATTTCTGAGGAGAAGAAATGAGCAACTTACCTGATCATTAACCACCACAAAGCGAACAAGTTTGTTGCGAAATTCTGTCAGGCTGAAGGGTTCGCGAGCCTTTTCTGACGGCGAGGAATCGTTCGCAGATACATCCCATCCTTTGAGCTTCTCCTTGGTCACCGCTGACTAATAGTTCTGCGCGTGGTCCTTCTTCAGATGGCGACACACATTTCCAGTGATCCCATCACTGTTCTTCCATGCTCTCTACTTCGTCCTGGCTCAAGATAAATGTGACTACACAAAGAAGACAAATAAATAGTGGCCACTTACGGACAAAGGCGACACCTCACGTAAGAAGACGTTGGGCAACGCCTTGATGGCGTAGAGTCTGGCGCAGGAGCCTCACCATCAGTGTCATTGTATCCGACGCCATCGGTGAAATTGGCCGGCGCGCCTTTCGTCTGCACTGGTAGGACGTGAAACCAGACGTCGGATGCAAGTGTCGAGTCCTCTGACATGTTGCTGGCTGCTAGCAGCGAGCAAAAATCCACATTGGATTTTTGCGAAGCTGTCAGTGGTGTTGAGTCAGTGTTGCTGGGCTCAGTGGGAGGCAAGATGCAGGGGCCAACTCCTGGTACGAGAGGTCCTGGCACATCAGACAACAATGTGGCATTGGCTTGAGAGCGCTTTGATGACGGTGCTCCGCCCTCATTGCGTCCGCGTTTCTGCTTCAGTGCTTGTACTGGCTGCGGAGGCGACTGGACTGGCACAGAGGCAGCCGGCCCAGAGTTCTGAGGCATCAGTGCAGCTGAAACAGAAGGAGAAGGCTGACTGTGAAGATGTGGGCCAGTAGATTGAAGCAACGGAAAGGCTGGTGAGCCATAGGGGTAGGTGTATAGATGCGGATAGGCTGGGTGGTGCCAATAGAAAGTCACGGATGGATGGGAGCGACTAGTGGAGTCTTCTCGTTGTTGGGACTGGCTCATAGCATGAATTTGAGGCTGAGAAAGAGAACCGGTGGGCTTGTTTGACACAGCTGCACCTGATGTATTATACCTGGGTGTCAGAGAGAAAAAATGCGCAGAGTGTGCTATGTACTTCACACTCAGGAGCCAGATTATTGACCTGTGAAGTGTGGCTTGAGTCACTTGTTGTTTCAAGTTGAAAGAAACGCACCGGCTGCCCTGGTCCCTGGGCAATAGCTCGTGCAGTAATTGGGTCTTGTGTGATTTTTTCAAATAAATATATTGATCTATCATGTTACTCTAGCAACAACCTCAGGAGATGACGGAAGTGAAAGGGGCAAACACAGCTACAGGCAATAAATCGAAACACGAGGAACACTAACCACGGACGCGACGCGTTCTCGTGCAGTCTTGCCTGACCGCGTCGAACTAGAATTGATGGATGGCGTCTGAGTCGGCATTCTCCGAGTGGGTTGCAACGAGTTATCCGGCTTGAATCCGCGCCCATCCGGATTGAACGGATTGGCAACCCATCAGGCCGGATCGGATTCTATCCGGATAGAATCCGAATCCGCGGCAACACTAACCTGAGAATTACAAGAACCTGTGTCCTTTATCACATCTCTTTCAAAAAATCACCTAGCTGAGGAAACAGGGAATCTAGCGAAGCATACAAGACTCAGATAAGCATGTAACTTGTAACATATCTGCAAAACCAAGCCGGTCAATCTCACTATACCTGAAACTGAAGCTGTGAGTCTAATGTGCATGCTCTCTGCACAAGACCTGGGTTTAACAGGCACTCTTCAGGTCTCAGGACCATTCGGAACCTTGTACATCCACAATTGCAAGCATCTCTAGTACCTCAAGGATTAACATGATGCCTGGGCCGACATGTCAGTGAGAAGTAATATTTCTGGACAGCATACTCCGCTGTGCAGCCGCAAGACCCTTGCTGAAGGGATAGATGGCAACAAATGATTTCCAAAGCAGGGAGAGGAAGAGCATAGTTATCGATGCATATATCTAGGGGAGAGCAATCGAGAGTATAGGAATCAGGGAGTGATAAAGCCTATACTTTATACCGCCGCCCGGTCTTTGTGAAGAATGTCTGGAGGACATAGACTTGTAGGCTGTGCAGGAATTAGCGGAAATGTAGTTGTGGCAGGGAGGGAGATAGGAGAACATACACTGCCATGCCAACAATGCCCATGACTTCCAGGGAGGCGTACCAGAAGAGCTGGCTGTGAGAGAATCAGGAAAGCTGAGAAGGGGACAGGGGATAGCGTACTTCATAGTTGATTTAACAATGTCGAAGCCGCGGTTCTCGCGTGTATGGAAGCTAGCAAAAGTCGTGAGTAATAGCTAACTGCAAGCGAATGAGGGGCGCACTATTTCTGCGTACGCTTGATGTTCAAGAGCATGCCGTTCAGACGGAAGATGCTTTCTTCAAGGGCGGTTGTCTGCTCGGAGATCTGGGCTGTGCGCGCGGGAGGTTCGCGACGGGGCTCACTCTCGACCATGATGTCAAAATCAACGAGCTTTTCTGTGAGGGTACTCATGTCATTCTCAAAGCAAAAGGCGTATTCTCCGGGGGTATTGGCTGTGAGCACGTAGTCGCCTTGACGCTCACGCTGGCCATCGAGGAGAACCTTCTCGTTGGGGTCGCGGACTTCGAAATCGATGTCAAAGGAACCGCCGGACTGGACCTGCACGAGGGTGAGACGGTGCAGAGAAAAGTTGGGAGGGGACGTACGGCAAAGTAGAACTGGGAGACATCAGAAGGTGAAGAGTGCTGGCAGAGGCAGAGGACGTACGCCGAGCTTCTCGCCAGCTTTGTCTACGTCGGCGTAGAAACAGAGACGTTCGTTGGCGGCGATGGCGGTGGTCAGGGCCGTCGCGGCGACATGCTCGGCAAAGGCAAAGGCGGCGAGTACGGACAGTCGCATGGTTTCTGCTCAACCCGTAGCACATGGCGTCTACTCTAGACTGCACGCCACGTGGCGGACAAATACCGCGCAAACAACGCGCTTCTCGTTGCATTCCTGTCAGTGGTCGTTGCAGACGATATATAAGACCCCGCCCGGGGCCCTCGCTGTCCCTTGCGATGTTTTCCTTTCCCGCCACTCCCCCACAGCGCACCTCGCGCCTCGCGCTCGACTCGCCCTTTTTCCCGGGTCCTTCCCTCGCCCCATACGATTCGCCCACTCCCCGCCGCGACTGCCCCTACCCCGATCTTACTGCCCGCCCATCCTTCCGCACTCTCACCGCTGCGGACACCCTACTCCACCTCGCTACCTCCCCGTCTCTGTCCTCGCGGCTTGGCCTCTATCCTTCCGCTAGCACCGGCTCCAATGCGCATTCTCAGAGCACCCAGAGCACCTTTCCGTCATCCCCTGGCCCGTGTACGCCAAGCCGTAGTATCCTCCCGCTCGACCGTACCAAGCTCGATGTGCTGTTCCATCCCTTCAGCTCGCCGCATGCACTCTGGGACTCGCCCCGTTGTCTTGGGACTTCTGACCACCCTACGTTCGACGCCGTCTCGTGCTCACCGGTCCTGCACGAGAGCGAGCGTAAGGAACAGGAACGTCGTCGCGCGCTCGAGCAGGATGCTGAAGCGCACCTACTCCAGCCTCCGAGTAAGCGGCGAAAGACTGGTGAGATCTTCTCCGAGTCTCAGAGTGCTCGGCTCACTATACATAGATAATACTGCAGAGAAGCCTGTGAATAAAGCAGGCCGCGGCAGCCGCATCCGCGGTTACCGTCGCTTACTGACCGCCGCCATATCTCATGCCGACTTCAAGCTCTCGACTCATTACGCGCATACTGACCTTGATAATGATAATACTGACAGTGTGCGTCCATTGGTTCCTTCGTTGAATCATCTTACCGACCACTCGACAGCCTCACGACTACATTACTGACCGGCACTCCAGTGTTGACGCTGAAGGACCGATAATTGCGTCATCGTCATCACCAGCCATCTCACTCGAGCTGTTGTATCCAAGCTCCCCACCACACCGCTACGCTTCATCAAATACATCCCTTTCGCCCCTTTCAGAGCTCTCCGATCCTACGAGTGCTACTGTTTCCCCATCACTCGGTCGTAGCCCCGCTATTCCGTCCTATGCCGTGCATGAAAACTCAGCGTCGCGCACCTGGCCAGGCAGAGGCACGGCCATGAGTATTGGCACTGCTGCTGTTACGGGCACCGGCAGAATCACCCGTCCAAGGACCAACGCAAACAGCGCTTCAGTAGCCAAGCGCACGGGGAGCATGAACGACAGCCAGCAGCTGCGCCATCCGCCATTCTGCCCCTTATCTATCCACGGGGCCAAACTTGGCGGTCGAGATGTCTCTCCTAAGCGACGCGAGCCAGAGCGGAAAATGAGCACCGCGCGCCGTCTGCGGCAAGACGCAAGGCTCGGTCCTCGTAATGTGCACGTACAAAGCCAGGACGTATTCAAGCCGGAAGACTGGGTGCGTAGTCCTCCACGAACGCGTGCACACACACGAGCCGTGAGGGGTCTTTCCGCGGCGACTAAGCCTGCTGTCTCTGATGCTGCCTCAGTGGGGAGTTTTACACCTGGTTCTCACGAGAGACGGAGCCGTGTAAACGCTTCCTGTGATGACGACAGCTGGTACGACGATGATGACTGCGACAAATTCCTTGAAGCGTCAGCAACGAGGACGCGTACATACTCTAAACCTAACCGAATCACGTGCCACACCGAGCAACGCCCCAATCGATCAAACGAAACGCGCTCAGCAGACTTGTCGCGACGAGATAAAGATGATGAGATTAGCGGAGACGTCGAGCAAGGATCCACGGCGGAAGAAGAGCCTACAATGCAGCTCGAACAGCGCACTCTCCCTTCACACATTCCGCGCCACGCCGGCTTTCCGCTCTTCTATCGCCGTTTCGCCGTTCCTGCTTATGGTCTTAGTGTCCCTTTCCCGATAGGCATCTCATGCGACTGGGGCACGACTCCGGATCTCACGCACCTGGCACAGAACGCAAGCCATGCGGAAAGCGTGGGCTTTGCGCCACGAGCGGAGATGACTCACGTGCTCGGTAGTGCCATGCCCAATGCGTCGCGTAGTGCGCTCGACTTGTATACACCGCGGTGGGTGCGCGGAAGGGGTGGTACCAAGGTAAGCTTGCGTTCTCGACCTTTAGATTAGCTCGCGATTAGTGGCTGCAGCCTGTTTGGTTTCTCTCGTCCATCCTCCTTGCTCTTTCTATACTCATCGCCCACTTTTTGCATCCTGTTCAGTGCTAACGTGTCGCGAATTGTAGGTCGGCCTCTGCCCTGTGTGCATCGAACCTCCCACTCGCGGCGGCGTGGGTCATAAAATGTGGCTCAGCATGAAGTTTAGTGCTTATAAGTGGTGAGTGCGCTCGCTCTCGGGAGACGTGGTGTGGGAGGTGTCGAGCGGTGCTTAGCCGGAATTTCGAGACGACTGCCCGCGACTCTCCTTTTCCATGCTACTCCAGGTTGAGATGCTGATCGCTCTCTGCAGAGTTGTCCTGTCTTCCATTGCCTACCTACGTCTGACCGAAAGCCGACAGCTATCACATGCAGTATGCTCATGGTACGTCTGTCTTGTTATTCTTTGGACGTTCATCTGATGGTGTCTTGTCATTTTCTTTTTGCTTCGGGCTCGTTCGGTCTTCAAATCGTCTTACTAACTCGCTCTATATTGGTAACGGTGGTGTTTCCTTCTCGCGTTGCTCCCACTTTCTCCCCTACGCCATACGTTTTGCCTACAGGCATCTCCGCTGCGGGCACACCCTTCTCGCCACCGATCGCCTTTAAGCAACTGACACGACCGAACGCAGGAAGGCATGAAAAGACGCGTATCCTCCAGGGCCGGTGTCACTCGTGTTCAAAATGGGTTAACATCGAGGGTGTGAAGGATGTCGAAGTTAAGGTGTGTTCTGGCTTTGCGCAGCTAAACTCGGCCCCGTGTGGAATAACAAGGAAGATTATATGCGGATGCTTACCCCGTCTTTCTCTTGCTGTGCGTGTAGGTACCCGAGATCTTCTGGTGGAAGCATGCGGCGGCCTGTCACGGTGGAAGCACTATCCCTGGCGAAGGCAGTTGCTATGTCGAGGATAATGTATGGAGGGCTGCTCTTCACGCCAGCCAGGACTAGTTCAACTCTGTGGCGCGCAGCCTTGGGGTCTGACAACTAGACCCACTTACACCCGCATCCGGCTCAACTTTCGCATCCCGGAGTCCAGCTCGTCTCCTGAGCCTCGATGCTCAAACACGGCGATTCTCACTCCACCTGCGCTTTCGCTTGACCCGATTCGTTCCGGTCCTATCACGGTTTCTCGCCCAAACATGCATAATCGTCGCATCTTCTCTGAACTGTAACACAAGATGTCGCCCATCCTTCTCTAGACGTCCCTTCTCTTGACACTGTTGATCGCTCTCAGGACGGCCGATCCACGCTCACCGCTGGCTATCTCATACCTGTCTTTGCTGTTCCCTACTCGCTTCTCGTGCTTCTATCTGCCTGCTGATCTCGCATTTACGTGTTCTCGCCTTCAAACTGCATCGATAGCTTTGTACTCTTCCGATCCTGGACCTGACGGATTCATCTCGTCGTCTCATTGCCTCGGTCTGTATCACTGCTCTCTCGCCTTCGTTCTCGTTGCATCGCTTCTCTGGTTCGCTGTACTTCTATCTTCTGCGTTGCTGCCTTTAATTGCTCTCGTTTCAGTCTGTCCTATCTGCCCCCCTACACTCGCTTCGCTGCCGCATATCGTTCGCACCTTGGCTGCTCACGCTGTTTAAATTTTTAGTCATACGTCGGTGACCTTAATAATAGGTTCTAGCTACTGTATCATATCTCCCACTGCATGTATTATTCGGTTGTACGTTCCTGCTCTCGGACTCAGATGGACCTCGGATGTAACTACCTGCAGCATGATATCGCATCGCATACTTTTGCACAATCGGACATTGACGTTCGTCCGTGGAAGCAGCGCTTGTGTTTCAACATCATGAATTTGTACTACGCATACAAAATGCAATAAACTGAGATATGAGGTGCATGGACTTTGCAGTTGATAGCTCTGTAAATGAAAACAATGCAGAGGACATGTGTATGCGAGGAATCATCTTGTAAGGAGCAGATGTGAGGGGATGGCGGTATGTATACGTATATGTATAAAGACAATATTTGGATGGTGGTGTACAACGGCCAGAGTTATACGGGGCAGAAGTGTCCGGGCTTGGGGTATGCGTCGCGGTAGTCGATGCAGTCGTCCAGTAGCGTAGAGGACGAGCGGGAGTCTATGGCGACAACTTAGAAGGCGAAACGACCGCAACGAGAACGCAGATGTCTTTCGCGTGAAGTCAGCATTGGAGACACAATGAGAGAACGGAGTTGGACACGTACCATCTGGCTTCCCGCCGTCAAACCACCTGCCCTGCTCCCGCGCTCGCCGCGCGAATGGGATCTCATCCTCGGCGTTGATGGGCACGGGTCGCGTTGCAGCGGCAGGTGCACGTCGGAGGCCCTTGCGCTCTGAGACGCACCGTGCACGCGAACAAAGCGCCTCGCTGAGCATGCCCGCGAGCGTGCTCCTGCGGAGCAGTCCGTTATTCATAGCGGCCCCACTTGCTGACGCAGGTGGTGGTGCAGACATGAAGGAACGCCGGAAACGGACGACCTCGTCGAGGATGTCCTCGTCCCAGAGGTTATCACTCAAGCCGTCAGACGCGAGGACGAGGATGTCGTCCGTCTCAACGGGGATTGCGAACACTTGTGCGTCGCGTGGACGCGTTGATGACGCTGGACCGAGCTGTACAGGCGTATTGAACTGTGTGGCACGGGCGTTAGTATGACGTGCAGGGGTGCGGACGGTGGGAGCAACGGATACGTACATCCCACCACATCTCCTCCGTCCGCCACACGATGGCATCGTCCCGGATGAGCATAGCCATACAGTCGCCGAGATGCGCAACTCGTAACACAGCACCACGGTCACTCGTCGGCGTATGCACGGTCTCGGCGCGGCGAAGCTGGTGTGGAAGCAACGGCACTGGTATTCGCGGCTTCGGCGCTTGATTGGTCGAGTGGTCGAGAATCGCGAGAAGTGCGGTCGAAGAGCCCTCCAAGAGGGGGACTGGCGCTGCGGTAGAGTTCAAGGGGTGACAGCGTTGACTTGGTGATGCACTGCGCGCCGCAGAATGCGGCATGGACGAGGGCGCCTGCTCTGAGCTCGTCCCTGGCCGTGAGAATTTTGCATCCCACCGCGCGTTAGGAGGGTCATCGTCTCCAGCATCGGGGGGTGGAATAACATGTGCATGCAACGTCTTGTCGTACGCTCGTTCAAGGACCATGAGCACGTCAAGTCCGTCCGCGAGCTCTTCCAGTGAATCGTCGAGCTCCTGCGATAGCAGCCCGTGTTCGGACTCCTCCGCACTAGGACGCCGAAAAGGTAAATATATGCGGCGCCCCGAAAGACAAGTATACACGGACCTTACGTCGTAGGCGTCTGGTGAGTGTCTTCCTGAAGCAGTCTCTTCGCAACAATAGTCCATAAGTCGATGCGCAAATAGCGCACTTGGACTCGGACCCTCGCCCCGAGCTGCTTTGGACGTCCCTGAGGATGATAGCGATGGTGGAGACAGAGTAACGGCATACCTTTGCCCTTTGCCCTTGCCCATCCACCGACGCCATCTGCAATGCCCATCGCATTCTCCCGAATAAAGTACGCATCCTCGCCCACCTGTACGGCATGGCTCCCTTCGTGTGACGGGCCACTCGAAGTAAACGGTTTGTTCATATGGCCACCACGGCCAGCCCGCGGATCTCGCGAGTGTTTGGGGATGCCATATGCGCCGACGTCGAGGTGGTAGCGTGTCCGCTGGCGTTTTGAGGGGTGTGCCGTCTCGGACCCGCTTTCCAAAGATGCGTTGAGCGGAGAGGAGCCAAAGGAGGTATACGGGTAGAAAAGAGGATAATACGACGCATTGTTGTTGAGAGACGACTGTGACGAGCCTGAAGAAAATGCGAGAGGGTACGGAGGCGGTCCCGAATGTTGTGAGTGACCTTGCGGAGCGTTTGACTGCCCGGAGTTGGTGTGCCCTTCCTTGACTTCTGCAACTAGTCGGGTTGAGACAGCGTAGTTGCTCGGACCCGGTCTCGAGCTAGGTGGTGGTGGTGACGGGGTGTCAAAGAACGCAAAAGGAAGGGGTGCTTGAGATGCGGTATAGAGTGAGCGAGATGAGCAGGCTGAATTTGAGCGGACTCGCACGACCGGTGCCGAAGGCTGAGCAGACGAGGACGCCGCGAGAGGTCGAGGGATCGCCGAGTAGAGTCGTTTGTGCACCTTCATCGCTAGCGACGGAGCGGAGAAGAGAGGAGGGGCGACGGCGAAGGAAAAGGCGGTAAAGAACAGTGTGCAAAGTAATAAATGGAGTAGCGGCTCATCAAGTGCGGGGAAAATGCGGCCCGGCTATCCCCGATAGTAAGTAGACGCCTAACCATCCCCGGTATGCGACCTTGGGCTGCATGTCGGCCAAGCGACGGACAGAAGGCATCTCGAAACAAGGCCCGCAAGACGACATCGGTAGTGGCCTTTCCCATGCTCTCAGGTCATGTTAACCTGCAGGATAACTTCCGCAATCGATATGATACAGCCTCGCATTCCACTGCGCGCCGTACGTCGCCTCTCGCGGCAAGCACAGTCCCACTAGTACTTGTATACCAACCGCAACTTATCTGCACGCTTGAGTTGATGTCTACCCCAATACTGCATGTCATCCAGACACTGGAGCAAGTGATCCTGCGTTCGTCAAACCATTTGGTATACTGTACATTCCATGCGATGCTTTCATGATATTCTACTGCTTCCGGAGATCACGATTTTGCACCCTGAGTAGCTCACGCTGTACGAAGCTTCATATGCACACTCTTCGCACGTGTGAGCTGGTCGTAGCCTTGGAGACGAGTATTCAGTATGCCTAAGCGGCAGACATGAATACCACGGGACAACGCACCGAATTTGCTCAGGCTGATACCGCGTCCGCTGTTCTTTACGCCTGTCCAAGCAAGTGCAGGGTCCAGGTAGTCGCACCTACGCACAGAGCTCTGGGTTAGACTCTTGCTTGACGGCTGATGAGACAACTTACCGGTTGAGGAAGACCGTTCCCGCTTCGATACCCTCCGCAAAGACCTCTTCAAACACTTGGAGCGACTCCGAGCGGGACGCGTCCGTCCATACCGAGGCCGTAAGTCCATAGGGCGAATCATTCATAAGCTTGAGTGCCGCCGCGTCCGATGAGACCTTCACACGACCGAAGTCAGTCGCCGCGAAAGACAAACGAACGAGGCGTGCACACCTTTTGGATGCCGACAATGGGACCAAAGGTCTCTTCCTGAAAGCTTGTAAGTATGTGCGCTCTGTTATGGGGGCATCGGACGTACTGTCATGACTTCCATTGCTGCGTCGGAGCTCGAAGTCAGGTGGCGCGCATGGAGAGCAAGGAGAGCAAGGAGAGAGGCTTACAGTGATCCACGTCGATGAGGATCTGTGGTGCAACGTAGGTCGTACCGCTGCAGAAACGTTAGACCATGTAGCCAGTTAGGGAAGAATGTAGACAGGCGGTTTTCGCAGAAGGTCCGGCCGGTGCCCATAAGTGCTGGGACACGAGCAGGCAGCGGAAACGGCAACTCGGAATAACGAAACTTACGTCTCGGCAGTGGGGAAGAGCTCTTCGGGAATGAGGGCCTGAGCACCTGCTTTGACTGTGCGCCATCGAACCAATGATCGTGCGGCGAGTGAAAGACAAAGCGGCCAGCACATGGCAGTGACAACGAGAGACACCGCACGCCAAACGGTAAATGGATACGAAGTGGACGTTTTGTTAGCACAATTCCTGCACGCGAGCTGACAGAGATTCCACTTACCAGCATCCTCAACCTGCTTCCGTATGCGCGCTGCACTCGCGAGGCTGACAACGGGACCGAGATTCGTATCTTGCTGAGTCGGGTCGCCAAGCTTGTACTTCTGTGGTAGAAGAAGCGAGGGCATCAGCAGCGTTCTTCAGATATTACATGCTTGATATGGGGAGCGTGGCCGTATGGAGACGCATCAGTTGGGCACTTAACATACCTTTGTGAGCTCAGCAAACTTGGCGATGAATGGCTCATAGACATCCTCGTGCACGTAGATCCTCTGCCATCGTCCACAAAAGAAGGCTCGTTACGAGACAGTAAAGGACTGAACGGATGAGGGACATACCTCGATGGCGCAGCAGCTCTGACCAGAGTTAAAGAATGCCCCATCTGCAAGCTCTGCCACGGTGTAGTCCAAGTCTGCATCAGAACGTACATACGCCGGATCCTTTCCTCCAAGCTACGCGACCTGTTAGCACTTCAATGTATTCCTGAGAGACGGCTCTCACCTCGAGTGCTACGCCCTTGAATCCACGCGCTTGAACAGCAGCTTTCTCAACTGCCTGCCCCCCGAGCACACTGCCCGTGAAGCTGACAAAGTCGACCTGTGGGTGTTGCACGGCGTGCGTCGTGAGCGCGGGCGAGAGGTGCAGCACCTGGATGCAGGCAGGTGGAAGGCCCGCGCGCGTGAGGGCCGTTGCGAACCGTTCTGCCGTGAGCGGAGTTTGAGGAGAGGGCTTTAGTAAGACAGCGTTTCCTGCGATGATTGCTGGCAGGACGGAGTTTATGGAGACGAGGTAGGGAAAGCTACGATAGTAGTTAAGATTGCTCAGGGTAAAGCAGCAGAGAGAGGGGAACGCACTTCCATGGCGAGATAACGAGAACGACTCCAAGGGGGACACGCTTGATGTACCTCCGGAAGCCAGGCTTGTCTGTATCGGAAAGGGAGACGTCGGACAGAGAAGACTCTGCGATAGAGAGCATGTACTCGGCGCGTTCGAGCATGCCGCGGATCTCGCCTGGAGTTTGCGACACGGGACTGGAATTAAATCTGTGAACGCATTCACAGGCGTAAGGGATAGGGAGAGACGCACCGGCCCATCTGGAGAGTGAGCTCCATGGGGATCTCGTCGCTCATCTTCTTGAACTCTTCCTGTGGATGTGAAGAACGCGAATATTATGTACATTGTCGCAGTGCCATGAAATATATCTAAAGCGTACCATGAATTTCCTCCCTACCTGAATTCTCTCCTGGAGGGGGGCCTTCGCCCACTGCGCCTGAGCCTCTGCGGCGCGCTGGATGGTGATATCGAGCTCCTCCTCGATAGGATATGTGCGCGAGATAAGCGGCTGCTGGCTGTGAGGAATAATCGTAGTCTGTACTTCCGCCATCGTAGCTGTTCTCTTCGTCGATGTCGTCGTCGTTAGTGAGCAAGCCTACCGAAGGCGGGCTATCCCTAGTACTCGGCCTGCTACAATGAGCGTTTACCATGCGAGATCATGTGCGGCGATCTCCGTACGCAAATCTATCCTTTAGACGCCTTCTCGCCTCTGTCCGCTCGTGCGGCGGATGAAAGCGAAATAGTTACACCCAGGACGACCTCGCAGGCGCGCCCTCATTTCCCTCTATTTCACTCGCTCTATATATTACAATGAGCCGCGGCGGGCGAGGATTCTCTGGTGGTCGTGGTGGTAAGTTTCGTGCTACTCCGTGAAGGAAGTCGTATTCAAAAATGTAGGTCGCGGCGGCGGAGGTGGACGGGGCGGGTTCCAGCAGAGGGATATGGGCCCGCCCGATACAGTACTAGGTGCGTAGAAACTATATCTACATCAGTATCCCTTTCTCACAGCATATCATTCGTAGAGATGGGCTCGTTCCTCCATGCAGTCGAGGACGAAATGCTCTGTCAGTCGCTCATGCCGGACAAAGTCCCACATTTCAACGCACCAATCTATCTCCAAAATAAGTCTCAGATTGGCAAGGTTGACGAGATTCTGGGGCCCATCAACGAGGTCTACTTCTCTGTCAAGATGGGTGAAGGCATGGTCGCGAGCTCCTTCAAGAAGGGAGACAAAGTCTATATCTCCGGCGAGAAGCTCCTCCCAATCGAACGGTTCTTGCCCAGGCCCAAGATTGCTGGGGGTATCACAAGTGCGCTCTTTCAGCTTTTGTGCAGGCTCCGACTAACTGTGGACTCATACAGAAAAGCCAAGAGGTGGTCGGGGCGGCTTCGGTGGTGGGCGTGGTCGGGGCGGCCCATCAGGGCGCGGTGGTCGTGGAGGAGCATGGGGAGGAGATCGCGGTGGCTTTGGTGGCGGTGGACGCGGCGGCTTTGGTGGTGGCCGTGGCGGCTTTGGTGGTGGACGAGGAGGCGGCGGGGGACGTGGTGCACCGAGGGGCGCGCCGCGCGGTCGCGGCGGATTTGGCGGTGGACGAGGTGGGCGAGGTGGTTTCCGTGGTTCATAGTCTTTCTGTTGTACTTTTGCACATCATCCTCTTGCTCTATTTCAGTTTTTCTCTACCTCAGTATTGGAAGACCGGTCCTATTGTTGTCCCATGAAATCCATACCTGCCGGAGGAGCATCTCAAAAGTAACAGTATGATTGTGTCGCGGAAGGTGACCAAAGAGACTACCAGCTAGCCCATGCACGACTTGACTAGTATCGTGATCTATGAATAAAGGCACTGTTATATGACTGGATAGTATACAACGGCTAGTAGCGCTATGTGAGCTGATACTCGGTGTGAACAATACAGGTGCTACGGTTTAAGGTTCTTAATTTCGGCGGTGGCAACTTTAAGTCTCTCAGATCGTTCGTGTTGTAGTCGTACGCTCTGCGGGACAATGAACATGAATGTTCTATCAAGCTCAACGGCGTCACGCACCTGCTGCAGCTCGTCTACGAGAGCAAATGTCCTCCTCGCTGTGTCTTCCACCGCTGCATATATCTCCTCCGGCACTGCACATAGTCTATTAGCTTTCCCACTGAGCACAACAAGAGAAAATCCACTTACAGTCTGGCTCCAATGAGCTCTCGTCCTCGTCGGCGACGATCGCCGCATACTCCTCTGCCTCCGTGTCATCTACAGCACGCTGTGTATCTAGAAGTTCTTGCATGAGCCGTTGCACCTCGGCGGGCTTCTCGCGTCGCTTGCGCGCGATCTCGCCGTCCCACTGGAGTCGCTGGTCCGAGAGCGACCAGATGTGCCGATCGAGGCCTTCGTCAAAAGGCTCGATACCGCCTGCATAGAAAACCCGCAGATATGCCATGAGTAAGTATACCGAGGGGCAGGAAAGAAAGCGCGCCTTGTTCGTCTGCGTCAAGCTCCTCGAAGTTCCTGCCGTTTACGCGCAAGTTGGGCCTGCACATCTCGAACGTGCGCTCTATGAACTATCCCGCGCATGAGCAACTCCTTCCTCAGCCTCGCTGACCTACGGCGTACCGTGTCAAGCGCCGCCTTCAATCGCTCTTGTTCGGCGGGTGTTCGACGTGAGTCCGCGAGACGCGCTTCGAGCTGGGCTCGCGCAGCGTCGGCATAGCTCCGGCGGATCCGCGCCCAGTCGTGCAGACTATCGACCGCGACGCGCGGCACGTCTTCACGCTCTTGTTCTGGCTCCATGCTTAGGGTGAAGTTGTGTGCGATGAGCAAAGGGTGTGTGTGGCGGAGAGCAAGATGTTGTAGTATGTGTGGCGCATCAAAAGCGTGTCGCGCGTCTCACAAGTTTGTGTATTTGTGCACGATGCATATGCGCAAGAGAGTACCGGTATACAGCAGAGTCCAACCTGCACAGGGGAAGGCATGCATATCCTGGGCTTACAATACTCGTTCCAGTGCTTAACAGAGACAATAGAGAGAACAGTCTGGATACGTAGATACACGCGGTCCATGGGGGTTCCCAAGTCATATTACAGCTTCTTAAATGTCATTATCGGTGAACAGGATAGGCTTCACGCGAGGGCACGCTCAGTGGTCGCGTGACTTCCTGTGCGGGGCGTCGTGAGGGGTCGTCGTTCGTAGGCGGACCGCACAAGGGCTCACCGGTACTCGCCGTCAGCTGCGACGCTCAGCTCTTCAATCTCACCCTGTACGCTTGAAAGCGCTTCTGCCGACGAGGCATAGAAGATCAGCTGTGGAATGAAGAGGTAAGTATATGATGTGCCTCGAAGTGAAGCGTCACTTGCCTGAGCCTTGGTCAGCTCATTGAGATTCTTGAGGGGCTCCGGCTAGACGAACAAGTTAGAGCTAAAGCTATAAAGTGACTTGAAAAGGCGTACATTATCCAGCACGGCCTTCATAAGCGTAATCGCGACCTCTGTCTTCTGCACAAGATCGTCTTCAGCGTTCTCGACTTCGATGCGCGCAGCCTCCTGCTTCGTTGGACTGGCAGTCTTGAGACTACACGTGCCCTTAGCTACTTTTCACAAGCATCGCAGCAAGACACTTACGTCTGCTTTGCGGCATCAAGTTCCAGCCTGCTTGCGCGGACTGCTTGGCGCGCCTTCACGGCGACTGCGATGGAGGTCGACAGTGTAATCTGCCAGGGGGCGAGGAACTCTGTCTTGATCGCCGTATCCTGTGCGACGCGCGCATCGGCAATCTTCTCCCATGCAGAGGCGTAGTCCGCGAGCGCCCTGCCGAACTTATCTGCCTCGGCACCAGGGGCCGTCTGGAGAGTCGCCGCTGCCTGGGTGGCGGCGCGGCCGATCGCGTGCGGGAGCGTCTTGTGCTGGTGGGCCGGCGGCGTCACTGGGGCGGGAGCGGGCAGGTTCGTACCCTTCAGGTTGGCAGCGGCAAAGTTGGTTATCCCCTGGCCGATAGTCGTTCCCAACTCTGAGATTGACTCCTGGATTGCGGCAGGGTAGTCGTACGTCTCGGACTCGTATACCTTCGTGATCCTGTACAGTGCTTCATGAGTTTACGATGACTGTCGTGAGAACTGTTAGACACACTTGAGCAGGGCGAGGTGCGCTTGACGGAGTGTATCCACGCGGGCCTCAAGATCCTTGTATTCTGTGCGAGATTGACAGACATGAGACATGAGAACTGCCCCTCCTGTATATCATTGGGCGTACAAACCCTGAGGAAGCTCGGTAATGTCTTCAGCAGCGACCTGGCCCAGTCGCTCCTTTGTTGCCTGCACGGTCGAGCTCAAACCGCGGGTCAGTTTGTTCGCTGATTGCCCCAAATTGAGGTTCGCTAGCCCGGATTGCAGAGACTTCCAGCCCGCTGCCATGTCGAGATCGGGTTGACTGAGATATGAGGACTCTATCTTGAACGTTCGTGGGGGAACAAGGAAACAACGAGGTGCGCAGCGAGGCGAATGATGAGGGCGAAGCGACAGGCGGTGTACACTATTTGGCGCTAATCCACAAAGCGCCCATCTGACGCGTGCGTGTGCTGCATACGCGTACGCTCATTCACCACCACCACAATCTACTTCCTCGTCGACTGTTACAATACTCATTATGGCGTCGGCGTCGGTATACCGTGGAGCTGGCTTTGACTTTTCAAACACTGTACGGTATGTTCGACCTTGAATAGAGTATTTACGCAGAGGTTAAAGCAGAGGTCAGAAACAACTTCCTTGAGCAGCGGGGTGTTCCACTCCCCAAAGCTACCAGTACAGGAACAACGATCGTCGGCTGTTTGTTCAAGGACGGAATAGTGCTCGGTGCGGATACGCGTGCGACAGAGGGCCCCATTGTCGCAGACAAAAACTGCGAGAAGGTGCGAGCCTCCCAGTGCGATTTCGTGTGATGTCCGACACATCGTCTGTAGATTCATTACATCTCAGACAACATTCGATGCTGTGGTGCAGGAACAGCAGCGGATACTGAGTTCACAACTGCACTCATCGCCTCGAATATGGAGATGCACGCACTATCGACCGGCCGGAAGCCGCGGGTAGTGACTGCTATGACCATGCTTAAGCAGATGCTCTACCGGTATGTGCACAGGCTCTGCACTGCTGTCCCGATGCTCAAATTGGCCCAGGTACCAAGGGCACATCGGTGCTGCACTCGTCCTAGGTGGCGTGGACATCAACGGTCCCCATCTGTTCACCATCCACCCGCACGGCTCGACAGACAAGCTGCCCTATGTGACGATGGGCTCGGGCAGCCTTGCCGCGATGGCTGTCTTTGAAGCGGGATGGAAGCCCAACATGGAGCGGCAAGAAGCGCTCGATCTCGTCACTGCTGCTATTTCGGCGGGTATCTTCAATGACCTCGGCTCGGGTTCAAATGTCGACGCGTGCGTGATCACCGCGGAGAGAACTGAAATGCTCCGCAATTTCGTGAAGCCTAACGAGCGCGTCGAGAAGGAGCGTCACTACGTCTTCCGCCGCGGTACTACCGCTATCAAGTCCGAGACGGTGCGCAGTCTCCTCGTCGAGGAGACCGTGACGCATACGGGCGAGGCAATGGACACCAGCTAGATAACAAGAGCACGATCGGACATGTACATTAATCTTCGTTTGTATGCAAGCACGGCTTCAGGCGTACGTGCCCTGCCACAAGTTGCAACTTACGCGGACCTGACTGCAACCATCTCAAATCGGCAGGTGATGGAAAGCTAAGCTAGCACTGGCGGCGTATCAGTATCGGTAGCAGAGACAGCATCACCTGCGAGCGCAGGGCAACAGCAAGACAAGAGCACTCTTGAACACTCAGTGAGCTTAAACTAGTAGCTTATAGCTTGTGACGCCACAAGGACAACATGGGACATCGACACAGATGGAATTAGCGCAAGAAAAAGCCCTTGTCTGCGGGACACCAGTATTGACCCGACATCCGGCGTATGGCCTCCACGCTCTCCTGCACAAGCGCAGAGGCGTCGCGTTGTATATTCTCGGCCTCTGCGAGTCTCTTGATGAACTCCTACGCCCAGTAGAGGCATCCACTTCGGTTCTTGTCTAGATTGTAACGATAGAGCCCTTCACCAATTACCCAGGCAATCAGCGATCGCACCGTCCAAGCCCGCGGAGTCAAGTCAAGCTCTTCTCCACTAAGAGCATAGGTAGACGTTATTTTGTTAGACTTCTTCAGACTAGATGGACGCATTGGAAGTTAGTATGTATACAATCCGTAGGAAGAAGCGGCGTGGTTGGCTGACACTAGCTTGCAGTCTCGACGGGTACTGTCCTCCTTGCAAATATTGAAGATGATTGAACGCCGGGAGGATCCATGTTTCTCAGCGCGGCGGAGACAATTGCATAAATGCGCCAGTGGATGATGAGAACTTTGTTTGCTGGGGGGTCCTGGAAAACCTGTGTAGAGCGACAGAGGCTGACCTTGATGGAAATGATGGGCGAGTTCATGTCTCCGGGCTTCAGACCTTCAATCGAGAACCGCTGGGCCAGTTCTCTACTCGGGCGACCACATTCCTCAAGCTGCAGAAGATCAGCAACACAATAACTAATGTGTCCATGATCATGACTTACTAGGTCCTTAATCTTTGCCCCGCAAAGGTCCGTTGCATTGTCCGGAATGTGTTGCGCAGCCCGAGTGCCCTTTCGAGGTGTCCAGCTCATAACACTTCCCAGGAAGTTGCGAATGTACCGCTAGGACAAGGCAATAAGTGATAACATGAGCATCTCGATGTCGCTTTAGAGTTGTAGCTTGGCACGTACTTCAGAACAAGTGAATTTGCTCAGCAGGTCAGGCTTCTTCTGTTTGATAACAGCAAGCATGAGTGCACAAACAATCACCACCATTACTGCAATGTTCAAAGTGCGAAGTGCTATAAGTTTTGACTTGACCTCTTCAACGATCTCTGGGTTCTCTGTCAAGATGCTGGTACATCCAGAGCATGCAAGAGCAGCCCATTGTTCAACATTGTGCTTTGTTGCCTGGGACCATGTAAGAGTCGTAGAATGTAGAACATGGACTTGTACGAAGTCCGGAAATGATATAGAACAGTGACTGATAATACAGGAGGCCGAAGCTAAAGTACACGACATTTCCGGCTGGTATTTATACTAACCTAGCTACTGCGGGATCAGCAGAGAAGGGACAACGTATGTACGAGAACGTCCGGGAAATGGAAGTGGTCCGAAAATGGACCGGAAATGACTCGTCCGGAAAAGGGTAGAACATTCGAGTAGGCGCTTACTGTCCGGAAATAAAGAGTAAAGAAAAACATATATCGGGACGATGGACTGATTGTAACATTAGCTCCTTCTCTAGCCAATGAGCTCCGCGAATAAGTCTTGTAGGAGTATTTCAATCGAGGATAACGGGGTTAGCCTCGGAGTTCCCAGGGAAAGCGTGACCAATGACTCCAGTAGTAATCAGGCTACCAGAGCGGCGACATTGCGGGTATGGAGTTGCTCGTCGAGGAGCTGTTGAGAAGGACCCTAGAGGAGTGAAGAATTTGCCCGCGGCACTTTGGGACATAAAGCGCGTGCGGTTAGAAGAGCGTGAGCGTGATGTCTGTTCTCGAAAGGATTGAGAGACTTCGTGCAAAGAATGCAAGCCAGAATTACGAGAGGCACGGGTGCAATGCATAGGGTGAGGGAGATTGCAAGGGTTATGAACCTGCTGACTAGCGCATGGTCCGACGAGAAGTTCTCCAGACTTGAGGTGGTTGACGTTGATGTTACCAAATTCTTGTACCCAAACGCGGTTGACGGCTTCTGTGGCATTTTGGTCAGTTGCTATGTAGGTGAGTGCCGTCACGCAAAAGTCATCGAAGGTGCGGTTAAGTTTCTCGACTCGTCGAGAAAGGTCGGTTGCATTCTGCTGAATCACCTCGACTGCCTCTCTGATAGCCCATCCATCTCTTGCCACCTCATCAAACCCTGCTTGGACCTCTCATCCTTTCTCCACAATTCCTGCAAATAGCGCGCCAGAAGTCGTGTCATCGGTCACATTGAGTAAGGCCCGGAGCGCTGTTTGGTCATGGGCGATGTTGTCGATCTTGTTAATCCATCCTCTATGATGTTGGGGATTGTTGACAATGTCTCCGAGGTAGGCAAGATGAGCAGAAGAGTCATTGGGATCACTCTCGTCGTCGAGAGGGTTGGTGTTTCGTGCGGTGATGCAGACACGGATCCCGAAGTGAAATCCCGGAGAGACTGGGATGAGTTCGGGGCTCTCTTCTTGGTGTCATCGGAATTTGCCGGCAATTTCTTCAAGAGCGGTGGTGATTCCTTGCTGAACATTGTTGGTGGTGAATTCGGATTTGGGGCTGTCGCGGTCAATCAAAGTTTCTTCTTGAAGCGGAGAGGTGGAAGTCAAGGATTTGGGGGGTGTAGTTTCTCCGAGAGTAGCCTTGGGACTGCCATTGCAGTAGCAGAATGAGTAAGGGGCCATGTTGTAGTAGTCGACTTGGAAGTTGGCTGCTGAGTGGTTGGGGTGATTCCTTTGACCTCTTTATACCTCTTCAGGATCTCCGCTGCGTTTTTCAGGTTGCCTTCTAGTTCCCATGAATTCTCAGCTGTAGGTTGATGTTTCCACTTGACTAAATACCGGCGATGTCTGTACTAGGGCCGGTGTGCAAGAATTGCTTCTACTTTGTATTCATCGTGTTTGTCAACAATCTCTGGTGGTGGTTTTAGAAAATTCTTCCCATGCTGTGGTGTCTCGTAGTATGGCGTGAGCAGCGAAGCGTGTACCACAGGATGGATCTTCATAGTGCTTGGAAGGGCTAGTTTGTATACTAGCTTTGAAAGAACCTTCTGTACCTGGAATGGCCCATGTCTCTTGGGTGCCATTTTTTTGAAGAGGTAACCGTCTTCGTGGTGAGTCATCTCCAGCCATACTTTCTGACCTTCGGTGAATGGGGTGAATTTCTGGTGGAGTCTTCCTGCTATTTGAGCTGTGGCATAGTCTAAAGCTGCTCCTGCTTCTTCATGGGCCTTTTGTCTTATCCAAAGCCATTCTTGAATTGACAGAACCTTTGATCGTGCAAAGTTCATTGGGAGTGCCTTTGGATGTGAGCCGAACATGAGAAAGAACAGAGAATGCTTTATCGCAGAATGTTCCCGGTTATTGAATGCGAATTCAAGGTTGGAAATGTAATCAGCCCAGTCGTGGGGATGGGTGGAACAGAATATCTGGAAATATGCCTGAATTTCCCTATTCATGCGTTCAGTTTCTCTGTTGGTTTGTGGATGATACGCTGTGCTCATTCATCCTTCTACACTGGTTAACTTCCAAAGTTCTTTCAAGACAAGGGAGTTGAATCGAGGTCCTCGGTCGGACAGAAACTTGTCCAGCATTCCAAATCTCTGGAAAACGTGGTTGTGGTAAAACGTTGCCATCATTGTTGCATTCATCCTTTCTGTACAGGGGATTATAATTACCTCCTTTGTATAATTGTGGTCGACCACAACCATTAAGGATGTAAAGCCACGTGAGAGTGGTAGTGCAGTGATGAAGTCGCATGTGACAAATGCAAAAGGCCTAGACCAGTGGGTTGCCCATATTGGTTGCAGTGGTGGAGTGGTTGGATGAGTGTTAACCTTCATCTGTTAGCATGCCGCGCATCCTTGTATGTAACTGGACACGAACAATTGTATTCCTGGCCAGAAGAAGTTACGCGTTAGTAATTCCGCTGTTTTGAACCGTCCGGAGTGTCTAGATATTGGAGTATCATGGTAGAGCATTGTGACTTCTTGTCGAAGTGCGAGGTTGGATGGTATGTAGCATTGAGATTGGTAGTACAGGATGCCGTTGCTTTCCGTCCAATCATCCATGGTCGTTTGTGCTGGAAATGGGATTGCATTATTTTGCATTGCCGCGCGCACGGAGTTTGCGTAGTCATCCGTTTGTCCCATCCTCCTGATGTGATCTAGTAATACATCATCGGTGTTTACCGCAGTGACTTGTTGTGGGTCATCCAGTTGCGATAGTAGAGATTGAGCAATGTGTAGCAAGCGAATGTTTGTTTCCGCAAAAAGTGTATCTGGCAAGAGTATCTGATCAACATTGTCGTCTGCTGAATGCAAGGGTCCGGAATTTTGGGTGAGAGTGTCTGATTGTACAAGCTGTGAACCTAGGCAATGATGAAGTGTGAAGTCAAACTGGGAGAGGAATAATTGCCATCTTGCTTGTCTCCGGTTGAGCCGTCTGGCTGTGCAAAAGTATGTCAAGTTCTTGTGATCTGTCAATATCCGCAGTGGAAATTGCGTCCTGAGGAGGTAATGTTGCCATGCTTCCAATGCCCTGATGGCAAGAAGTTCATGATTGTAGATCTTGTAGTTTTGCTTGGCCGGTAGGAGGAATTGAGAGTGATAGGCAATTGGGTGCCAGTCGCCATCAACATCCTGTTGGTGAAGTACTGCAGCAGTTGCGACTAGCAATGCGTCGCATTCCAGAATAAACAACTTGGTTTGATCTGGCATTAGTAGAACAGGGGCCGTGGTGAATCGCCGTTTGAGTTTGTCGAAGGCTTTCTGACATTCTGGGGTCCAAATGAACAGCGCATCTTTCTTGGTAAGATCCACTAGCGGTCATACAATATCAGAGTAGTGGTCAATGAATCTTCTGTAGAAGTTTCCGAATCCTAGGAATCCTCGTACTTGTTTGACCGTGGTGGGAGTAGGCCATTGCAATACACCATTGACTTTTACTGGATCCATTTTGATCTTGTTGTGCAAAACAATCATGTCCACGAATTCTACCTTCTCTATGTCAAAGACGCATTTCTCCAGTTTAAGATATAGGTCGTTCTCTTGGAGTTATTGGACAACTTGGATTGTTTTGCGCCAGATATCCGCTGAGTCTGTTCCGCCGATCAGAATGTCATCCATGTAGATCTGGATCCCACCTTCAATGATCATGTCTTGAAATATATCATTCATCATGGCTTGGAAGGTTGCCGGAGAATTGCACAGTCCGAAGAACATGACTGTGGGTTCAAAAAGTCCTCGACTCGTCTTGAATGCCGCTTTCCATTGGTCTCCTTCTTTGATTCTGACATTGTTATACTCTAACCAGAGATCCATCTTAATGAAGTATTTCCATCCTTTGATTCGATCGACGAGGTCGGATATCAGTGGTAGTGAATAGGAGTTCTTGACCATTCCTTCATTGAAATAGCAGTAGTCTGGGCAAGGGCGCAGATCTCTGTCCTTTTTTCCGACGAAAAAAAGGGGGAAGCCATAGGTGACTTGGATGGACGAATGTATCCTTTCCGTAGATTCTCATCGATGAAGTTGTTCATCTTTGATTCTTCTAACGGAGACAGCAGATAAACCTTGCAATTCTTAGGGGCAAATTCCGGTTTGAGATCAATGGCATGATCGTAAGATCTTTCTTCAGGAAATCTCTCCGCAGCTTTCTTCTCGAATACCAAAGAGTAGGATTGGAGGTAGTCAGGGAGCGTTGTCTCAGGTTTCCGTGTTTCTGCCTCCTGTGCAAGAGTCATGGCCGGGTTGATCTTCATTCGAATGGAGAGCCCTAGTATTGTTTATGCAACTGTGGTTGTAACCGGAATGGTATGGATTTTACTTGAGTTCAGTATCCATGTGGCTATATAATCTCTGGTTATTTTGTCATCTTGTTCAATGGTCGCTGATGAGATACGAAAGAGGGGTGGTGCTTCTGGGTCATTCGCCATACAAAGGGCTCGGATGGTGGTGTCCAACATCAGCTGGAACCTGTCACTTATCCCTGTCAATCCAAAGCCTTGGTTTCCTCGGTCTGTCACAAGTAGTTCTTCCACTTCCTAGATTGGTGGTTGAGCAATTCACTCCACAATTACCTGGGCGATGCGGTCACCTTTGGTGACTGTAAAAGAGGTATTTCCGTGGTTGACCAGGATGACTTGTATTTCTCCAGTGTAGTCTCTGTTGACTACTCCTGCTGCAACATCAATTCTCTTGAGCGCTAACCCACTTCGTAGAGCAATACATAGGTAGGTGCCAGGTGGAGGTGTCATTCTTAATCCAGTCGGTACCTTTGCTCGCATGTGAGAGGAAATGACCAAGTTTTCTATTGCAGTAAGGTTGTATTCTGCTGCTTCTGGGGATCCTTTCGTTGGAACGTCTCCTCCATCGCATTGGACTAGAAGATGTTCAGTGAGGAGTTTTGTGTTGTCAGCAGAGGATACTTGGATAATTCTGCCTTCCGAGTCTGGTTCTTCTTCCATAACAATCTTTTGAGTGGTGAAGTCAAGTATTCCGTATTTCCAGTTAATCCGTGGGTTGTGATGTTGTAGCCAATTGATTCCTAGAATAGCGTCTTGCTTTCCTAGGTGAGTAACAAACATTCTTTCCTTGGTTTCTTTCCCGCCAATTTGTACCGTAGATTCTATGTAATCCCAGATAAATCCAAGTTGGTTGGGAGTTCCATCGATGTTAAATACTGGTATTGGTTTTGCTAGGGGATATTCATGGAGTTGTAGTCTTTGTACAACTTGTCGGTCAATGAACTTGCCCTGAGCTCCAGAGTCGATGAGCGCATTGATTTTTGTTTTCTAGGGCACAAATAGAGATCACACTCTTTTAATCGTTCTAAGACTTTGTGGACTATTTTGCAATGGGAAGCAAGATTAGAGAACTAAATGAGTATATCATCAAGGTATACAGCCACCTTTTCTTCTGCAATGAAATCAGTGAAGACGGTATTCATGAGAGCTTGAAATGTAGCTAGAGCATTGGTCAGGCTGAAGTATATAACTCTTAGTTTGAAAAAACCCTAGTTGGTGATGAAAGTGGATTTCCATTCATCTCCAGCTTTAATTCTGATATTTGTATAACTCCAGCAGACATCAAATTCAGAAAAAATCTTTGCACCTTGTAGCTTGTTAATAATATTGTTAGCTAAAGGCAAAGGATAGCAATTCTGGATGGTGATGTTGTTAAGCTTTCGATAGTCTTAAATAAGTTTGAGCTTGCTGTCCTTCTTTTTAATAAAGAAGACGGGCAAAGCAATAGAAGACTTGCTGGGAATAATATAGCCTTTTCAAAGGGCATCATCAAGGAAAGCTTGCAGCTCTGAATTCTCAGCAGAGCTTATAGAGTATACTTTGGAGTGAATTGTGGCTGGAGAACCGTCTTTAAAGTTAATAGTGTGGCTCCATGACTTATGTTCCAGAAGTCTTGTAAAGTCAGTTTTTGAAAAAAAAAAAACATAACTGTCACAGTGATATTTCTTTGGAACTGGTTGTTCAAAGCTTTTGGAATACTTTAAGAGGTTTTGTTCAATAGCAATCTGCTGCAAGTATGTATATCCAGTGAGACAATAAACTTCATTTGTGGTGTTATTGAGTATACCAATTTTTACTCAGATATGATGTTCAGCTCGATTAGCTTCAACTTTAGTTAAACTCAGGACTCTGAAGTGACTGATGTAGCTTCCAAGCTGTCAGAGAGCATTATTTCACTAGTTTCCCAGTTTATAGCAAGATTGACTTTTTTTAACTATGGCGGCCTGAGAATGATATTTTTGGGCCAATATCAGTGATAAAGAATTCATAATCAGCTAGTTATTGAGAGCCAACTATAAATTTGAGTTTAACATAGTGGGTGATGGTGCCAGCATTATTGTGAGATTTGTTGATATTACAGAGTCCTATCTGTTGTTTAAGGAGATGACAACATATCTTGTTATCTTTTACAAATTTTTTATGTATGAAGAGTTTTGTCACTCCAGAATCAATCATTGCAGGAGTGCAAAATGATTTATTGAATTCAGATACAGATACAGATACACAAAAATGAGGCAAGAAACAATCTATAAATGAGATAGTACATGATGAGATGGAGTCCAAAAGGTCTGAAGTCATAACATTTTGAACTGGCACTGTTGAAGGCTGTTTCTCTAAACCAGGCAATAAAGCTGCAGCTTTAATCTGTGCCTTTATTCAAAACCCTGGCTAAGCCTGTTCATGGGCTCTGCATTCTGCTTCTGCATAAGGACAAACATGTCCTTAAGAGCAATGATGTCAGCAGCAGTATCCATAGAAGTGGCAACAATGGCAGAAGACAAAGTGGTGCACGCAGCCTGTTGAGCTCGAGGTGATTGTTCTATTAATCTGGAGAGGCAGAGCTTTTTCCAATGGCTGGGTCTTTTGCAGTGTTGACATGTGACATTCTTGTGAAAGCCTTCTGCCTTATGACGTTTAGATCTGCAGACTTTGCAGTGACTCTGAAGCAGTTGTCAAAGCTTCTTCTTGATCTCTTCAGAGTCTTTCAGTCTGGAGAACAGTTTGTCAAAGTAAGTGGCAGAGATTTTAACAGACAAAGAGGTGTCAATGTTCATGGCACTCAGATTTTTGAATCCAGAGGAGCGAAAGGCTGAGAGTTGTGATACTGGTTTGTCTTGATTGGCTGCTAAGTTTGCTTTCTGCTGATTGATAGTATGTCCATACTTTTTGACTTGGTCATAGTTTTTAGCTACCACAGAAAGGTAGGACAGCTGAGCGATATAGTCAGAGTTCATGCCAGCTTTGAAACAATCAAATAAGTCTGCTTTAGACCAGCCAGTGTGATTGAACCAAGCTTCAAACTCCGACATATAGTCAGCGAGGGTGCATAATTCTTGCCTGATGGAGTTGAGCTTTTTTTAGCCTCATTGAAGGTGTCAACAGGTTCAATCTTAGCAGAGAACTGCTTGACAAACTTGGTCCACAAGCTGTTAAACAAGGTGGAACTTTCTGTGAGCTCTTTTATGTGGAGTCTTGCCTAAATTGCCATGTCTTCTGTTATAAAGAATAGGATGGCGCTGATCATTTTGCCAAAGTCAACTAACAACTGTCCTGCAGTGTTGTATCATACAGCATCCTGTGCGTCTTGTTGAGTAAACATTTCCTTATTGACATGGACATAGACACAAAAAGCACTGCAGAAGAGCCTAGCTTTTTCTGAGCTAAAGCTGTTGAATGCAACTAGTTTCTCAATGACTAAGTGGAGCTGGAAGGAAGAGATAGAAGCCAGAGCAGTTTGAATTGCTGTAACAAGAGAGTTGACCATGTTTGTTAACACATTTATATTTAGCATTAACAATTGCATCAAGTTCATGAGATCTTGAAGATTGGCATTGCAACAAGAGGCTGTAGGTACTGTCGGAGCCGTTGGTTGTGTGGCTGGATTAGAGGGGCCAATAGGTGGGTCTATTGTAGGGGGAGGAGTTTGATGCTCGAGTGTAGCCTAGAATATGTGGATTAAAGATTCTTTCCTTGTCATAATCTATGTGTTCAAAAAGTATATATTTGTCCAGCTTTTCTACTCTAATTGAAGTACTTGTTGTTCTAAACTGTGCGAAGCACTTTACAAACTCTGAACCAGTTACATCTAAGTCTCTAAAAAGAGATATCCTTAATCTTTCTTAGGCCTCCTTTGTAACGCTTCTACTCATTATAAGTAATGACATTAACAATGTTCTTAAGAGTACAGTCAAGGTAAGCTAAGCGATCTTGAAGTTTGAAAATAGTGTTTAAGCCATCGGTGCTGACTTCAACTAGCGTGCACATTATGTGCTGCATTGGCGGTGATCTGGGCTGTTGTGCATTGTGTGCAAAAAAACTGGCGGTTGTTGTACGCAGTAAGTTTGGCAGTTTCAACAGTGTTCAAGTTGATAGTGGATGTTGTTGGTGGTGGCAGAAGTGTCGAAACATGCTTAACTATAGCGTTGAGTTCATGTGTGGTATACTAATGTGGCGTTCCTGCTTTGCACTTGTTATGTAGTTTGTTGAAGACTGCTTTAAAGAGCGGGCAATGAAGCTGAGGAGTACGCATGGCAGCGGCATGTTCGATGGTCCTAGGGCACTTGGGCAAATTTTTGGGCACTAGATTTATGCAGAAATTAGCACTAAAGCGTGTACGTCTGCCACTAGTTGTCAAAGAGAGTTACTCTTCAAATGTAGGTAGAAATAAACTTGGGTAAAACTGTGCACAGAGCACAGATAGGAGAATAGTCCAGGTGCATAAAGATCTCAATCTGATGTTGTGGAGCTTAAGCTCAACACTTTACAAGAGAGCACGGATCGTGGATAACGGCGATGAGATGGTGTGGATAATAGTCTCACAACTTTGATATAGCTTATACAACTAGCCCAATTGACCAGATATATTATGTGTTAGTAATGTAAGGGTAACAAGTAACTAATAGGCTTACCTAGCCCAATTGACCAAAAGGTTGAGATGGGGGCTAGATAACAAGAGAGTCCTACTTTATATACTGCTAGGACTATGCACAGACCAGGCATTACATAAGCCTACAGATTGCTGGGGTAGTGAGGTGACAACGCAGAAATAGAAGCTAGTGAGTTATGATATCTGCCATATCTGGACCAACAGAGGTCGGAAGTCCAATGCCAATTGAACTCCAATGGAAGGGAGTCAGCATTAATAATGTGTTGTCAAGCTAATGTAAGCCAGATGTTTGATATTGATCAGACTCTGATGGATCTATTGCCAGAGGAGGAGTTCAACCAGTGTGTAAATCATCGAGATTTAAATCAGTGTGATCTTCAATATGAGCATCTGATGACTTCGACATATGTCATATAAGAGCTATTTGATCTGAATGAGGTATAAGATACAGTGCTTTATTAATAGTTAACGGTTGAACAGAATTTTGATAGTATCAGTTAGAACACATAGCAGAATGTAAGAGTATCCCCTACAAGAGAGAAGTCTCAGTTTGACTTTGAATTGTATACATGATTGATTTGAGCACAGTATGCTATTAAGTCTGCCACTATTTTTGATTTATTTTGGAGTACAGAAAATGGATTTATTGAAAGTAAAAGGGAGGTTCTTAGAATAATAGTGTTATTTCTGGGGTGTGATCAAGGTAGGCTAGGCAATTGCAGAGTTTGAATATGGTGCTTAAATTATCACTGCTAACATCAACCAACTTAATGGTTTCAAAGATGTTGAAGCACTTGAGTGTGGCAAAGAAGCGAGATGCAAAGATACAGGCAAGGTCAGCGGTAGTGTGTTTGGAGAAGTCAATAGTGACTGGTTTAGAAGCAATGAAAGTGTATGATGTGGACTGACGTTAACACACCACAAGGGATACTGCGTGGATCTAACAAAAGGCGGTGCCAATGAAGGTCTGGCGACAATTGTGTTAACTTATATAGCTAGCCCAAATAACCAAATGTATTAGTGAGTATTCTAAAATACAAACGAAGGCTTACCTAGCCCAAATAACCAAGAAATTGAGATAGAGCTAGGTAGCAACAAAGGGGCCCTTTATATACTGTTCAGATCGTGCACAAACCAGGCATTACCTAAGTGACTGTAACTGCGGGCGTCTGCTAGTGTCTAGAGAACTTAGCGAGAGACAGGGGCCAGTATATCACAGTTTATAATGTTGTCGGGCCGACAGAGATCAGATGTTTATTGCTAATCGGACTTAGAGATAGAAGGTCTAGCGGAGATTGAAGCACGGCTGTTTTGCCAAAGAAGCATAATGCAGTGACGAGGTGGTGGTGGTGTGGGCGTGTTTGGTGCGCTGATGTGTGCCGGTTGGTGGTGTGTTTTTCAAGGTGTTAGTGCACAGCTAGGACTTGTAAACTGGTGCCATTACACAGACAACATTTGGAGAGTCATATAAGCGTGGGATAAATCGTAGAAAATTGGGAAAAATGGAAACAAATAATAGAAGGCCGGGGCTATGTTCACGACAGTGTAGATCAGGGTAGCAGTGAAACAGTCAGCTAATAACTTGGAGAAGCCTGCATTAGCATGTGCATTGCGTGCTGCACTAGTGGTAGCTTGAGCAGTTGTACGTTGCTTGCAAAAAAATTAGCAATCATCGTAAGCAGTGAGTTTGGCAGTTTTGATAGCGTTCGAATTAATAGTAGAGATTGTTGGCAGTGGCGGAAGTGTTAAAACATGCTTGACTATGACGTTGAGTTTGCATGTGGTATATTGATGTAGTGTTTCTGTCTTGCGCTCATTGTGTAGCTTGTTGAAGATGGCTATGGAGAGCAAGCAACGAAGTTGAAAAGTACGCATGGCAGCTGCACGTTCAATGGCCCTGGAGCACTCGAGCAAATTCTTGGGCACTAGAATTATGCAGAGATTAGCGCTAGAGTGTGTATGTCTGCCACTAGTTGCTGAAAAGACTTACTCTTCAAACGTAGGGGTGGATAAAATTTTTTTAAACTGTGCACAGGGCACAGAATAGGAGGTAGTCCAAGTGTATGAAAATCTTGACCTAATGTCATAGAGCAAAGCTTAACACTTCACGAAGAAGCAGAGATCATGGATGACGGTGACAAGATAGTGTGGACAATAGCCTCACAACTTTGGTCTAACTTACACAGCTAGTCTGATTGACCAAATATATTATATGTTAGTAGTATAAAGAAAACAGATAACTAATGGGCTTATCTAGCCTAATTGACCAAGAGGTCGAGATGGGGGTTAGATAGCGACAGAGTCCTACTTTATATACTGCTAGAACTGCACACAGACTAAGCATTATGTAAGCTTACAGGTTGCTAAAGTAGTGGGATAACAATGCAGAAATAGAGGCTAGTAAGTCATGGTATCTGATGTATCCAGGCTAACAGAGGTTGGAGGTCCGATGTCAATTGGACTCTGATGGAAGGGAGCCAGCATTAGTGACACGTTGTCAAGCTGATGTAAGCTAAATATTTGATGTCAATCAGACTCCGATAGAGACTGCCGAAGGGCTGTGTAACAGCTTCTCTGATGGCAGTGGTGTATGTCGGCATACCGAGTGTGTTAATGCACAGATGCACAGTGAGGGCATGGGAGTAAACTGGCACTAATATGAGGGTTTTAGCACCAACAATGGTAGGAGTGTTATAGAAACTCAGGGAAAATTGTAGAAAATGGCTATATTCTGATATAAAGAAGAAAAAAGCTTTTAGAAAAAGCTTAAAACTAACTGTAGTCTGCGGAACAGTCTAGTATATAAGTCTTTAATAAATCTTCTTAAAGTGCATAAACCTGCAATCATATACCTAGCATGGTAGCTTTGCTTGACTAGATCTTTCATTGATACTGTGATAAGCTTAATATTAGCTTATATGTGTTTGTCCAGCTAATGTGCTTTAACTTTAACCCAACTTGTTTACCTCATACAGAGCTACAGTAGCTGCCAAAAATAACATACATAACTACAAAGGGGTGTCAAAATCTCTCTGTATCTCTATAACCGCTGTAGCTAGCTAGATGAGATATATATCAATCTTACACTATATTACTTGTAGCATCTTTCTGAGGTATTAGTTTGATGCAAGTACTAGGTACCAAAAATAATGTGGTGAAAATGGCTAGAAAATGAATATATATTGCGAAAATCACAGAATAATATAGACCACAGAGTAAAATATGCTTTGGTCCAAGTAAGATTTTATACTATGTAATGCTACTCTAACAAATTTATGGTATAGCACCCAGCTTGGATGGCTGAGTTGCGGGGACATATTTATTTACTACAAAATAAAGAAATGTATGCTTGTATCTTATAGACATCACTAACAGCTGGGGTGTGTATAGCAAGATACTACATGCATTTGCTAGTAAATATCACTTTGTACACTGAGTCTTGTACCTCTATTTCTGGGTGCTGTGGAGATATAAATATTTCAATTCCATGAATAAATCATATCAATGTAACTGTCTTCACACCTCAGCCATCTGAACTGAGTGCTATACTATAAATTTGTTAGAGTAGCATCACACAGAATAAAATCTCACTTATATCAAAGCATATTTTACTCTGTAGTCTATATTATTCTGTGATTTTCGCAATATATATTCATTTTCTAGCCATTTTCACCACATTTTTTCTGGTACCTAGTGCTTGCATCAAACTGATACCTCAAAAAGATGCTACAAGTAATATAGTGTAAGATTGTTATATATATCATCTAGCTAGCTACAGTGGTCATGGAGATACAGGGAGATTTTGACACCCCTTTGTAGTCTTGTGTGTTATTTTTGGCAGCCACTGTAGTTCTGTTAAAGCTTCTTAGCTTATCTAATATTTGTGTAACTCGCATAATGGTGAGTTCTTTTCAACTAAGTCTTTACATGTTTTCTAAGCTATATATATAAAAAAGAAGAAAAAGTGCTAGGATCTTTTTCCAAGCATGAGCTGAATGGAACAAATCTTAGGCTGATTTTGCCTCAATTTTTCAAAAGAAATGAGTAAGATACAAATAGGTTGGAATGTTCTTAATAACAAAAGAGTTCTTCTAAGAACAAAGTTAAAGGTCAGCTTACCAGCTGCCTTGCAAGAAGATCAAAGGTGTAGGTATAGGTGTAAAACAACAACAAAAGTCTTCTATCAGCTTAATCACACAAGAGTCACTTATCTCAAAGCATAACAACAAAAAACTTCTGCTAGCTAGCTATATGAGAGCTGCCAATATTAGTGCATATATTGCAAGAGATTTTCTACCAGCTAAACTACACAAAAGTTGCTGAACCAAGAATGTAAATAACAGAAACTTCTATTAGCTTAATTACATAACAGTCATTGAAATCAGAGCATGCAACAAAGAGCTTATATTATCTAAACTATACAAAGGCCAGTGAAATCAAAGAGATTTGAACTGCTATACAAGAGCTAGTCAAACTTATATAAACATAGATGTACTCAACAGAAGAGCTGGTGCTAGAAGGCTCTCAACATAAGAGGTTCAAAGTGAACAAATTGCGATGCTGAGCAGAGAGCTATCAACAAGAAGCTGAAGAGGCTGTATTCTAGAGTTTTTTGTGCTATTCCACCACACTCAAATTTGGTCTTGTAAGCTATGCTTAAGCTTAGTTTAAGATTTGAGGCTGAACTTTAAAGCCTGTGAACTTTGAGCTATTGTGGGTACAAAACAAAGAGAAGAAGGAAAGGAAAAACACTAAAGAGCTAGGATCTTTCTAAGCACTGTCTGAGTTAAGCAGATCAGACTTTAGATCAGCTTTATCTCAGTTATTTGAGGAGAATAAAGAAGATGCCAATAGATAGGGATGTGCTTAGTGATAAAAGGGGTCTCCTGGGAGAAAAGAAGCAGTCAGCTTGTGAGACTGCTCACAAAAGGACTAAAGGCATAAAAATATGTATAGACTTGACAGCTGAGAACTACACTAAGAATAGTTTGCTTGCTAGTCACAGTGACATAATTGTAGACTGACAACTAAGAGTACACTAAATAGCTTGCTTGCTATAACAGTGATGTAAGCATATATATATGTGTGGACAACCACATCACACTAAGTATAATCTGAGTGCTAACTCAATGATATAAATGTAGAATCTACTGATAACAGGGTTTTTTACTAGCAAAACCCCACAAGAGTCACTGAGCTCAGAATGTATACTGCATAGGTTTTCTTATCAGCCAAACTACACATAGACCTCTAAGCTCAGAGCACGATGCTATTGGAGGATCTTTTATCTGCCAAATTATACAAAAACCATTGGACATAGGAAAGAGATTACGATTTCTGAATATACTGAAGAAATGTTCTGTTGGAAGCAGCACTTTGAAGGTCAGTTCACTTTTTCATGCAAATCTGCCTAACTCTTCAAACTCTTCAATATTTTAAGCTACTAACTTAAAACTTGGTCCATATATACTCCTAGTATAGATCTACATGTAAAAAATCACTTGATCATATATAGATCAGTATTGACCCTTCAGCACTGTATTTTGTGCTTGAGCTAGAGACTTAGACAAATTTCACAGATAGTCCATCTTCAAAAGGCACAACATCCAGATAATCTTTATACCCCCAGATAGAGCCTGTTAAGAGAGTCCAGAATATGTAGAAATATATGCCAAATTAATTTGTCTAAAGGGATGAACCAATGAGAACAAAGCACAAGAAAACACCAGACTAAGAACCCAATAAGTGCCACAGCATAGCCTGCCTTCTTCGTTACGTGTGGGTGAGAGCTGGCTGGCGCCACCTGGGTGCAATTCCCTTAGATTTCCAACATGTTCGCATCACTTCCTGCACTCTCCTGTGCTTTACAGTTTGTTAGGCCCATGCTCATGGCTTTCTGCTGAGAACTGCAGTTGAATGCGTTATTCCACACATCCTCTAGCTTGTTGGGCCTGCACTGTATATTAAATGTTCATGAGTCATATATAAATAGCAGAAGTTGGGCAAATCCTTTCTCTGTTTATCAGTATAACCATTCTCTGCAAGCCATGGGTCAGACAGCATCAACTGTTACTCAGTCACCAACAAGCTGCCCAGTCAAACATGACACTGCAACAGCATTGCTACATACTTCTGCAGGCACCTCTGTTTTTTTCAAATGCCTCATTGAACACAGTCCGTCGCCGGTGAGCAAGTGTTCCACAAAGTGTCCAATAGGTCATGATGGCGCATTTGGGCTGAATCCGTGCAACTAAATGCTCTAGCTTTTGCAGAGCTGGGATACACCTGAGAAGCACATCGGGACGATGAGGTAGATCTACAAATAGACCCCTCAGTCTCTATACTGGGGTGTATGGAACACTTCAGCTGCGGCACATCCATCTCATTTTTTCTTTCAAGCAGCACGGATCACCCTTTCATACAAGATTATATTCAACTACCCAAACATCATCCAAACTGGGTCCTCAGTGGACAATTGTATATGCCTGTTCTCTATAAATAAGTTAGCGGTTATGTAGAGTGAGCATTTAAGCATGTACGTATGTGAGGAAGATGTGAGTGGGCATTATATTTGGTCTGGTTACAAATTTGTCAGTGGTAAATATATACGAGTTTTCTTTGAGATTGTAAGAGTGCCTAAATAAAATGCTCAATGTTGTAGCAAAAGAGAGAGAAACAATTAGACTCACTGCAAGATGCAAAATTGGGTAGTGCCGCTGAAATGATTTCTTTGTGCTCTTCAAAGCATGCTTAGACTGTGAGTGTTGCTGGCATCACAAGAATGATGTTAAAAGCTGTGATTGCATAGCAGTGTGATAGGTAGGGGTTAATTCAATTCCAGTCAATTTTGGTCAAAAAGCCTGTGTTATTTGTGAGAGCGTGCACAGAGCTCATAACATAGCTAATTATTGCCACTGTCTTTCGCGTCTGTGGTGGAAAGCAAAGGAAGAACAGCTGCCATGTACTACAGATCTCTACAATGGCATCTGGAGCAAGATTCTCAAGGGAGACAGTGTTGTGGAGCGAGGCTCAACACTTCATGAGGAAGCAGTGATCATAGATGATGGCGATGAGGCGGTGTAGATAGAGAGGTCTCACAACTTCAATCTAACTTATACAGCTAGTCCAATTGATTATGTTATATTGTGTTAGTAGAGTAAGAAATACAAGTAATTAGTGGAGCTTACCTTGCCCAATTGACTAAGAGTCGAAATGGAGGCTAGATAGTGACAAAGTCCTACAATATATACTACTGAGATTGCACACAGACCAGCTATTATGTAAGCTACAGGTTGCTGAAGTTGTGAGGTGACAGCGCAGAAACAAAGGCCAGTGAGTCATGATATCTGATGTATCCAGGCCGATGGGGGTCTGAAGTCTGATGCTAATCGGACTTTGATAGAGGGGAGTCAGCATCAGTGATGTGTTGTCAGGCTGATGGAAGTTGGTCGTCCAATATCAATCAGACTTCCAATGGAGACTGCCAAAAGGCTGTGTTATGTCGGTATGCCGAGCGTGCTGATACACTTGATGCGCTGCAAGGACGTGAAAGTAAACTGGCACTAACGTAAGGGTTTGAATACTGACAGCGTTTTAGGCATTGTACAAACCAGAGATAATTGTGAAAATACAGAGAAAAATACAGAGCAGGACTACGCCCACAACAGACAGCCCGTGGTAGTACAAGGGAACATTGACAGTGGTGATACTAGAGATGTCTCAGATGAGGGTGTCAATGGTCTCCTTGGTTGCATGCCAGTTCCTGGCCACAATAGGGTCAAGAAAATGCACTGCTCGGCTGTTACTTGTGTTGTGTTTCATGGGCAGCAATGTGTACGTATAGTCTAAGGTGGAGAAAATAATGCTGCCATGAGTTGAGCAGCATGGAATGAGAGTGAGGTGAAACGTCTGGTCATTGAGAGCATGGAGCATGGTGATAGATAAGGTGACGTGGTTTGCTGCTTGCACTGTGTGCAAATGGAAGGAGAAGTGCTCTTTCTGCTGATAGAAACCCAGGCTTCACACTGGTTATTGTCGTCGATCATCATGAACACGTCACGGTAAAACTGGGGGGCAAGCTATGCAATGCTTGAGTATCACTCACAAAACATGCATGTGATCGCATACCTCAGCCATTGCAACCTCGTCTACTTGGCCTCCAGAGATAAGAGATGCGCCGGTTGTATGCGACTGTTCTCGCCTGTCCTTATCGTGGCGTAGAAGCCTGAACTTGGCGAGCCTCCTGCCAGTAGAGAAGCCAAGTCACCACAAATAACAGTTACGACTCACCCAAGTGGATTGTATACAATCAGTCAGAGTACTGATGTAGCCTGCCAATAAACAGCACTTTGTGGTATGCTGCACTTCGAGGACACAGACTGGACACTGGTGTCAATCGCACGCTTGCCCACACCAAGCAATGGTGGTGGTAGAGGCAGAATTGCAAAGATAGCGCCTCGGTTCATAGCATAAGACACGGGAGGAGGAGCTATGCGCAGAGATAAATTGCCAGTACGAGCGGAATGGCTAAGATCGCCAAAAGAGAGAACAAGGACGAGAATGTCCAGAGTACACTCTGGACAGCCTCAAGCTATCACTTTCAGGTGTCTTAAGTGCCGACAAGGCCCAAGAATAGAAGTACACTCCTATCAATGGTAGGGAGACGAGGGACGGACGTCACTGGGCAAAGGCCGCAGGTGGGAGGTCGCAAAGCATCAGCTTTCCCAATCCATGCAAGCTCAGGCGCTGCGTGGCCAAGCAGTGCCCGTTCTAGGCCCAGAACAGCGGCTTGACGGTAAGCTGGTCTCTGGCTGCCAGGCGTCCAACAAGGCATTCCTTGTGCCTTCTCACCACTCTCGTCTCTCATCTGCCACCACCCCTGCTCTTGCTCTCTCCAGATCTGCCTGCCACAGAGTTTACTCTGTGGCTGGTGCTATTAGCACCCTTTGTACGCTGCAACGACATTTGCATTAGGCTAGACGGCGAGCTTTGCAGCCAGTGTGACAGGACTGTCTTCGACACCAACTCGCAATGCGACTCCCAGAATGCACGCACCTTGCACACAATATCAAGTGAGGGATGCTATGGGTCTGACCAGAGTAGAGAAGAGCAATGCGAGAGAGGTGCTGGCAAGATGCTAGAGCTTGCAAAAGGTGCCTCGTCGTCATTATTCTGCACCAGGTCTGGCTTACCATGCTCGACACTTGGAGCTCGCACGCCGACCCTGCCAATTCTACTGCAAGCACATCCTGCATGCAGGAAGGCAATCGTCAACCAAGACACCCTGTACTCTTCCATCCCACCATGCTATGCCCTAAGTCTGAAGCCCCACAGCACACGATGTCAAACTCAGAGCTATGCCCAAGGCCCGCTACTCTCTTGCCACTTCCAGCTCAGCATCACTTCACGCACGCCCAGTGACATACAATTGCACATCGCTTTGCGGACACCCAGCAACACACAATTGCATACTGTCTCACTTCCAATACGGCTGCATGGCTCTCAGGGCTCGCTAAGGAACGACGCACATTATTATGTTACAAGAGCACCTACATGTACCCCTGCACTGTGCTAGGGCTGATATGCACAATGATGCATGCTTCCAATGCACCTTGTTCTGCATACAAGCCCCAGCAATGACACGCGCACTCCTGGATGTACTGGCAGAAGAGAGCATCAGCTATTAGTCAAAAGTGTTCACGTATACCCAGCTGCACATTTCAGAATGTGCAGCCAGGTATACGTGAGCTGCTTTGACTAAGCACCTGCTGCTGGCACTAGCACTTTGCATCACTGACGTGTCGGGTGCGCTAGCACTTGCCCAATCGGACTTGGCAGCTGCTCTGCACTCATGGTCTTGTCTTGTCCTCACCTTACCCTCCCTCCCTCGTGCTATCCACTTGCCATGGAGTATACTCCATGGCTAGTGCTATTTACTCTTCATTCTGCACTGCCTACAATCTTTGGCAACTTCTAACCGCGTTCTGTAGTGCCGGTGTCATGCATCAGGTGATTCCTGGCATGGAAGCGAGGCGTGAAGCCTAGGGACCACTTACTGAGCTTGCGAGATCTGTCTGTAACCGAGACACACCGTTTAAAGCTCGAGCTGGAGTCTCGACAGAGGAAGCGAGGTGCGTGTAGCAGCACAAGAGATGTGAGGGCTCTGACGCTAGAGGTGCATTGCCTATGCCATCTGTTCTTGATGGTAGGCCTGACGATCAGCGTCAGATGCTCCCGCTCCAGAATCTAACATTTGAGCTTCCAAACCTGCCATGCACCTCAGATTGTACAACAGGCTTCACCAGCTCAGCAGCTGGTTCGATCACTGCATCAGGCCAGCACGTCCGACTTGTCACGTGCCGCAGTACACCTCAGGACACCTTGACTCCACTCCTCCTCGCCCATCAGACCTGTCTGCTATAGAGTATACTCTGCAGCTAGTGTTTCCAGCCTTCTTCATATGCTATAGCGATGCCTGCACTAAGCCAGGTAGCAAACTCTATGGCCTGCACAACTAAACCAACTCCTACACCTACACGCAACGCGACTCCCAGAGCACATACGCCCTATGCATGATGACGAGCATGGAGCACCGCAGCTCTGTCCGTAGCAAACAGGAGGGCGAGGTGCTAGGACTTGCGAGAGGTACATCATTGTTGCTATTTGTCTGCACTAAGCCCGGCCCACCATATTTGATGCCCAAAACCTGCGCGACGACTTTAACAATCCACCAGCAGGCATGTCCCGCATGCAGAGAGTCGATTGTCAGCCGGGGTAGGTCGTGCTCTTGTCTCCTTGCATCACGCTTTGTGCTTCATACCTTTGCAGAAATGGTGTCGAGCCCGAGGCTATGCCCAAGGTCTGCTGCCCTCTCGCCACTCCCAATGCATTGTCACCTTATGTATGCCCAGCAACACGCGATCGAATACCACCTCACTCTCAGCATGGTTGTACGTTGCGCCGGACTCACTGTGGAACACCATGCACCATCACACTGCAAAGACAACAACTCCCTCCTTTGCGCTGTACTAGGGCTGTTATGTACAACGGTGCATGCTCTCCGACGTGCTTTGTCATACATACAAGCTCTGGCAATAACACGTGCACTCCTGTGCGAGGAAGCAGTGCTCAGAGAGCCCAGCTCCAGCATCAGCAATTAGTCAAAGGTGTTCACATATACCCAGCTGCACATTTCAAAATGTGCAGCCGGGTATACGTGAACATGTCTGACTCACACTGAATCACTAGTACGTTGGGTCCAGCAACACTGGATCACCAGTGCGTCAGACCTGACAGCACTCGTGCGACCAACCTCGAGCACCCATGGGCACACCCGCTTGGCAGTTTCTGCATCTTTGATGGTGTACCGCTTGTCTGCGCTTCTTGTGCTTCTCGTGCTCCCTCCACACACACTCTCTCCATGCTCTCCTGCCTGTCCATCTGCCTGCCGTGGAGTATAACTCCACAGCTGGCATCATTCTCTGCCTGCCAGCCATCTCATGTGCTTGCACGACTTGCTGACCAAAGCACCCCCACAGCAGCGCTGAGACGACCGGCAAGCAACTCAAAACACTCGGTTTGCTACTGAGACAGTCGTCCTGCACCCACGCCAGTCTGACAGGAACTGCAGTGAGCAGCTCATGACCAAAAACCCATGCCGGCTATCTCTAGCGGACCACTAACGACTCGCACATCAAGTCCATCTTTTCCTGGCCCTGTATCTGACGTCCTTCACACATCCCGTAGCTGTCCAGGTGATACTCAGCACTTGCTACAAAAGTATACTCTGTAGCTTGTGTGGCTGGGACTCCACCATCACCAAGACGGCCACATATAACGCCGAATGCACAATTGCAAACATGTCTTGGCTGCGAGCATTAGAAAGCGCGAGGCACACATCTTGCAACAAGGACTGGATGTGACCGTTAGGTGACTCATAGTAACTAGGTCATGGTTTCGTGACAATACTCTCCGTTAATCGGATGTTTCGACTAAGTAGCATTGTTCATTGTTCATAGTGCACGTGATCTCTCGCGGTCTGGGACTCATAAGTTTGAGCCCAACCTAAGAAATGGATCCTCTTTTGCCTACACCCATTGTCTGCGCTCTGAAGAGCAGCCGACCAGGTGAGTAGTGAGCTTTAGATACACCAATCGCACGATTAGAAAGTTGCACTCGACGTCTGCACGACGCACATGTAGACGCGTTGCGGAATGCCGCCCGAAGCCTCGAAGCCTTGTCGACTGTTGAAGGCTCTCTCTACTAACACCTCTGCTCCTTTGAGATAGACTTGTTGGTCACCTTCATCGACGACTACCTAGATATCTGTGCCGACTCCGAAACGGGCGCCACACTGGAGACATTGCGAACAGAGAACGGAACGTGCGACAGAATTTTGGGCCCATCTCAATGAAGCTGTGTGGCACGCAGCTCACGTTAGAAATGGCTCACCTGACCTCCAGCAGCCGACACTCACTGCCAATGCATGCGCTTCAGACTAGCTAATGACACCCCACAAGAAGCCCCAACCTACTCGCTGCACATCTTGCAGCACACCAACGTTCTGCATCACCACCCAGTGCCTTGCACACATGCCCGATGCTGATACACCGGGCCTAAGCAACACCACTCGCCAATGGTGCATAGTTACGTGGTATATCGCGATGCACCCGGCTCTGGTTGCTTCCCCAGTGTCAGATGGCATGAGCCAGGCAAACAAATACTCACTTAAGCAAAGCGAGTGTTCATTTGACTGAATTCTCCCAGCTCCTCACGTCCTGCGGGGGCCAATTACCCCTGCCGCTATGTCATTCCAAGTTAGCATTGGCAGCGCGATAACAAACTCACACTGACTATTCCCCGACCTCACAGCTCGAGTGGACGTTTCTAACCAGGTGGGGAAGCCAGGCATGTTAACTCTCTGGTTATGGCCACTACATCCTCTCATTTCAGAGGAGCATCAGCTAAGGGGAAGACACCTCATGCTGGTCTGGTCCTCCTCGCCTGGTTTCCTCAAATGCGTGCACAATCATGCCATCAACGAGGACCTGCCGCATTGGAGCGAGGACCCTCAAATCTTCAGTGAGCCTAGAATCCCACTGGCATGCACTTACAGTTGTCTCTCCAGCCTCCCATGACCCTACACCCTCTCGCTCTCCTCGCATAAGCCAGAGTTTACTCGGCCTTTTAATCGAAAGCCCCCGTGCTGATGCTAATCTTGTACATCACGTGCATACATCGCAGCCTTCTCGCTATGCTTGGTGAACGCGTTTAGCCGCTCTCCTACTTTTCCGCTCTCCCGCTCTTCCTCTTAGTGTACATCTCGTTTGCTCACATCATCATAGGAGTCAGTCATCTCCTCGATAAAGACTACATCTTCATCTGTGATCTCCATGGATCAGGAGACCCTCTGAACAATGTCTTCTTTTGCAATAAGTCAGACTTTGAGTAAGTGCTACCATTCTGTTGCCCACTTTGCTGTGTCTTTATACGGGAACACACCTATACAGCACTCTCATGACAAGAGAGAATGCTCAGGAGCTGCGGAACACCTGAGACAGCTTTTTAGGCCCCTGCTCTAATCGCGCTGCTTGCAACCCTATTCAAGACAAAAATGGTGCCATGATAGGAGACACACTCTTTAAGAGGATTGAGCAGCCCATTGGAATACAGAACACCTGCGCGTATACCATAGCGACCAGTGACCAGATACAAAACTCTATTCACTCCTCTGTGGTGTGGGGCAAACTGGATAGGTCCTCAGGAAGTCTCGGCCACATTGATGAGCTTTCCAATAATCACAAACTCAGACCCGAATTCATCAAGGTGAGTCACCAATAATCATTGCTGAATGCCAGCACTGAGCATCCTGCTTCAGATCACCACCCAAGCTGCTATGGCAAGCTGGCGCACCATACGAAAGACACACCAGAGTGTTATCAAGAAGCAATCTTCTGTTGTGAACACTCCAAGAATAGGCAGCCACAAGAACACGGCGTTCACAGCAATACAAGTTAATGTGTTGGCTGCAAAAGAATACTCCTGCCCACCACGCCCTCAAAATTCCCTGCAAAGAGACTACCTTCACAGCAATGCATGCACTGCAGCTACAGACAATCCAGCTGAGCTCGCGGAGGCTGCTGCAATCTCTGGCCTGGACATATCCGAGCTGACTGAGAACTGCAGTATGTTCCTGATCATACTGGCCCATTATCCTGATAGCCTCATCACAGCCTCCGCAGCTTGCCTCCAGAAGAAAATTGGTTTGTTTGCTTACATGCACATTGACAAATGGGACTCTGTTGGCGCGGTCTCAAGTCTCCTCTTCTGCTCTGATCTGCCTGAAAGCTACGACAGTAGAGTTCTTTTCTTTCCCGAGATCGGAATGATCACGTCTTTGAAGGGCACAGGCTGCATTAAATTTTGTGGTCTCCACCGACATGGAGGAAGGCCTTCAGCTCCAACAAGACACCAGGATGAAGTCCCAGACTGGCTGTATTGTCTGGTCGTAGTTCATTACCCTCACACTGCTTTTCTTGACAGACGTTCAGTTATGGCAGTTATGCCCTCTGCCCTCAGTGGTCCCAGCTCTGGTCAGATTCTCTTTATTTGCCCAGAACTTCAGCTACTCAGGTAGGCCTACCGAATCTGAATAGTATTGCACCTTGATTGATCCCTTATGTCAGCCACGATAGGCCTATTCCTCCAAGTGTGGAATCAGTGTCCTTTGTCAGAGATGGTATAGCCGTCATGCAACTCCAATTACTCTTCCTCTTCGCCATCTGTGCTATCACCATGCTGGTTGTCAACTGTCTCTGCCAGCTCCCATCATCTTGGATGGTCAAAGTTGACACTGATCAAATGATAAGTGCAATCACTATGGAGCATGAAAGCCAGCGTGTAAATGCTGGGCTATGGTCAGAAGCACTAACTACACAACAGTTCAACAATCATTTTGAGCGCTCCAACAATTCTCCTTTCAGCAGCAATGCTACAGATGCCACACCCACTATACCGCACACCAGCCCTTCAAGCAGTTCGGCTCATGTTATCTCAGTCCAGAGATGGAGAGATCATTGCGAGTCACACCAGCTTTTTGTCCCAAGCTACTACTCAAACTACAATGGACCTCACGCCGCCGGAGATTCTAGAGATGAGCTGCCATTTGAAGATCACGCAGAAGATACACGAAATTACCACAATAATTCAAACCAAGATGGCTCTGAACCTGCAGGTCTGTAGTTCTTCTCTGATCCAGTGAATGCTGCTCTTCTTGCCTCTATCCTTTGCTCACTCTGCTATGCAGATGCTAGCTTAGCCAACACTACAAACGGCAAGAGAGGACGAACCAAGCCCTTAGATAGTACCAACAAATGTGAGCCCAGCCCATTTTACAACATTTCTCTCATTTTCAACACTGCACAGGCTCTCGCAACCCCGATGGAACTTTGGGAGTGGCTATATTGAGCCACTCAGAGAAAAGGCTTATAGCAAAGGCATCAAATGGCCAGCTAGCCCTGCTCGGCTCTACAGCAGCAATTACAGTTGCCCAGATGATGATAGCAAGACATGAAACCAACCTTTTATCTGAACTCACACAAGGTTATTTGGAGCAAGGTGAGATATAGTATTACGACACAGAGTTGGTTACAACTTGCCAACTTTTTATTTCCAGAATCCTTACTGCCAACAAAGACACAGGAGTTGGCTCAGGAGATGCCACCTAAACATGCAGGTACTAATACCACTAATACATCCAGTAGGCTGCTTTTTGACTCAATTTAAAACCATTATCCCTAAGACCCTCTTAAGAGTACATGCAAAAGCTAACCTCCAAAAAGCTTCAAGAGATACTTAAGCTGGCACAAAAACAGAACAGTCAGGCTTAAAGCCTTAAAGAGAGAGACTCCTTCACTCAGCGCATTCAAGCTCACATGGTCAACATGTTCAAACTTCTTGGTGAAGAAGCCTACACCTTTGAGAGCTTCCAGAGCTTTCCCAAGAACTGGAAGCTTATGAGCAAGCTATTTGACTATATTTGCTGCACCGACATAAGTGCAAAGGTTATTTGCCACAAATACCTCTTGGCCTTTCTTCTGTCATTCCTTTGGCTAGAGAGCCTGATAGAGGAGGCAATGTCTGTGATAAAAGAGCTAGCTGTACAAAGAGTGGAAAAAGATGAGTGTCACTTGAATGACAACCTGGTCTATGATTTGTTGATAACACTGCTAGCAACCTGGCCGACCTGGCTGATGATCTAGCTGACGATCCATCATGCAGATCTGTAAAAGACCTAGCAAACCAATCATCAAGCAAAAAGAAGACACAATGATACCATGCTCTTGCAAGGGATGTCTACTGGAATGTCAAGAAATGTGCCCACTTTGCCACATACTCCCCAAAGACCTATCACAGCAGCCTCTCCTCTATTCCAGCTATTACCCCATATCAAATAGAGATCACCTCCAATGCGCCATGTTATACCAACTGAAAAGTACAAGAGGAGGTTTTCAAGCAACTTATGGATATTCTCTACCATTGGCTTGGCTTCCCAAGTGAGCCTGATGCCTATGCCAAGACACACTTTCTCTTTATAATCACCACCTACATCTCCTCAGAAATTCTCTACCTGGACAAAACCTACAGAGCCTTTGATTATCTCAGGACACGGGTGTTGTCCCGTGGAAGAAAGAAATTTCCCTGCTCCGCATTCAAGAACTTCATTACCAACAAGTTCTCCATTCACCGCCAAGCTCTGAATGAGCTAGAGCAGCTGTACAACATCGAGCAGCTATACAACATCTGGTACAGCCCTATATCCCTCCCCCTTCCCAGACGCCGGATTCCTGATTGCATAGCAATGTTCTCCAAATTTCTCGCCAAGCTTACACCACTCATCGAAACCCAAGGGCATATAACCAACCTCGGCCAACTCACGGCCAAGGTCTCTAGCAATCAGGATCATTATCTCTCCTTCCGCGAGCATGGCAAATCTTTGGCCAAGGTGTACAAAGCCAAACCTGAACCCTACAATGACAAGCACATGTCCACACGTGCAGGCTTCTTTAGTGCCCTACTTTTCAGAGCGGTAACCTTTGCAGCACCAGTCATCACAAAAGACGGCTATGCTTTCTTCAAGAACTTGAGGAGTTGGCAAAACTTTTATGAGCAATAAAAAGGATGTGGCAAGTCATACTTCACTAACATGACAACCTATGGCACTGCCAACAAACACCGCAACACTAACATTGTCCCAGACCTTTGGAATGCATCTGATTCATGGGAATCCAAAGTTGGGAATTTCAGACAGGGCAACAAGTTCAGTCCTGTTCAGTTTTTTAAGTTCTTGCTTGGCTGCAACAAGCCTCATCATGTCGTCAAGTTCAAAAACATCGGTCCCCTCACTGCCTACCTACTCACCGCTGATTACATTCAAGCTAGCCTAGTTCATATGCCCAACATTAATGAGATGGCAGAGATTGCTCACAGTATAAACCGTGGAGCTATCTCTATCTTACAAGCATTGGTGCTTCTATCCAGAGGCACCTAAAGGGTCACACAGAGTGATGTCGCAATAGCCTTAGAGAAGCTTGTAAATTTTTTGAAGGAGGACTTACTTGCAAGTATAAGACAATTCATCGGCCTTGACTTAGTTCTCATAGAGCATGCCTTATGCAAATTTGTTTGACTTAATGTTAGCTCAAAATTTTTTACCTAGGACCACTTTATGCCACTATCCTCTTATGTGATATGAAAATTGATTTAGCAAGACCAAGAGCATGTCTTAGGCATAGGTTCACAGTGCAAACAGACAGTGAAGAACTGAGACACAACCAAATAAATTACAGATGCCCTACTCAATTTATTACACCAGAGATAGCAGAACCTATCTATCTGCACATACTCTAGAAGATCTCCATGAACTTGCCCAGAAAGTCGCTCTCATTCTCGGGTAGCTCTTTAAAAACCCTCATTCTTTTCATCTGCTTGCTAGCATCTTTGGATTGATCTTCGGTGTCATATTCTGCGCGACGCTTGACATGCCTCTTTTGCATAGTACCTTCAAGACACAGCTGGCTTATGACGGCAGCATTCATATCCTGAGGATACTCAGACACACAACAGAATAGAGAGCCTCATTACCCACCTTCTCTACTGAGCGATCTATAACATAGACAGAGCACAACTTGAGAAGCATTTTGTACTTGTTTTCTGGCACCATTGCTGCAGAGAAAGCAACTTGGACATTCACCATATTTCCGGTCTGAATGGTGCTGGAACTGATGGGAAAATGAGTCACGAGAGAAATTTGGAACTTTTTTGTTACAAAAAATATGCGAAAACAGCCTGAAAAAAATAAGTAAGAAAATGCCATATTTTTCCTCCCGGTATCCGGCAGCCCGGCGACTCGGCAACCCGGCAGCCGAGCCGATTGTCCGCCAGGCCATTGTCAAAGTGCCCGTGGCTGCGGCACCCGACGGACAATCAGCTCGGCTGCCAGGTTGCCGAGTTGCCGGGCCGC
>NW_006767637.1:1315456-1432869 GCF_000300595.1 Phanerochaete carnosa HHB-10118-sp | reverse complement strand
TTTCCTGATTTTTGCGCTCAACTGTCCTTGGCACCTCATCTGTGAAGTGCAAGTGCTTCATGAAAAACAGCCAGCGTGACTTTTGGGACAGCATGGACGCGAATCTCCGCAGCTTGCGTGAGAAACTGGGAGGTGATGAGACAAAGATCAGCGAGTGCGTCACACTCTCGTATAACTTTACTCCGTGCACTGCTGATCTTCATCGCAGCTATTTTCGTGACACATTGGAGGATCGCCACATTCATGGTGTAGAAAACATGGCAGAATCGGCTTCGTTCCCTCGGACCACCAATGTGTGGCAACAGGAAATTGACGAGATTGTCAATAATGCCGATTAATGTAGTAGCAGCGTGACCTCCGCATATATATACCAAATAAACAACTAATTATCCACACATTTACTGCCTGTTGTGCACGAAATTGTACGGCGGCAAGAGGAAATCCGGTCCAGAAAAATTGACCGACTTATGTGCGAACTGCTAATGTTACACGGAATCCGCACATATGTGTTGCGGACGTACGCTCGGGCGTGTTGCAGACGTGAACTCATACGGTCCGAACGATGTCGGAATACTCCTGATTTTCAGACGCACTGACTCTTGAGATCAGACGCGCGGCTTCTGCTCTCCGCGAGCGCTTTTCACCTGGTTATCACCCGTGCGCAAGTTGGCGGTGTAGTGAGGCAATCTGAGACTCTGCGTACGCCAAAACCCCGCACGAGAGAAATTTGGAACTTTTTTGTTACAAAAAATATGCGAAAACAGCCTGAAAAAATAAGTAAGAAAATGCCATATTTTCCTCCCGGTATCCGGCAGCCCGGCGACTCGGCAACCCGGCAGCCGAGCCGATTGTCCGCCAGGCCATTGTCAAAGTGCCCGTGGCTGCGGCACCCGACGGACAATCAGCTCGGCTGCCAGGTTGCCGAGTTGCCGGGCCGCTGGATACCGGGAGGAAAAATATGGCATTTTCTTACTTATTTTTTCAGGCTGTTTTCGCATTTTTTTGTGACCAAAAAGTTCCAAATTTCTCTCGTGAGTCAACCCCCTGATATGCATTAGAACAACTCCAACAGCAGGATGCTCCATTCACAACTTAAGCCCAGGCTCCATGTAGTGCTTGTAGTAGGAAACCTGGTTGTCAGCCATATGACAAGCATACGAAGGCATCTCCTTCTGCAAAATAGACAGCAAGTCAATCTGTTTGTCCAGCGCAATCTTCTCATCCTCAGCTGTCTTCTTCAAGGTGAAGTAGCAGTTCTGAAGCTCAAGTGAGATATATCCCTTCTCTATGTACGGACTCTACTGCTCCAGTGAGTCAGAAGAGAGGTGAGAACAAAAGACCTGTTGTATAGCTAGCACGGCCTCTGCACATCGATCAAACTTCTCCATGCCAAGCCCAGTAAGTCTGATGTATTGTTTAGTACGCAGAGGTTTTTTGGGAACTCTGCAAAATGCAATCAGTGAGTTCGCACTTCACAAACACGCTTTCAAGCCATATACTGATGTTTCAACAAGATAGATGGAAGTTGACTCTCCACGAGATAACCCTGGAGGCTTAAAACAACCGTTTTATAAATACCATCTGAGTCAGCTGGCCACACCAAGTCCACATGCTCTTGATTCTTTCTAGACAGCATGGTAGTTGACACTCTGGCCTTGTCAACCTGCATAAGCAATGGTAAGATATGCACAAATATGTCAGAATGCCAACACTTTACCTTTGCCATCTCACTTAGATGGCCGATGGCCACCTGACTTTCACCAACTTCCTTCACTAATGCTTCAAGCTTTGTGGCTATTGCACACAGATTAGCCAATTTCTGCATGAAGTACTACTAGCACACATACCATACTCATTCCTTCTATTGTATAGAAAAGTGGCAGTCATCTCTTTAGAATTCAATGTTGATGTTGGCCGGAAGTGTGTGGAGTGGGATTAGAGCATGTGATGTGGAAGCAACGTAAAAAAGCAAAGAGAGTAGCCTTACAATTGCCACTTCACAGATTTAATCATGCGTCCAACACAGCATTTAATAAACTGTACAATATTATATGTTTTTAATTATTCTCCAATTTATTCCGGATGTTTCATATTTATATAAGACTGGCTAGCATGTCGGCAGTTCACAAGAGACCTCACTCTTTTACCTCTACTTGAACACAAACACCTTACTCTTTGTTAGCCAATATGCCGTTCTCTCAGCACTCTTCTGTCTCCAAACATGGAGCCACCACTACCAGGTAAGAATTTATCCAGTTCTGTTGCTCAATGCCTGTCTGATGCTCTGAAATATGTTAGACGTGGCTGTGGCCATGGTGGGGCTACGGAGGGCACTCAGCATGCTAGCAAAATGCTCAAGAAGATAGAAGAAGAGCTGGCCAAGTCTAGCAGTGACATTGAAGAGTAAGCATGCATGACCTTCTCACAACACCCTCAATGACTAATAAACTCCATCTAATAGGCCAGACAATTTGCCTGCCTCTAAAAAACCAACAAAGTCCAGATCCAAGCAAGATGATGCCAACTTTTTTCTCAACTCTGATTCTGATGGCAAAGAGATTAAGAAGAAGGCAGCCAAGAAGCCTTCAAAGTCTCTGTCTCACTCTAAGTCTTCTGCTCCTACCAAGTAAGCTATACATATTACTTCGAGCTAGTTCTATTCTTATGTGCCAGCAGAAGAAATATAGAGAAGGAGGAGAAAGAGGAGGAGGAGGAGAAAGAGAAAGAAGACGGAGATTAAGAAGAAAGGAGTGAGGAGGAGGAAAAACTCGAAGAGGAGGTTGCAGAGAAGCCAGCAAAGCGTTGAGGTCATCCTCTCAAGTCCAAGAGAAAGAGCAACTCCCTCACAAAAGCAAAGCTGTTGTGAACTAACATTGACGCAGCACGAGGAATGACTAAGTGGATCCAACAAAAGGTGGCACAAAGCGTGGTCTTGCAACGATTGTGCTGACTTGTTCAGCTAGCCCAATAACCAAGTATTCATTAGTAAGTATACTACAATACAAACAAAGGCTTACCTAGCCCAATAACCAAAAGGTTGAGATGGAGGCTAGATAGCAACAAAAGAAGTTTTTATATACTGTTTAGACCGTGCACGGACCAGGCACTACCTAAGCAACTGTAGCTACGGTGTCTGCTGGTATATAGAGGACTCGGCAGGAGAAACGGAACCAATGTGTCATGGCATTTGATGTTGTCAGGCCAACGGAGATTGGATGTCTGTTGCCAATCGGACTCAGGAATAGAAGGTCTGATGGAGATTGAAGTGCAGCAGTTGCCAAGGAAGCATAATGCGGCAACAAGGCGGCAGCAATGCAGGCGCATTTTGATGCGCTTGATGTGTGCATGTCGGTGATGCATTCCTGAAGTGTTAGCGCATGGCTAGGATTTATAAACTGGCGCCAATGCACTGACGATGTTTGGAGGGTCGTACAAACATGGAATAAATCAGAGAAAATGGAAAAATAATAGAAGGCTGGGGCTACGCCCACGACAGAACTGCAGGTGAGTCAGTGAAGTTGTGCTCTAATGAGTCAATCAATATCATACTATCAGACTGGAGTCAGAGATGAAAAAGGAAAAGATATTCCACGCTACCATGTCCATCATAACATTACCCCCCAATCTACCTTCAAGCGATGATTGAAATTAGTTCAGAGCCTAGATCTTCTCTTGAACTTGCACAACTGCCTGCTCGAGGGCATTCTTGATGACTATGAGTGGCTTTGCCTGCTTGCTGCGGTGTTTGCATTCATGTTTTTGTTGCCTCTATGTAGCCTTCTGAGGAGTCATCTAATCCGAGAGAGTGCTGGAAGACAGACATTCAGCTGGAATTAACAAGGTTGGAGAATTTGTTGTGGGAGGTGAACTGAACTGACTTCTTGGTGGAGATGTGGCTATTGGACTCATACAATGGGAGAGATTGTGAGTTTGGCAAAGGTGAGGTGTCTCAAAAGGACCAAAAAGGCTGGTCTGACAATGGGAACATGATGTGCTCTGTGAGAGGTTGAGAGTAGATAGGAGTCTGTGACAGCATGGATTTGAAGTCATTAAATATGTAGGCAAAGTGAATTGAGGGGCCAAATTGATAGTGATGGGCAAAGTTGACAATATGAGCCGCAGGCAGATCCATCTCCGAGTAATTAGCAAAATCCCTCCATGTCTCTACATGTTCTGTGTCTGTCCTTCTGATCTGTGTTCTGAGCATCACAAGTGTTGTGTTGTCAGTATGAACCAGGTCCACAGTGTTGCAATGAGTGTTGATGAAATTTTTGTTGAGAGCATGAAAGCTTGCCATAGTTCTTGCAAATATCTTTGTGGCATTGTCCTCTTTCTTCACAAGTTGTAGAAGGAGCTTGACGGCACTGTAGTTGTTGCAAATCTCAGTAATTCACTCAAAGTAAGTGGTTTTGCAGTATTTCTGCTTGACTTCTTCTGTGCTTGCATTGCTCCAGTCACACAGAGAGACTGAGCTCTTGTTGACAGAGATGGTGCTTTCATGGGAGATTAGAGTGGGGGTGCGGGAGTGAGCAATCCCAGAGGCATGATAAGAGTTATTGTCCGAGACGTCTGCATTGTAGATGAACTGAATGTCAGGGAGGTTGTTGGAAGAGTCTCAGATACGAATCTGCGAGGTGGATTTAGTGAGTGTTGACAGGGATATGTTCAAAAATAGTGGCAAAGGTGGACAACATTGTGTTGCAGAGAGGCAAGACTGGTTTGAAGACTTGAGACTGATTATAGCTGCAACTGAAGTTGTCTTGGCTAGCGAACAAATAGGCAAATTGTGCCTTTTTTATATGTGTTCAGAATATCTTGGGCATTCTTCAAATGAGACTCAGGTTTCCATGAGTTCTCTGCCCGTGACTGTTTTTTCCACTTGATGAGATATTGGACATAGCCAAATGAGGTCTTGTAATTAAGTATCACCTCAACTTCATACTCTTTATGGCCATCAATGATCTCTGGGGGCTGTTCTATGAAATTGGGGCTGTGTTGCTTGGTTTTATGATATGGAGTGAGAAGTGAGACATAGAAGACATCATGAAGTTTTTGCTGCTTTTGAAAATCGAGCTTGTATACCAAAGGCCCTAAAACTTCCTTGATTCTAAATGGTCCCTAACATTTGGATGCAAGTTTCTTGAAGGAATAACCATCTTGGAAGTGTGTCATCTCAAGCCAGACCTTCTGACCTTTCTGAAACAGTGAAAACTTCCTGTAATGCTCTGCTTGAATAAGGTAGGACTTTTACAAATAGTGCCTCTAACCATTTCATTCCAGAAGTTCAGCTCAAGGTTTGTTTCAAAGGTTTCTAAGGTGATTTTGTCTAAGAAAGTGCCAGTAGAAGCCATCAAAAGGTAGTAAGCAAGGTAAAAGATCAGGGGCAAGTCAAATCTTTATGAAAACTTGGAGAAGTTACACTTGTGAAGTATGTTGTAAGCAGAGATGATGGTGGTTAAGGTGAAAGAAGTGTATGAGGTGTACTTACTCCTTCTTTCAGTTGGGTCTAAGGTGGCAGATTGCGCATTTTCAGAAAGCAGTTGTCTTGTTGGGTAGAAGTTGAGAGTTTAATTCTAGCTGGAGGATTTTTTTTATCTCAATGAATTTTAGTTTTGAAGGCTAAGATAAAGTGATATTGTGGCAGATATTATAACTATATATATTTATAAGATATATATGGGTGTTCTGAGATAGCAGAATGGAGTAGAACAGCCATTAAGTGTGGTAGCTTGAAGAGTTAAATTTTATGCACAAGATCATGACTATATGCTTGATTATGGGCTTATATGTTTAAATATGCACAATACAGTAGCCTAATACTTGCAAGGTATAGTAAAGGAGACTCCTAGAATATCTGTGTAAATTATGGACAAGTATTGATCTGTAGAGAGGAGTAAGAGCAATGAATGCATAGAACATTTTCAACAATTCCAAATAAGTTTGAATAATTCCACATATATTTTCCATAGTGCTAGATAGTATGAACAATAGATTTACGGGATATCAAGTGATTATAGCCTCTACCGAGTTCACAATGCATTGTGCAGCACTGTGCACTAAGCTTTAAACCTAGTAGTCAGCATTTTATCACTAAACCATGATCTCAAACCATTCTCATATTAAGTACACAGTTAGTATGTATATAGCAGATCCTATGCTACATGGTATGAATGGACAAAAATATGTGAGAAAGAGTAGAAGTGATGAAGAGGGCAGAATGTGCAGTGGCGCTTATAGGGCGCTTAATCTGGCGTTTTCTCGCACTTTGTTCTCTTTGGTTCACTCCTTTAAACAATTAATTTGGCATATGTTCTTACATATTCTGGACCCTCTCAACTTGCTCTATCTGGTGGTATAAATATTATCTAGATGTTGTGTCTTTTGAAAGTGGTCTATTTGTGAAATTTGTTCAAGTCCTGAGCTCAAGCACAAAACACAGTGCTGAAGACACGAGAGAAATTTGAAACTTTTTTATCACAAAAAATATGCAAAAACAGCTTGAAAAAATAAGTAAGAAAATGTCATATTTTCCGCTTGGTATCCGGCAGTCCAGCAACTCGGCAATCCAGCAGCCGAGCCGAATATTGTCTGAGTGCCGCTGTCTCCAGGCACTTTAGTAAATGGCCTAGCAGACAATCAACTCGGCTGCCGGATATCGAGAGAAAAAATATGACCTTTCCATACTTATTTTTTCAAGCTGTTTTTGCATATTTTCTGTGACCAAAAAAATTTCAAATTTCTCTCGTAAGAGCCAAAACTGATTCATATGTGATCAAACAAACTTTCACATGTAGATCTATATTAGAAGTATATTTGACCCAAGATTTAGGTCAATAGCTTAAGCATAGCAAGCTGTAGAGTGAGGAGCAGGTTTGCATTAAAAAGTGAACTGACTCCCAAAGTGCTACTTCCAACAGAACATTTCTTCCTTACATTCAGAAATTGTAATCGAAGCATTGTCCTTTGCAGTGGGTTTTGTCTCAAGAGATGGCATTGACATTCATGGCATTAGGATTGCGTTTCTGAGTTCTTCCTCCTCCTTCTCCATTTCCTCCAGAATGAGATGTAGTTCTATTGACTCTTTCTCTTTGTCTTCCTTGTCTGAGCTTGTTCCATTTTATCTCTGCATTGTCCAACTTGAGTGCTTCTTCTTGCCATCCTTGGAGTGTGGTAGATTTTTTCTCTCACTTGATGAGAGTTTTAGTAAGATCAGCTTTGAGTTCTCCTGTATAGGTGCGTTGGAGGTGGATATCTGTACTTGGATTGCCATATTTGGCTTTTTTGACAAGTCAATTAAATTTGATGTTGTAGTTGTTGACAAAGTTGAAGTCTGGTTGCATTATTCTGTTGAGTTCTATAATGGTGTCAACTTTGCTATCCACTTTTTGGAAGGCTTTGGCAAAATCTTCCTTGAATTTGGCCCATGTAGGCCGTGTCGTGCTGGCTTCATATTTGTCGAATTTGGTGTGATATCAGTTATGTGACTTCTTTTTGGTGTTGTTGAGTACAAAGAGAATTTTCTTTGCATTTTTGGTCATGTCTTTGCCTTTAAAGTAGATGTCGCAATCTTTCAGGAAGTCCTGAATATATTGTGTGCCATTGAATTTCTAAGGCTTTGGGGTAGAGGTATGTTCATTTGCTTTTTAAAGCATTCCAATCATTTCTCACATGAGGGTATTTATGTTCATCATTGTGGAGGTGATCTGAAGTTGTTTGATAACTTCATATATTTCTTCCTGTTGTTCAGATGAGATTAGTATGTCAAAATCTGGCAGGAGAATGTCGAATGGTTCAAGTCTGATTTCTGGTACTTGGAATGATCCTTGCAGTTGTACTTCAGGTGTTTCGTCGTCTACTTCAATAGAGGTAGAAGTTTCTGCTCTGCTAGGTGCTCAGCTGTCTTGGCGAGATTGGCCATATGGGTGTGGTGTATGTGTTCTAAATGGTAGTACACTGGTGACTAGTGGTTGTTGGACTGCTTCTTGGGCTTGTTCTTTGTTAAGCCTGTCTCTTTCTTGAAGAAAATCTACTTGTACTGGCTCACAAAATACGAGTCCTTGTGGCACTCGTGTAGGCACTGTGTTTGCAACATATCGGTAGGGGCAAAGTTGTACAAAACAACTTCTCCAATGTCCTGCGTCGTATTGGTGGTAGTCAAGGCTATTGTCAGGTCTGAGATTATATTTGTGTGCTGCTACAGTGCAGTTGTTTGCACTGGTTGCTCGTGAAGTAGTCGTCTCAACTATTCTTTGTGGTGTAGACCTGTTTTAAGTCTGCCTTTGTTGAGAAGCTTTCAGCTAATGTTATGGCAGAGGTTTCTTAGCAAGCCTGAAGCTTGTCTGATTAGTTTATCTGCAAATGAGGTTAGAGCAGAATAAAGAAACGTGGATTTACAAAGGAGCTAAAAGTTAGGGTGCTACTATACATGTGCAGGGTATTTATACTACTGCTCAACCTGACCTAATAACTAGTCTACTACTCAAAGAGACTGTGGATGAGTCAGTGAAGCTGCGCTCTAATGAGTCAATTGGTATCATATTACTAGACTGGAGTCAGAGATGAAAAAGGCAAAGATATCCCATGCCACCATGCCCATTATAACAGATCATGCTGTGGCGCTTATTGGGCGCCTATCTGGCGTTTTCTCATGCTTTGTTTCTTTTGGTTCACCCCTTTAAACAATTAATTTGGCATATATTTTTACATACTCAGGACCCTCTCAACATGCTCTATCTGATAGTATAAAGATCATACAAATTTTGTGCCTTTTAAAAGTGGCCTATATGTGAAATTTGTGCAAGTCTTAAGCTCAAGCATAAAACACAGTGCCAAAGAGCCAAAACTGATCCATATATGATCAAATGATTTTTGACATGTAGAAAAAAGCTAGAAGTATGTGTAATCCAAGTTTCAAGTTAATAGCTAAAATATAGCAGGCTGTAGAGCAAGGAGCAGATTTGAGTCTAAAAGTGAACTGACTCCCAAAATGCCACTTCTAACAGAACGTTTCATCATTGCATTCAGAAATTGTAACTCCAAAGTAAAAACTTGGATGTCAGATGCAAGGAGAGAATACAAGTCTCAAGCATTTATTGATATGCTAGAGGACAATAGGATTAAAAACCTAACTAGTGCACCACATATGCCACAGCAAAATGGCCACACTAAATGATTCAATTAAATGCTCATGAACAAGGCAGAGAGTCTGCACTTTCAAGCTTGCATTCTTCAGTCTTAGTGGGAGTTTGTGGTGAAACACATTGTTCACATTTATAACTACACTCTACAACAATGTCTCAAATGGACTATGCCATTTAGGACACTGGCTGGAAACAAACTACATGTTGATCACTTCCACATGCCCAATTGTGGCGCATGGGTACATATTCCAGCTGACACTTGCAGCAACAAGCTGTAGCCAAAATCCAAGATAATGACCTATCTCAGTAGTGATGACTTGGGCTGGAGATTTATATGTTCACCCAATAATGTCATCTTCCAATCTTTGAACACTACATTCAATGAAGATTATTTCCCTAAGTGTTCTGATACCAAAGGCAAAATAAGGCCTACACCTCTAAATCCCAGTTATAATGACCATTCTATTGGTCATGGGTTTGATGACAATGATGATAGCATGCCACCAAAATGGCCTGTGCCATGTCTGAATCCTCTTTCTAAAAAGACACCAAATGGAAAGAACAATGGTCCTACCCCTGCACCCAAAGTGTGAAGCTCTGATGTGCCTCCACAGCATTGAGAAACCCTGTCTGCTGGTCCATCTGAGCCATGACAAAGCATGCATGTGAAGAAATCAGTCATACAACCAGAAAATGTCTACAGAGATTTATGAACTCCTATAGATATACAGCGCAATGTTAAAAATGTCCAACAATGAAAATGAGATGTTGATCTCTAGCTGGGTAGCTTCCAAGCTTCACCTCACTTGCAGCAGCCATTGCCTACTCTTAACATATGGCCTGCTAGTCCAGTGTCATCTGGGAATAAGCTGGATAATTCATATATACCTGAGTCCTCAGCCTGGCAATTTAATTGTGCTCTCTGATAATCTGCTAGCATGTCTATGCCAGGAGGGAGGAGTTGATTTCTTTAACTATATGCTTGCACAAGCAGTTGACCCATATGCACCAAAGTCCAATGTTAAAGAATGGACATATCGTGATATTGCTCACTTATCCAAAGCAGAGCAAAATGAATGAAATGACACCTGCAACACTGAGCTTGATACACTTAGAAAGCGCAGTGTCTTTGAGCTCGTTGATTGCCCCAAAAGCAAACAAACAGTCAAGAACTGATGGGTTTTTGATGTTAAACAAGGTGGTCGTAAGAGAGCACACTTAGTAGCACAAGGATACTTTCAAGTCAAGGAAATCAACTATGACAAAATATTCTCTCTAGTCATATGTTTTGAGACTGTAAGGTTTATACTCACACTTGCTGCACTCGAGGACTTTTACCTCATTGGACTTGATGTGCACAACACCTACCTTTATGGTGACTTGAATGAGAAGATCTATATGGATCAATCTGATAGCTTTTCTGCTAAGAGAAAAGAGCACCAAATGCTTCGTGTTTGCAAAGCTCTCTACAAGTTGAAGCAAGCAGGTTTATCTTAGTGGCATGCCCTAAGCAAGTCCATAGCTGAGCTCAGCTTCACATGTCTAAAGACTGATGCTGGTGTCTACATTAAATACAATGGAGATGACTGAATCATAGTCATTATATATGTTGATAACGCTATATTTACCAGATCAAATAAAGCTAAGACCTTTCAAGTGAAAGAGCTCTTTATGAAACATGTTATAGGCGTAGCCCTGCTTTGTAATTTTTCTTGTATTTTCTACAATTTTCCCTGGAGTTTTACAATGTCTCTACCATCATCAGTGCTCAAAACCCTTGTATTAGCACCAGTTTATTTCCATGCCCTCACAGTGCATCAGCGCACTGAGTGTGTCAACACAACACTGCTATCATGGAAGCTGTTACACAGCCTCCTGGCAGTTTCCATCAGAGTCCAATTGGCATCAGACGTTCAATTTACATTGGTCTAACAACATGTCACCAATGCTGACTTCTTTCCATCAAGGTCTGATCGGCATCAGATCTCTGACCTCTGTCAGCCCAAACACATTAGATATCATGACGACTCACTGGCCCTGGTTTCTGTGCTGTCACCTCACTACTTCAGCAACCTGTAGCTTACATAATGTCTGGTCTGTGCACAGTTCCAACAGTATATATAGTCAAACTCTGTCACTATCTAGCCTCCATCTCGACCTCTTGGTCAATCAGGCTAGGTAAGCTCAATTAGTTACTTATATTCTTTACCCTACTAACACAATATTACTTGGTCAATCGGGCTAGCTGCACAAGCTATACTGAAGTTGTGAAACCATCGTCCACACCATCTCGTTTCCATCATCCACAATCCCAGCTCCTTTGTGAAATGTCAAGTCTCACTCCACAACAAACACTAAAAATGTCATGATCTAGATGACGTCAAGGAGTTTCTGTGCATGCGCATACAACAAGTCAGCAGTAAGATTGTTATTGATCAAACAGCCTACTTAAACAAGGTACTTGAACAATGTGGTCAGACAAATGCCAAACCAGCTAAAACTCCACTTTCTAAGGGTTACATACTAGAACCCCATGAAGAAGCAGTCAACACTGCTTGCCATAGCTGCTATCAAGTGGTTATTGGCTTGCTCTTTTACATCATGCTTGAAACTAGACTGGACATTGCATTCGCAGTCATCAAGCTTGTGCAACACAGCACAAACTCCAGTGAAGACCACCTGAACCGTGCATTATATATTTGCCGCTATCTTCAGGGCCCTCACAAATACATGCTCAAGTACGATGGTGCTTCTGGGCTTGGCCTGGTGGCTTATATCAATGCAAATCGGGGCACTGATCCAAAGTGCTGCTCACAAACTGGCTACCTCCTTAAGTTTGCAGGAGGGGCTTTCATCTGAGCTCGTATGCGCAGAAGTCAGTTGCTGGTTCTACCAAAGATGCCGAATATATGGCTCTCAGCAATTGCAGCCATGAGGTTATATAGATATGCAACATGTTCTACAAACTCAGCTACAAATATAATGCCGTACCTATCTGCAGCAACAACCAAAGTGCACTGTTTGTCTTAGAAAATGCAGTCAGTGAGAAGTGCACCAAGCATATTGACATTCACTATCACTATATCTGTGATGTCATTGATGTCATGGAGTAAAGACTCAACACTTCACAAGAGAGCAGGGATCATGGAAGATGGCAATGAGGTGGTGTGGACAGCGGTCTCACAACTTCAGTCTAGCTTATTCAACTAGTCCAATTGACCAAGTAATATTTGAGTTAGTATGGTAAATGAATACATGTAACTAAAGAGCTTGCCTAGCCTGATTGACCAAGAGGTTGAGATGGGGCTAGGTAGCAGCAGAGTCCTACTATATGTACTGTTGGAGCTGTGGACAGACCAGATGTTATGTAAGCTACAGGTTTGCTGAGGTAGTGGGACGACAATGCAAAAACAAGAGCCAGTGAGTCATAGTATCTGATGTATCTGGGCTGACAAGAGTCAGAAGTCTGATGCCGATCGGACTTCCGATGGGAGGGAGTCAGCATCGGTGACTGTCATCAAGCCAATGTAAGCCAGATGTCTGATGTCAATTGAACTTCTGATGGAGACTGCCAGGAGGCTGTGTGATCGCTTCTCTGATGGCAGTGTTGTGTTAGCATGCTGACCGCATTGATGCGCTGATGCACTGCGAGGGTGTGGGAGTAAACTGGTGCTAACGCAAGGGTTTGGGTGCTGATGACAGCAAAGGCATCATATAAACTCAGGGAAAATCATAGAAAATATGGAAAAAATACAAAGTGGAGCTACACCTACAACAATTGAGCAAGGTCACATTGAGGTACTATTTGTACCAGGTATAGATAATCTGGCAGATATCTTTACAAAGAATCTGGATTGGGTTAAAATCCAGAAGTTCCGACCTATGCTCAGACTTCACTTCGCAGCTCATTAGTGCAATCAACCAATGAGCACAATTATGCTGCACTTGGTTAGGAGGAGTGTTGAAACACACATATTCTGCACTGCCATATACCAGTGCTCTTAGATGCTCGGAGTCCACATTTCATAGTTTTAAATACCTGAAACAGTACTGCATGTATATAAGAATCCCAGTGCCTGCTAGGGCACATAAAATACTTTTACTACTTGCAACCCCCACTTGCTAGTACTATCTACCAACCTACAGGTGAGTACAACCCAAGTATCCCCTACAGCGATCTCGATGCCAGAGCCTATAGCTTGTGTCAATAAGAACATGTAGTAATATCTTTGGAATTTATCCTTGATTACTCGTGAAATCCCCGCCTGCGCGAATTCTCCCGCAACAAATACTGTAGCCGCACTCGGTCATCCATTAGCCGGCAGATGTCACAGGTCACCATGGACCCATCTGCTCATCCAGTTCGGTGCGCCTGTGTCACAGTCACAAGGCCATCCGCTACGGTCGTAAAAGTACAGTATCCCTGACTCGGTCACAACACAAAACCACCCCAGCAAGTTTCGGTAAAGCGCAGTGCTCACTTTTTTCGAGTGCGGAGGCAAAAATATTAGCATTATACACTGCTGAAGCCACAAATTTCTTCACTGTTGGAGTGATACATGAGTATCAATCAATGTTTGCCATTCACACCATTCGCCTGATAGTCGTGAACATGGCTGAGTGCAGCATCCGCCTTGCGCAGGTCACCCTCACTGAGACTGTTGGACTTGCCGCCGCCAGGCGTACTCGCGCCAGACATGATTGAGCTGGCACGCGAGCGTACCTTCATTACCAGTGGGCTGTACGTGTGAAATCAGTGCACGTATCTATGCTGAGGTCATGCGTACTCACAAAGGATAGCCTTCCTCCTCATCTTCCGCGCCGGCGGGCCATGGGTAGCCGCGGTAGTCGCTGGTTGACAGCCCTTGCATCTACAGCACTACATGGGTACTTGAGAAACGCCGGATGATTGAATGGACGTACCTCTTCCGTGATAGTACCAATGTCGCCGGGTGTCGCAAAGCCCGAGGTTCTAAACCTAGGGCTAGCAGGCACGGAGTGCGGCATCATACGCTCCGGACCACTAAACTCGAACTGTTCGTCCTCCTCGCCGCCGTAGAATGCGTCCGGATACGCACGACGCAAGGCGAGCTGTCGAGCTTTCGAATATTCAATACCGAGGTTCTTCCAATCGAGGAGTGGGCTAAGACGTTCGACGCGGTTGCGCTGGTTGATACGCTGTCGGCGCGTCTTGGTGGCGAAGGAGAACATGTGATCTGTGAGTTGGTTAACAGAGTCTTCGACAGATTGGCTGCGCCTATCAATAATGTAGCAGCCCTCGTCCTGAGGACGTTCGATGATGTCTTGCATGAAGCAGCCAAAGCCGGATAGGTTGGTCGTGATCGAAGGGATACCCATCTATTCACAGGTGAGCCGATTCAGCTGGATATCAACAGGCGTGTGGCATACCACCGTACACTCCGCAGGAGTGTAACCCCATGGTTCATAATACGAGGGGAAGACGCCGAGGTGGCAACCGCGAACGAACTCCTCGTAGTCCATACCGAGGATAGGATTGTTGGAGTTCAGGAAGTCAGGGTGGAAGACGACCTTTGTACGGTCTGATTCTGAGTTGAAGAGCTGTACGCGGCGGATCTGGTTCAGGACAGGGTCGTTGTGGTCATCAGCCATGTTGTGGGTAGTGATAGGAGGAAGCGCATTGCGTTTGAGAGCAAAAATGCGACGCTTGAGTAAGACCTTGTCCTCATCCGATAGCAGGTCGTCAGGTGTCGGCAAGGTAGCATGCTCCCTGAAATTTAAGTCAGATTCACGCGCGAAGTTATTCAGCTACCCTACGTACCCATTAGAACGCATAGCATGGTCAAATAACCGTTTACCAATCTTATTCTGGATCTCGGTGACAGTGTCGCGCAGCTGCTTGGTAACAGCCTGCCCCTTGAGTGCATCGACGGTGTATGAATGTGTCGGAGCCGGCATGATAATGAATGCCACAACTGTGGTCTTCGAGCCAGCCTTCTTTAGTCGATAGTTGAGCCCTGTGTATGGAGGTCGGCAAGAGAAAAACAGCGTTTACATGAACGAGACTCACGTGCGAGACCCTCAATAAACATATCTACGCCTTTGTTCCTATACTCATAACGTCCCGCGATGAACATCTATGATATCTGTCAGCGAGCACCAGAGCGTATGCGATCCGGAAATACGTGCGTATAGCGTGTTTTCTAGATCAAGGTCGAAATGACCATAGAAGTGCCCGCGAACGAATTCGTTAATCTTCTCCTTCGCTGCCGAGTGCAGGTTTTGGAACTCGTGCATCGCTTGGAACTTCACAACATTGAGGCCATTCGGTAAGACACCATCCGGCTTCCGCTTGAGCAAGTGCTCGGATTCGTACGCGGTGATATGGGAGACTGTCGTGAAAACGTCGGCGCAGTGAGCCGAAGATCTCTCGATGCAGTATCGATGGTAGATGCCGCGCTTCCCGGCTTCATGATCAACGTCAAAGTACTGCAAGTTGTTATAGAAGTCAACGCTGCCCGCGCAGAGGTAGCGGCCAAGTAATGTAGCGTGGGTCGTAAAGACCGTCGTGACGTCGACGTGACGCTTGCGTAACAGAGGAATCGCGAGACCCGCCTGCCATTCGTGGAAGTGAGCGATGACGGCAGTCGACAGCTGGCGCGAGACGTACTGCACAGATGTGAGCGATGAATGACGGCCTCAATAAACGACAATATGCGCACCTCGCCCAGGAACCACGCTACTATGTATCCAAATATGATCGTCTCATTGGTTTCATGATCGTTGGGTGGCGTCGGAATGCCTGCGAGGTTCCACAGATCGCCTTTCCACTCATCGAGTCGTGAGTACTGGCTGCCGGTATCGAAGAGAAGGACCCGAGGAGCTCCTTCAACTAGCCATCGACCATAGAGACACTTTACTCCAGCGCTACGCATCGCGTCCAAAGTACCAGCAAGGTGGGGATCGTGGGGCTCTTGCGCTTCGACCTCCATCGGCGCCGTCTTGTAGCTCAGCGGACCTATGAGGCAGTATCTATCGCCAAACTCGGAGACGGTAACTGGGACCTTGGTCTTGATGACGGTGTAGATACCCCCGACTTTGTTCGCGACTTCCCAAGCACATTCAAAGAGCAAGGGGCTTCTGACATCTCGCTTGACCTCTCCGTCTGACATGGTCGTCGTTCGTGGTGGCGCGCGCGGTCTGCAGAGGGAGAAAGAGCAAGGGGAAGAGATGTCTGTGGGCGCAGCGGCGTTTGGGATAAAATACTAGTCGAGTTTCCAACTGGACGCCCCCATACGTGACGTCACGCCACGTGTGTCTTTCCCCGCAAACGTTCCTTGACACACTCATGACCCTCACAACTATGGAAAGACTCGCCGTACATTACGAAGATCTACTCTAGAGGACAGCGATAGCCAGAACGATTCCGAAGATCCCATGGCCAATGAAGCCGAATGCCTTTACGACTGGAATTCCCACTTTCCAAAGAGCGTACTGGAAGATCACAGAAGACCAGTAAGCGGAGATCGTACTTCGAAAGAGAGCAAGATACGTACTCAAACAGTGCCATAATAGTCCACTTTCGATTATCTGACACTGGGAACACGAGTGAACGTGGACCGTAGAAGACCTGGCGGAGATCTCATGAGTTAACGCCCACTCAAACGCAACCACAATCCACGGTACCTCGTCGTCCACCTCGTCCTGCTTGCGGGGCAGGCAGTGCATGAATCTCCATTCAGGATTTGCACCACCTTCACGACAAAGAGCTTCGGTGACCTGATATCCTTCAAATGCCTTCAGACGTTCGGCTTTTTCAGCTTCCTGACCCATGGATATCCTACAGTCGTGTTTAGATGGCTGATTGACTATGAGATGAGTGACAATTGACTAACCAAGTGTCAGTCACAACAAGATCTGCGCCATTGACAGCCTCCTTGGGGTCCTTACCCCACCAGATATCCTTATCGCACCCCAGCTCGACAACACGGTCCCAAACTGCCTTCGGTGCCCGGTATTTCTCATCTTCCGGAGACGCAACGCGAAGTTTGTGACCGAGCCGAGGAAAGGATACGAGCATATCATGAAGGACGTTCGCAGAGTCACCGACGTAGGCAACAGTGAGCGGGCGTAGCTTGGGTAGCGGGTAAAACTGCTTGGCACTGGCGAACTGATGTGGGTCTGACACAAGTGGCTCTACGCTTGGGTCGAATAAGTGTGCGTTCTCTTGCAACGTTAGAAGGTCCGCCAAGACTTGTGTTGGGTGCCACAGTGATGATAGAGCGTTTAGCACAGGGACAGGCGAATAATTCGCCAATTCCTGCGAGAATGTAAACGTCACAAGAGCTTAAAAGGATTGAGAGAATAGACCCGCCTCAATCTCTTCGTGTGCACCAACACGAGCAAAAATACCCTGGCACATGCCTCCAATGACTCGCGCAGAGTCACGCGTGCTTTCGTTCACGCCGAGCTGGATGTCCTCTCGTCCGAGGAACAGTGCACGCCCTCCAAGTAACGTCGCGGCCGTTTCCGCCGCAACACGGGTACGAGTACTGCGTTTTGAGAACAGCAACGCGATAGATTTGCTGAAGAGCGATTGAGATGGCATGCGCAGCTTATTGTTCGAGTTATGCTGCTGTGGTAAGAGCCATGGCATTGACACCTGCTTGAGGTACCGAGCGTGGGTGAGAACTCGGTCAATTTGCTTGGGGCTGAGGTCAGCTAGAGTCTTTAAATGGGGTACGCGCATTTTTGAGTCTGCGAAAGAGGAAAAGCACAACCAGACGTGTTAGACAATGAGGACAAGGAAGTGAGTCAAAACCACGGACAGATGAACGCTTGAATTTCGTCCATCACGTGATCAGAGCTTCAGTACGCCTTTGCAAGGCAGGAGCTGCTGACAACCAGTGATTACTAGATTACTATCGACTCAGTTCCAGAGTAAGTAGTACCGATTATCCCTGGTATTAAATACAACAGGCATAGCATGACAACGAGAAGTCTTTTCATGACTGTCCGAGAGAAGCCTCTAATTCTTTATGGATGGAGAATCCAAGGCGACGTTGATTTTTCGCTGCTCGCCTTCCGCCAGTCGTTCTATGGATAAAGTTAGCACCGGCCACTCCGATCAACAAGTAAGACCACTCACTGCTGCTCCTGGCAAACAAACGTATCCGGGGCACCCTCCCAATCTCGCAATATATCTTCTTCCCTCTGCTCATCGTCACGATCCTCCCTGTCTGGCGGGCCGAAGAGGTCCAGAGCGAGCCGGGTGTGTGAAACGCCTGCGTACGTAGTGACGCAACGCGGGTTGACCATGATCCTCGCAGGTAAGAACACTGAATTTGGCGCTGTCAAGCGCTGCTCAGACGTGGGCGGCGGAGGATCAGACGTAGGCAAGTCCGAAGCGTCGTAATCAGAGCCGACGTTAGCGTCGGGATCCTTGTTCTGAGGGTCTCGTGCAGCTAAGTCTTGAAGGGAACGCTTCTCCTTTCGCGGCGGCTCGGACACGTCAATGTCGTCGACGTCCTTCATGCCCTCCTTAGCTCTCCATACCCATAAGTCACGGCAAAAGTATGCCTGGGTGCTGTCAAGGCATTCATCGTCGGGCCTCCGAGCTGGCGGATCATTCGGTAGCGTCGCATTGTGGTAGTTTGTGCCAGCACGATATGATATGCCAGCGTAGTATGACTGAGCTGGGTCAATAACATGTGTACCAGATTCGCAGCAGAACGCTTGGAATGGCAGATGTTTGGCGTATCGCTGTGCACCCACAGCATCTCGCGGAGGTACGGTGTTGAGTGATGACGACGAAAGGGACGAGGATTTTGACTGGCGAAACTGGTCTCCGTTGATATCTCGGGTTCGCCATCTGTGATTCTGTTAGTACGATATCAACTCGATGAGTTTTCCAGGCATACCTATCAGAAAAGATAAAGAACCCGTTGTGTTCTGCCCAGTCCATCCCGCACACCATAGCCGCATCGTTGACCATGCTAATCTTAATCGTTTCCAGAATGTCATTTGGACAAGTAAAACCCTTCAGCCAGATGACACGGTTAAACCGTATCTTGCGCTTCTCCCACAGCTCATGTAGAGGTTCGAGCGCAAAGTTGCGGGTGTGTGCTTCTTCCAAGGGGTAGTATGCAGCTGCAGGGTCCTCCGTCATGCCCGGCACTCTGCGTATCCGGTATGGCACACCCAGAAGTATTAAGACCGCCTCACACAGGTCAGTGAGAGTTTCTGTCGAGTCCGAAGAGTCGTAGTCGAGCATGGAAACAAAGAGATTCGAGGTGCCGAGGCGGCGAGCAAGCTGGACGATGACGGCGAGCTGATCTGTGAGGAAGTGGTCGGCAGAGTGGATAACCATCCCAATGTAATACAGGTGTCCCTGATTTGCGAGATCGTCGTACGCATCGTCATCTTTGTTCTGGCCGAATGGGCGAGTGAGCGTCGCGCATTTTGAAGCTACCCAGCCATTCAACGCCAGGAGTTCCTCGATGGCGGTCAGGACAGACTGGGCATCCATATACGAAGTGTCACGCCCTGTAATGCTGTCCAGATTTCAACTACATGGCAGGAAAATTAGAACATGACACATACAAGGGCTTCTGGAACCGTTCCCAGTAGTCCAGTATACCGTCGTTAATCGTGTCGCTGAACAAGTCTGGCCTTTCATCCCTCCCCATGCGAACTTGCAAGAATTTGTGTTTCCGGGCATCTAAAAGCTTCTCGCCCCGAGTGACGAGGTCTAGCACACCCTGCTTTTGGATCTGCTGCGGGTCGTAGCCATAGAGGGAGGTGACCGAAGCGGACGACGAAGAAGAGCCGATGAATAGACGAATGATAGCTATGACACCCAGAAAAAGCGCTATTCGAATGAGAGACCGTCGTCGAAGAGCAATGGCCATGGGACTAGCGGTCGTTCAGTACGATGTAACCTGGAGGCCTGAACGGTCAGGAAAGTGAGAAGCGCTGAATACAACTTGGCGGCCTCGATCAATTCGCCTGCATAGCGTTTATTTCGTACCAACGTAGAATACATGCAAACAGGGCAAGCACCCAGAGTCTTAGCGAAATATAATAAGATAAGATAGTGAGTTCGAAACCGTCGCAACGGAAAGGTTCATGAATGTACAGGTTGAGGTTGCGGCGAGGGCCCATGCGACGCCGTCGAACTAGAGGCGTAGTTGGACTGAGAGCTAGACTTTGGCCCAGTATAGGGCTGCTGCCATCGAAGGGAAGGGGTAGTCGACATTATAGGATTTGGTGGCTGATACACCGGTACAGCAGGCGGGACGGACTGTATGATGTTCGGCGTCGACGTTCTGCTATACGTTGGGGAGACCTGAGTGCATGTCGGCGCTGACCGACTAGAGCCAGAAGTTTGCGCCAGCCGTCCACCTGTTGATGTAGCGGATGAAGTATCTCGGGGCAACGGCGTACCGCGCAGATGTGACGAAGGGAGTTGGTTCAAGGTAGGAGCATCCCCACATCCTGAGTACCCCTGATAAGTCATTGTCGTATACGCTGGTCGCTCTCCTGCACCGTGAGACGGCTGGAAATCGCTCGCGGAAGGCTGAGAAGTCGGTACGGACGGAATATCCTGGGGTCCAGGAGTAGCTACCGTCGAACTTGACTGCGATGGTGTCGAGTATGTGGACTCCGACGAGGCGCAATGGCTAGACGTAGCACATACGGGACCCATCGAATACCGGTGTCCAGACTGGTTGTACTGGTAATTCGTCCACGAGCTATACTGTGAGGGTGGAGGGGGTCCTGACCGGTAGCTTGAGGGCGCATAGGGCGCGTAATATGAGCCCTGGTACGCTTGATATGGCTGCACGTGCTGGGGAGGTAGCGGTGCGCCGTAAGGGGTCGCATGGCCATAAGCCTGAGTGTATGTTGTCGCAGAAGGGCGCACAGAGAAGGAAGGCGTTGACCCTAATGCTAGGGGGTGGGAGCTAGCGGTGGCCTGCGATGTAGAAGGCGTAGCTGGAATACCTACAAAATATTGGGCGGACGCAATGGGCGAGAATATGAGTGGCTCACGTTCAGGTTCAGGAGCGGCTTCGGTGGGCTTTTGGCCAACAACCAACTCAGTGTTGCCGAAGACGACGCTTCCCCACTTGAACTCGCGCTTCAGACCACGATCCCAAAGCACCTCGACGGAGCTAGACTCCTCGACGACACGGCACAGCGTTACCTCAAAGACGCCTGCGCTCACCCTGAGCTTGATGCGCGCGCCCGGCGGTAGAGTCATCAGCTCGTTACGAATCCTATCTTGCTTGGCGGCTTTCTTAGCCTCGGCAATAGCCTGTCAAACTGGGAGTTAACCACTGGTTCGTGCGCCCGACCACGACGGTGGCGTACCGGGTTGTGCTGGGGACACAGTAGCTCCACCTCAACCTTCCTGATGAGCTTCAAGACGTGAGGTGTGTAGACTCCGCACTGATCCACATCCATTTGCACAGTGCCTGGGTCGTTGAATTGTGCCGGGGGAACGACCTGGGAATCGAGAAGAACAACCTCCTTCTCGATGGCTCGGACGACACGGTAGATGATACTCTGACCCGCACCGTCCCGGGCGCAAGAAACGTGAAACGCCTTGGGGCATTTGCCCTTGGTACACTGGATTGGAGCTCCATGTGCCTTATTGCGCGGCTTAGTGCACGCATTACATTTCTGTCCAGCCAGATGAGTCTCTTAGTAGTTATTCCTGAAGAATCATCGCTCACCAAGTTCCACCGATCCCTCACAATGCCATCGACCCCGAGCACGACGCGTTCTCTGCGCTTCATGCCGCTGGGCAACGGATCTTCGACTTCAATTTCGTCTACCCAAGTCTCAGGGACAACGCTCGCGCACTCTTCATGTGCGTACCAAACGCCACCCGCACCGGATGCCTCGCCGCTTTCACCTTGTTTACGACCGAGGGGCGGATTTTGCACGCGTAGAAGGCCCACCCGGTCGGTAGAAACGCAGAGACAACACGGGAAGACATCCGGCTCTTTCGGCTGCGGGCCAAGCTTGAGCGTAACCTTCGGAGCAACTGGCTTTGCAGGCACCGCCTGCGGGAGAGGAGGTTGGTCGTTGTCCTTGGCTACCTGCGTGCGAGGCTTCTTAGACTTCGGCGAGTTTTGCGCGTCCTCAGCTTTCCGCTTGCGCGGCGACTTCGCTTTCGCCACTCTCACTTCTTCTTGCTGTGCTTCGAGTCGCTCAGCCTCGCGGTCCCGAAGCAGTTGGTCAACGTCAATACGGACACTACAATCAGACATCAGCCTCCGTCAGCACAAAAGGCCGTGACGGACATACCTGAAATCAACGCATTGGCAGACCTCGGCGTTCCGCCCAAGCTCGAGCCAGCTCTCGAGCGCGAAGTTGACACTTTCCGCGCAGTTGAAGCCAAGATTGAAGCCTGCATGGTATCCTCTCGGATAGGTAATAACAAATTCTCCCGCGTGTTGGACTAGCCAGTTCGGACGACAGGAGTGCTTTGACAGAATGTTCGGAGATGCTAGGTACGACTTGTGTCGGAGAAATTGGGGACAATGGGAAGTGTCCTTCGGAAAGTACCCTGAACGACAACATGGTCAGTCAGACGCCTCAGGAAGTTCCTAGGCGAGCGCACCTTTCATTGACGTCTCTAACTGCGCCGCCCGAGCTTGTGGGACAGCATACCAAAACTTCGGAGCGCCGAAGTGAATGTAATTGATACTGAAGAGGTCCATATCCTCTACGTGCCACGCGAATGTTGCTCGCCACATGCCAAAGTAGAGGTATGGTGTGTTGACACCGGGCAAGCCCTTGTTGGAGGAAGGAAGCAGCCTCGACAGAGCTGAAGGCAAGTGAGCGACGTTCCAAGACGTCGTCTCGTCCGTGAACAAAGATCCTTGATTTGCATGAAGCTGAGTGACAGAATCTCGAGCCAGCAAAGGAGTAAATACCTTGCATATCTGCACCGTACCAAGCAGGTCGACTGAGACCGCAGTTGCGCCAGTACCTTCTTTCCAGCTCTCTGCAAAATTCGGGAGTGTAGTCGAAGGAAGTGGTATTCGGTGGCAGCCAGTCTGAATGAGGGTCGAAGCTCTCGAGGAATACTTCGTCTTTAGCGACGCGCTCAGCCATCGCCGCTTCGCGTCCCTCCTTCGTCTGAGGGTTACGTCTTCCTCTGGTCCTCGGCTTCTCCTCTACCTCTTCTTCTTCCTCTTCCTTGGCTACCGCACTGGCGACGTCCCCGGATGGCGGCTGGGGAGCTGTCGAGTGGTGAGATCCAGAGGACGATACCGCCGACTCTCGTGTTGGAAGATCCTTCTCGTGTGTGCCATCTGGTTCAGCGTCGTCAGAGGCTGAGACAGGGGTCGCGCTCTCGGAGGAGCGGGGGGGAGTGAGCTGTTTCGCGAAAGTCTCATCTTGTACGGCAGGGCGGATACTGACATCAACGTGGTCCTCGTCTTCCTCCTTCACCATCACACTTGGCGTCATCTCTGGCTCGGCAGTCTCCGGATCTCTTGTCTTTCTTCCTCCTCTCCTAGACTTCGCCTTCGCCGTCCCGTTCGTTGCGCGTGCATGCAGACCGATGTCATCAACGCCTGGAGCACGCAGCTCCTCTCTGGAGCAGAGCTCAGCCCACTCTCGGACGCTCATGATCTTGCGTTTCTCAATGTTCTGCTGACGAAAAAGCCCTGCGCGTCCCATCATCTGCTGCTCGATAGGATTCTTGAGCTTTACATTTGCCAGCTGTGGGTTGAGAGCCGGAAGTGCGTCTCTCCTAGTACGCCGCAAACCCAAGGCTCGGTCAATACTGTACAGCCCTAGGCTTCGGAGGGCCACACTCACCACTCCTTAGGCGGGATGACCTTTACGATTCCACTTCGCATACCCCAACACTCGACCTTGTTCATGTACCCCTCAAAATCGAGGAACTCTTCTATTGTTGGTGTAAAGACTGGTATGCCCCGCTGCGCCAAGGGGTCGTCTGCCGGATCCAGCCATGCGCGGCCGTCCGAGCTCGGTGATAGTGGTGGATGCGCATTCTCATTGCCATAGAAGTGATTAGGCTGAATTGGTGGTTCCGGAGTGGGTGAACGAGAAGGAGTCAGCGATGGCGTGCTGCTCCCTGTGCTAGCCATGGTGGCGGGATGAGATTTGTATCTGGGTTGACCGGAGCGGCTGTTGCAAAGTCTGACAACCGCCGTGAAGAACTCGGGGGACTTTCAGTACAAACTCAAGCCACCCAAGTCCGTGTCGCTGAGTGTTCCGATGAGTAGCGCGCCGTGTGGGACGAAAGCGAGTGGCCGTCAAGAACACTTGAGGGTGTCCTTCGTCGCAGGCACAAGTTACGCGTGACCCAAAAGGGAAACGCCTGCCCTAAACCCTCAGTTCTGGTTACTGCCTGGACAGACCTCGAGAACGTCTCGAACATTTGAAACAACGTTTTCGATATTTTCCGAAAAATAGCACAGTCAAATAAATTATCCAGTTCAGTAGCGAGCGTGGCCAGCTGGAAGTCTTTGGTGCTAACGAAGACGCAACGCGCTCGCTGCATAGTGCACCGCGCTTCGCATTTCTGCTTGAGTGTAGAGTCGGTACGGGGCCTTCGTTTATGTTTATCTCGTGACTGACATTTGGTAGGGCAATGCTCGAAATAAGCTGGTGTTACCCCTACCTTAATAGTTCGGGTTCGCTCTAGCTATTACGGACTTGTCCTAGATTGGCCGGATACTTTGCAAAACGCATCAGCACAGATCGTACGTCAGCTTCACACAGGTTGGTCGCCGTATGTGTCTTGCAAAAACGTTTCTCAAGAATGTTACCCAGTAAATATCTAATGTACAGTGGCAATGTGGAGTATTCGCGTTCACTAGTCTTTCGCTCCGTGCGCCGCGCACCGTAATCGAGTCAAGTGCCTTGCTTCACTTCACCTATATACAGACTGCTTTTAAGCCTACTGCTGCATCGAAGGATCGTCGCGCTGATCCCGCGACTCATAGCTCCCTTCGGTCTCATTCTCTCCGTATCGGTGGCGAGCAGAACGAGTCCAAAATTGTGCAAAGACATCCGCCAGCTGTCACCTCACTTCCGATTCCGTCAGCCGAGCCGCCAAAGTGAAGTAACTAACGCTCGAGGATGGCAACATCATAGCCTCGCTTTGATCGCAGGCGTTCCCGGTGCCGCCTGTTCCTGAGCACTCTCCCGCCGCACAGGCTTCAATCCTTGCTTACTGCTTTCTGCTTGAGGTTTTTAGGCTAGGTCGCCGTCATTCCGTAGAAGCCTTTCTCGAAGTCGACGGTCATTAGCGTCAGAACATATCATATCACGGCGGCAGCTGAGCGGGCAGACTCTTGCGTAGACCCCGGACGTTGATGGGTATACATGGACGCATATCAATACCGCTGGTACTCAGACGCCGCATCGCTCGCGGCTAGCTGACATTGCACAGGTTCGCTTGGCCTAGCCAATAAAGCCGTGCCTTGAGGTCCATATGCCCATCGGCCCACAGACCACGTCGCCACTCCCCTCCCACCATCTTCTCTCTCTCCTACCTATCCCGAGACTACAGCTTGCGCCTGTAGCTCTCGAGCCGCAGCCGTTCTCTCTCGTATTTCTTTCTTCTCTTCTGTCGCTCGCCTTGTCGGGGTTGTGACGGCGGTTACCCGAGTTGCTAGCACCGACGACGAATCATGTGCGCATACGGAGTAACGTTACTTTTACTTCTTTCGATATGGATACCGCACGTCGTCGCACAAGTTGCTCAATCCTTTCAGTGGAAGTTTGGCAACAATGTGAGCCCGTTTACCATGCCTACTTTGCACTCGCTGAGTATATGCTAGTATATCGAAGACAGCTTTCAGGAGTGTCAGAGTCTTCCTCTTGTCATTGAATCCATCACGAACGATCCCTCCGCTCTCGGGGTTCCGCCATATTATTTCATAGCCTTCGAACTCGGAGGTGTCCCGACGACCACGCCTATTGGTAGTAGTAACCCATTATGGCAAGTAACACACAAAGCAGGTGAGCACCTCAGTCGTTATACCTTGCCAGCCGTTTCCTAACTTCGGACTGAGGTTCGTCGCTCATGCTCACTATGGTGGACTCCAACAACAACACTGGCGGCAACGCACCGATGTTATACAACGTAACAGGTGCGTGCACTTGACCTTCCTTTACTGTATGACTCACTGACAGATGTGCAGCTGGGAGTAATAGTTCTTGCTTGTACACGCCTCCAGACTTGTCCACACTGCCTTCGGTAAACCCTAATGTAACCGACACTCTAACGACTTGCGAGCCGTGGGGTCTGACGATCAAAGGCGGGAAGAAGCCTTACACTGTAGTATTATCGGCCACAAACTCGCCTGTGATCACCAATGTCACCATGGGCCCGGAAGACGACGTGTTCACCTTCCCCGACCGAGCCGACCCTAATGTTCAGTTGATGTGTAAGTAATCTGCGGTGCGCTCCCCCTGCAGCTTCTCCGCTATACACCAGCTACATTCAACTTGCTGACTTCTGCTTCGCACCAGGTTCCGTTCTTGATGCGTGAGTTGACGTGTTGCGTGCTATATTATTTCGAACCTTATGTCATGCGCAGAACAGGGCAATGGGGGGTGTCATCCAACACAGTGCACACGACAGGGTCGAGCAACACGACTTGCGTCGGCCTCGTCTCTTCGTCTAAGACGACTGCCCAAATACAACAACAGGAAGCGCAAGCACAGGCACAGGCCGCTGAAGCCTCTCGTCAACGCACGCTGCACCTGGCACTTGGCCTCGCTTTGGGTCTCGGAGTTCCGACCGTCCTTGGTATTGCGCTCTTCTCCTACTTCTGCTATCGTCGTCGTAAAAATCCCCGCGAACAAAGAGGCATCTGGGACGATCAAGATACCGAACCGAGACCCTGGCATTCCGATGATCACACCGAGATGCGCGAAGTTGACGCGGCAAGCCAGTATGTTTCCACACCGCGGTCGAACAAGTCCGGCTATGCGGCGCCTGATAGCCCTTCTGCGACGCCGTTCATGCAAGTTACTCCTATCCCACCAGTATACTTCGATCGCGAGCTGGAACAGGCTGGCGTGGCTGTTGCGCCAGGATCTGCCTCTCGTTCTTCGCAGAGCCAGTCGGAACCTTCGACCTCCGCACCAGAGTCTGCGCAGGCGCGCAAATACCGTGAGGCATTACAAGACCGTCAGCACGCTCCGGGTTCTTCGTCCCGAGAGCCTCAGCTTGTCTCTCCGCGTCCCGTACGAATGAGCACCCTACCTCCACCGTTACTCGGAGCTGAACTGGACCCGGAGGCTCAACCAGATATCATCATCCAACACCGAGATGGCGGGTCGGGCATTGTTCAAGAGCTGCCGCCACCGTACGCAGATCGCAGTGCAACCCGGGCGCCGACCGATACCCGCGATATATGATAGGGCTACTGCATTCCCATCTCAGCTATGACCACGGTTATCCTACTTTTGCTCCACCCGCCGACACCCTTCGATGTACTACCTAGGCTTCATTTGGACTACAACTTTCTTACCCTACGTGTACCACCTACTACCTCCTCACTTCTACGACGCTTACGCCTTTCTCGTGTCCTCGGGGCGTAGACCTTCGCGGCAAGCCGTCGCGGTGCAATCCCTTCCCTCCCTTTGCATCGCTTGCCCCTTCCGCCGGCCCAGTACATCTCATTGTGCCGGTAACCAGTGCTGCGCATTCCCTGCACTCCGGCATAAAAAGTTCACCCACATTGTTCATCTGGCCACGTCTCTCCATTTTTGGGCAAGCTGTCGTCTTATCCGGCAGTATTGGTGCGGATGGCTGTACTCTTTGCACGATGCAGCCGCATCAAGACGTATTTCATCCCATCTGCGTTGGCCGAACGGACACACTATGACAACCAACTTTTCGCGGCTGTAATTAAACTTGCTTCAATGGCATTTTCTTTGCAAACCTTTCTGGAACGACGACCGATCGTCGCGGCGCTATGGCCCAAATTTCCCACCGGAGTCCACACTCGCGCTGAAGGTATGGAAAGGGCAGGAATAGCCAGCATCTACGCTGGTGAGTACACGCTGATAGGCAAGTCTAATCATGCGCTCAGCATCGTCCTAGCCGGATCCTTTCAAGTGCTTGCGCGATAGGACGTGTACTTCTGGACACCTCCGCAAGCAATTCACCCTGATGGGCTAGTAATGTCGCATACAGCGACTATATAGCCGACTGTTCCGCGGGCATGGCACGTCCAGTACAATCCCGGCTCAAATATCGCGCAATAGCATGGCCGCAGGCGTATAAAAGGGCAACATGCAATAGAGTCCATCCTCAGCCTCGTTTAGCGCGATACTGTTCTCACCGACCGCAACCCCGTCCACCCTCTAGTACTCACTACTTTCACCGCCACATCCCTTAGCCACCATACCCCTTAATCAAGATTTTCTTCCTCAAAAATCTTGTCGTCTTCTCTGCCCTCGCCTTCGGCGTAATATCCGTTGTTACTGCGCCCCTCGGAGTCGAGAACGAATATCCTCGCCCGCTGCAGCAGCGGCAACGCCGCTGACATCGTCATTGTTCTGACCGGAGAACCCCAGGCGGCTGTCTCCGCAACCTGTCAATCGCCTGCCCCATATACTGACTGCGCCCCCGCAGAGTATATCACCGCGAGCAACTACACTGTGGAAGTGCTCCAGTCGATCATGGCCGAGATTACTGTACTCGCACGATTAATCCGGCTGTCAGGTGTCAGACCGATTTTCTGCTGACCTCGCCAATGAAATTCTCTCGATCTATCGCGATTTGGAGAGTTTTCGGAAAACTAATTTGGGCGCCTAGTGGCCGGATTGGTCGTGCGAGTACATTACGAGCACATCGCGTCCTCGATCGTCGACGTGCAGGGCCTCATCGACTAGTCAGTAGAGTTCATTATGAGCACCGCTGACGGTGCCGCATAGATCGCTACCAGTCAGCGACGTCATCAGCGTCATTACCGACCTCAACATCTCTCTGCTCATCTCCGTCGTTGGCATTCCCCTCTGAGCGCCCCGTTTTCTCGGACTGTCACGCTCTTGCTGCAAGGCTGTGCATCCAAGATGATGATATAGTGGGACATGGTGGTTAGAGCACGGTACCGTGAATGGACATTCTGGTCGCGGCAACAAATCTCCACTAAATTTAACGAGTTATTGTGGCGCTGTTACGAGATTCTGTGTATTGTATAACAATGTTATCGGTCTTTAATTATGAGTTTTCCCCTCTACGTCGACTGTTGAACTATCAGTGTTCATCGGGACAAGCGAGGCCACGTCACGAGTGACTATCCAGCATTGTGCACTGCGCAGTATGACTCGCGATCAAGACTTGTCAGCTCAAGCTTCAGCCGATTGCGCTACTGCGCAAGCACCCTACACAACGTACACATGAGGGTTTGCCATCATCAGGCTCAGCGAAATGTGCTGGGGCACATCCTTGGCCTGTGCTCAAGGTCGGTGTCAGTCCGCCAGTGTCGCACAGTGCAGGACATTACATTTACACTTGGCATCAGAACAGTAGTCAAACAGCATACACAGCATCAATACACTTCGCATCGCTCGCCGTTCATACCTACTGTGTCTGCGCACCGTACCCACGGATACCCTCTGCAAAGGACCAGTGCGTATCGAGCACAATCGGCTCTGAGATGTCGACGCCCGTCTCGGTGACTTTCGCAATTTGGAACTGCGTTGATGCGTGCTCAGCTCCCACAGTTTGAAGTCGCTAGGTGAGAGACGCACCTTGTTTAAGCTCCGCGCGTCCCTGTAAAAGAGCACGCGCATGCTCTCGGTGAGAACCCTCTTCGCCTCTTCCTCAGCAAGAGTGTCCTCGCGGGTCTCAACAGCCTGGCGGAGGAGCGGCAGCGCGATGTGCGCGCCGTAGCCGGTTGCGAGCGTGCTCGCCTGGTACGTCGTGCCGAGGAGGTCGACGTACCCGAGGAAGCTCTTCCCGTCGCGCACGCCGCCGACGAGGAGCGCGTTCCAGAGCGGGTTCATCTTCGATCGGCGCGCATACATCACTCGCGCGAGGTACTCGTGCACCTCCTGCGGCGCAAACTCGTTCCCGTCCCCCGCCGTGAACTCGTCCGTCACGAGCTCGTCGAGCATGCCCTGCAGGTACTGGAAGTCGCTCATGTCGCCTGACGCGCCGAGCACGGTCGTCCGGCCCACTGCGTGCAAGCGCTGCACGGACTTGAAGCGAGCGAGCGAGCCGTATGATGCTGCCGAGTCTCGTCAGTAACCGGGCTGCAGATGGTCAATAATGAGCATACCAAGGGTATCTGCGGCCATCATAATCCCATCCTTGTACTTAATCGCAAGTACGCTTGTTCCAGTCACAATAGGCTGTCTTTGGTCCACAAGGTAATCCACATTGCAATAAAGCAAGCACAGCAGGGGTGGGTACTTGTTAGCACCAGGTTGTCCACAAAAGAAAGACAAGCACTAACTGCGTCCGCTGCACGCCCTCCGCGAAAGTATCCTTCCCATGCTGTGCACGCTGGTGCAGCGGATAGGTGTTGAAGTTGTCCACCGCGTCGTTGCGCTATACGCCACAGCGTTGCCGTATCATATGCCAGCAATCGAGTCATCGTTTGTTCGTTCGTTCGAGATTATTCAAGACGTCGCACGCCCGGCCGCGAAGACACCGACAATCACCAATAGTTGAATCCCCCAGCACCACAAGAGACAAAGAGCAACAGAAGCACGACACCCGTCAGCACGCGCTCCCCCACAAGACAGGGCAAGCAGACTCACCGGACGGCCCCAGCTCGTCGGAAAGTGGTCCATGTCTTCAAGATCCTCGTTTGCACAAAAATCCTGTCAGCACCTATCAGCACTGCACTGCACGCCTGTATAAGCCACCCTCAGGCCCAGCAATCCAGGCGGACGGCAGGCATACGCACCTAGTTCCCAGAAAGCCTGTCAGACACATCCAGTCCTCCTTCAACTGCACACTCAATGCAAACGTACCTCGAGTAAAGCTAACCTTAATGCTTCGTCTTGGTAAATCTGACGAGCCCCCAGGTCAGCCCTGCATGTATGCACCTTAGTCCTCTCTCACCTTACGTCGGGCCGTCGGAGAGCCAAGTCTGCCTGTCTCCGCAAGAGTCTAGATACGCTGGGAAGAGAAGAGTCTCGTAGAAACTTCAAATGTTGCAGTATGTTGGCACAGCGGTAGTGGTGGTGACAAAAAGCCCAGTCGCGTTCGAAGTCTGAAGAGGTGACGCGCAAGCGTGCGTGCGCGTCCGCCAGTCGAATCAGGCGCCTATAATGATCAGGCGCCCAGGCGCGCTCGGGGCGGCATTACGTAATACCGCTCATGCCTGGATGGGGCGGGTGTTCATTTCCAAGTGGGCGTCACTCGCTTGTGGGATCCCTCTCACGATCGTCCCGCTGCACAGGTACCGTGTGCTGTAGTCATCGAGGACGGAAAGGCGGTATAAGTAGTACACTACTGTGACAACAGACAACAATGAGGACATCGGGATCTGCCAGTACATGAAGTACTGGGAAAGACGCCCATTTCTCCTCCGGAGAGTGCGCTTGTGAAAGAAAATAATGCGAAAGTTTACAGTAGTGCCCTGAGGGCAGCTGAGCGAAATTGGACCAGAAGGCACGCTGCGGCTTGACAATGCGACGGTTAGCCCCTGCCGTTACTGCCTCCGAGTCAGCTGCTCACCTTCGATTACGAAAAAAGCCCCGCCCGCCGGTCTGTCCAACAACGCACAGAGATATTAAACCGAAAAAAGTATAGCTACCAACTAATCAACTCTTTGCCAGACGTAAGGAACAGTTAAGCACGTACCACGAAGATGTACAACATCGCCAAACAGCGAGAAGCGAGAAAGGACAGGATGCTCGGCACGCCGTCGAGCCGAAGTCTTGCAAATACATCGTCGCTCCCCAAACACCGCAACCCGAGGAGGCAAATCACGTCACAAACGGAGAAGAAAAGCTGAGACAATATCAAACCGGGGTGTACGAGGGCAGTTACTCGCGTCAGCTGCCCTTCTTGTCTTTGCAGGCTGCCATGTCGTGTCGCGGCAGCTCAAAGAGAGAGCATGATGGGGATGCAGCCAATGTTGATGAGACCGCCTGCACGCCCCAGCCATCAGCAACAGATTAAAGGAAGACTTTAGATACATGTCACTTACCCTCACTGCTGTCATTGCAGCACACAGGCGAAGAAGTGCTATTCCAGTATGTCAACTCATACTCGTATTATATACAGCACGTACACATACCAGGTAGAACCACCAACGCCGATGATGTTGAGCGGCGAGCAGGTGACACCGACAGGCACATTAATGCCATCTGCTTCGGCACCAAGGAGGCCATACTTCTCAAGGACGCCCTGACTGAAGCTGTTGTGCATCGTCGCGTTCTGGGCGGGCGAAAGACTCGATGCGCTCTGCACGCTGTTGCAGCACTGGACCGAGCCCCCATTACAGCTACCAGCGCCGGCAGCACCGGTAGGGGTTGCGGTGACCGTGAGCGTCGTGGTAATGGTCGGATAGCCGGCTGTGGTGGGCGCGGCGCCGCTGCTCGTAGCAACGACAGTCGAAGCAGCCTTGGGTGGCGTTGAGGAGGTGGTGTGCGAGGAACTCCAGGATGACTTGTGATGCCAGTGGGTGTGGTGGCTGTCACTCCAGCTGAAGGTAGAGGATGACGTAGGCTCTCCCCAGGTGGACGAAGTGTGCTCGCCCCAGGTAGCCGTCGAGGTGACTGCGACAGTCTTGGTGCTCGTGGGCTCGTGCGAGTGACTGGGGTCGTTGCACGGCGCGGGTACACCGAGGACACCAACCGTAGCGATAAGGGCGGCGAGAGTCGCGAGCTTGGTATTGAAGATCATCTCAAGTATTGTCTTGCGGGTACGAGCTGCAATTGATAGACCATCATGATTAGTCCAGAGGGCGATATACTCGGTAGCGACCAACCTTGGAGGGACTGCGTGATGAGCTAAGGAGGGACTTGAACGAGGGTGCGAGTAAGACGTAGGCAGGAGTTGAGGCGAGATGGGCGGGCTGGGATACGGAACCTGGACAGCCCGGGGGGACTCTTGTACGGCCCAAGGACATGGCGTTGCAGAGAAGAAGTGGAGACACTGACAACAAATGGGCTACGCTCTCCGCCGCTGTTTGCGTTGGGGCCGATGTCCTCGGGGAATCGGCGATCGCTGAAGGGTAGTGAGCGAGCGAAGACAGGTGGGCCGATGGGCGGACTGAAAGCGAGCAGGGAAGAGTATAAGGCGTCTAATATTTTGCAGACGCGTCGGGGACGCGTCGCGTCAGACTCTGATCACTCATTGCCAAACTCCCGACGAACTATCCTCCCTGCCAGCGGCACTCACCTTCGTTATTTCGTATATACAGCCAACGTACCGCCAGTTTGGCTCCCTGGTAACCGTGAGGACGGACTTCGTTGGCTGCAAGGTGCGGCAAGTCGTCATTCGTGAGCTGCCAGCAGCCGTGACGTCGGGTTAGTATGGCTTCCTGACAAAGGTAGAGCTTGTATTCTGTCGATACACCCCCCGGCGTTGTCCCTCGGGAGCAGATAGATCTTCCCCGGAAGACAGCTCAACTTCGCCACTTTTTGCTCGAACATTCAAGCGCTGACCATTCGCCCTTCGGACCCCCCGCAGGACATTACGGTTCTCTCGCAGAGGACGCTCCAGAACGTCATGCAAAAGAGGACTCGCACTTCGTAAAAGGCTACTGTTGGAATGTCCGCATCCTCGACAACATAGAGACTCCGCCTCTTCGATCGCCCACAGGACATCCGCGTGCTGAGTATACGCCACTTCTATCTGCGCACTCTGCTCGACGTTTCTGCCTCGGCCTTTTGGGCCCCCGACGGCGATCGCTCGCCAGCTGCCGTCGAAGACGACGCATCCAAATCCACTCTACCACGCGGGCAGCTCCACCGCTCAATCCTCTAAATCTCATCGAAGCCGCAAGGCGGTCTTCTCGAGCGTATAAAGGGCCTCGCCAACGACGCAGAACGTCCATCGGATCCTCTCCGTAGCCCCTCCTTCAGCTCTTTCCAGGTAACCTCTGCCTCTCTCCACCCTCGCGATCCTCTCCATCGTCCTCCAGCCAAAATGCAGCTCTTCCGCACCCTTGTCCCTCTCGCCCTAGTCGCCGGTGCGCTCGCGTCCCCGCACCTTGTTAAGCGTGCGTCCCACTGTCTCGTTTGCACGCTGTGCCGAATGCTGACGGTTTGCAGGCACCCAGGGTTCCTGCAATGCGGGCCCTGCCCAGTGCTGCCAGTCTGTGCAGCCTGCGTCCTCGTCTGACGCGTCCAGTGCGCTCAAGACGCTGCTCGACATCCCCATCCAGGACCTCAATGTGCCCATTGGCCTCAACTGCTTGCCCATCAACGTCGTCGGCGTCGGCAACGGCGCGGATTGGTAAGTGTCCCTTATCTGTGCAGCTGTGCGGAGAGGTGTGCTGAATTAACGATGCGCAGCGCGTCGACTCCCGTGTGCTGTAATTCGAGCTACAAGGGCGGGCTGGTGAACGTCGGCTGTACCCCCGCCATCGTGCAAGGCTGAGCTCGCGTTCTGTGATACCCGTGAGTCGTCCTCTTGTTCTCGCCTACCTCAGCTAAACTCCCGTCTCGGTTTGCACAGCATGTAGTATTCCCGCATGATCGCGCCCAGACGGTGGAGGGTGCCGGGACTGGAGGTCAGCTATGGAGGACGGTCATCCGATTGTCGAATATTCGAATCTGTCTGTCGTCATGTTGTCCACAGCACTATAGTACTATACCTTACGCATGTTTGTTCATGGTTAATCGGAAATCCGAAAAAACGAGTTTTGTTCGGAACGCGAAGTCAAAGTGATTCAGGTCTCGGGCGAAGCATCGGACCGGGCCGGGACAGACGCCACAAAGTTGTCGGGCGCGGATGTCTTGCGCTTTCAAATTCCAACCACGACGGCCTCCACCCAGTCTTCATGTATCCTCTTTCGCAACATTGCTTCAGAAGCTGAAAGCGCTGAAAGTGTGTGTGGGCAGCGCTCTCAGACTATGTCGAGCAACTTGGATCTGGCGCATACTTATCGCAATCTGCTCATGCATTCGCATGTATGTGCCATGATCTTAAGTATACCGTTGCTGTCATTCCCACCCCACTGACTGCCATCTCCACGAAGTGTAAGTTTATTTATCATAATTTGGAACATAAACTCTGGGGTAGCTTTATCATGGGGTGGCCATCTATCGCGAGCGCGGGATTTGATTGCAGGGAAGTGGAGTCGGAGGCTTTATGGTCCAGAAGGTTAAGCTTCTTTCATTGCGCTGCGCCCATCGTATCTTTATACACTGCTTCCGATCCCTCCGACGACATAGCCTACCACACATCTGCACCCGCTCCTCCAGTTTCCTATCACGAAGCCGTGGAGAGCAGAAAAACCTGGGTGTGTCGTACGACAGCTATGTTTGCGTTGTCATGTTATCGTTCATTCAATCGCACAGGTGCAACTATGTGGAGGCATAACCTAGGTGCCGTTCGATTCCGACGTGAAGATGCCGGCTTCGGATCTCAACAGAATGCGTTTGCACGTCTGAAAGTCGGAACCTTTGTTTGGAGTAAGTGGCTCATTCATGTTGTATCGCCGAGGGATATGGGCTCAACGGAAATCGGGATGCAGGGTGGCAGACCACATGTCCCCTCAGGAGACAACACTTCAGCGCACTCGGCAAGTGACCTCATCGACGATGTGCTCATTGGTCAGTGGCTCACAAACCTACTGTAGAGCGGTCTGATGTATAATCGGCCTTGCCATGTACTCAAGCTTATATAGCCCCAGTTTGTTGAGGCTGAAACCCAGCGTCATACCATGAACCCCTCTACAACTCCAGGACAAAACCCACGCACGTCTGTTAAGCCCACCACAGACAAGCAAGCCGCGGTTCTCTTTTGTCTCATGTCCTTTGCTTCCTTCATCCTGATATATCTCACACCCCCTTCGACCCAAGACCTCTTCCCCGCCTTCCAATACGTCTGGGAGACTGGGATTTACCCTGACGGCCTGTCGATTCGCAGGGCATACACCGGGTTGAAGGCACTGGACGAGATCCTCACAGGTCTTGCGGGATTTTTCAGTGCAGCCGTAGATGGACGGGACGAGGCAACTCGCATGTTCTGTCTCTGGTTCCTGCCACAGCTGTGCACTGTCCTCGTCTTCCTGTATTGGGAAGCCGCCAGGACGAGCGCAAGACTTGTTTCCATGTGCGTACATTGCACCATGTTTGTAATATTTCGCAGCACTGACGTTCTGACCATCAGGCCGACCGTCTTCGGAATGCTAGCGCAGCTCATTACCGCAGGTGTGGTGCTGCCTCTCTACTTCGCTCTTCACATCTGTGAAGTGCCTCCGGTCCCGGGAACGCGGAAGATGTACAGCGCGACTCGTGTCCGGATGCTTTTCCCTGCTATCGCGCTTGGCTTCCTACTTCCATCCGCCTTTCTCTTCCTCTTTTCTGCTGGAGACGCGGCCTCCTTGGACCGAAAGCAGATCATTGCCGCTGCGTGGCAGCCTTTCCCAGTCTACGTCGCCGCTGTGTATCGCCTCCTTTGCGGATCCACCTCCTACATGCCCACCGAAGCATCCGAAGATACCTCCACACAGCTTCGGACGTTCCCTCACCTCAGAAATGTCTACATGTCATCCGGACTGCTCTCGATGTTGGCGCATTGGGCGATCCTCGTCCCATCTTTGCTTACCACCGACGCAGCGTACTCCTTCGTGCATGTCTTCGTCCCCTACCCTCTTCACTCATATCTCGGCGTTACGCCATCTACTCTCCCATCTTATCGCCTTTCCATTAGGCTACTATTCCAGAACGACTGGTTGACCACGATGGTTGCCGCATTCATATTCTTTGGATACATTCGCCTCGACACACAGAAATTAGGAAATTGGATGCTGCATGTGGCCAAGTGGACAGTTCTCGGAGGGCCCGGAGCAGCGATGGCGTGGGCTGCTGTGGACCGGGAGGAGCATATAAACAGTGTGCGACTTAACAGGCAGTTCTCGGTACGCTATTTATGACACCCTCCGCCTGTGGCGTAATTTACTAAGTAACTCATACAGGATATCTCCTTTCAGACGGACGCTAAACCTGCTGATCTCTCAGAAAAAAATGATTGCACACTAACTAGTCCTCTGTGCGCACCGGATAGTACGGTTCGAAATTGATTTTGTCGACAATCTTCGCTGCGCCGGACTCTCGAATATATTCGTTGCTTTGGATCTTCAAACTACGCTATGCAGGTTTTCTCCGTTTATGATTTGCGCCCATCATTTCTCAGTGCTTGGGTAGTATCATGCCAACTATGTCTGCCTATCCTGGAAGATAGTGCCACAATTGCAGTGAAGTCTGGAATAATATTGCTGGGGCAGCTTCATTACGAGTCACGACGTAGTAGATAGCCCACTGATGACTCATACCCGTGATACTCATGCGACGGTGAAACTGCTCAGAAAGGTACACTCGTGGCCGATGCATAGATTTCCTTCTGTCGACGGCTATGGCTTTCCGGAGGTCGCATACTGGCGAGTACTCCTCATGAATCATGAATACAGATCAGCTCAACAGAAAGACAAGTGAGTCTCAGGGAACAGTGACCCCAAACCCAAATGGTCTCAAAGTAACGTAAGTACGTTCCAAGGAAGTGCGGCAACGTGTCAGCAACTAACAATCCAACTGGACTGAGCTACGACAATGCTGAGGAGACAGACGAGAGGAATGTGAGTGAGAAAAAACCAGCTCGAGTCTGGCTTGTTATTGAGCAGTACGAGCTCCTTATATACATGTCAGACTCAATATCTAGATTATACTACAAATATACGGAGGTGTATAAAAAGTGAAAGAATACTGTGGAATCCGGGAGAACCATCCGGAATATGTAATATTCATGACATTACCCTCCCCTTTAGAATCGTGTCCTCACGATTATTTACCAGTTGAACCAAAACCTCTCCTTCCTCGTTTAGTTTCTGTTAAATTTGCACCTCCTCAATATCGCATGACGCAATGCGTTCCAAAATCATCTGAGTGATTCGATCACTGGCATGTACCTGAAACAGCTGATTGGTGGTATTGATCATCACCATGTGTACTTCTCCGGTATAGTCACGATCGACGAACCCAGTGCCAATGTCAATTCTTTTGACCGCTAGTCCGCTCCACAGTGCAATTCGTGCATAGGTCCCGTGAGAGGTGCATATCGCAATGCCAGTACTGATAACCTTGCGACTTTGTGCCGGCACCTTAACACTTTCAGCAGAGTAAAGATCGAGACCAGCAGCTTCTTCCAATCCGCGTTTCGGGAGGATTCCTCCCATTTGCTGTACCAGCAAAGTGGTATCGCGTACTAGCATGTGGACGGGTCGTGTGAGGAGAGGTGGAATACGAATTGTCATAGGTGCGGGTTTGTTGGGACGTCTCGCATGGAAGTCTTGGAGGAGTTCTTCATAATTTGTCAAGTTTGCCCGTAATTCCCAGGAATGGCGATCACCGTGAGGGCTGTGCTTCCAAAGAACCTGATACTCGAGGTTTCTATTTCGATCGCGATGTGAATCAAGAATTTCTTCTACTTCCCATTCTTTCTTGCTATTTACGAGGTCTGGGATTTCAGGTTCACATTGTTGTAAGGGATAGGTGGGTTCTTTGAAGGGACTTAGCAGGCTTTTGTTGAAAATGGGGTGTTGTTTCCATTGCTGGAGAAGTTCTAATTTGTAGACAGAAGCACCAATTTTGCGTTTGACCTTGAACGGTCCGTATCGCTTGTTGTCGAGCTTCTTCATCAGCCTATCAGTTCGAATATTGATCCCTTCTAGCCAAACTTTGTCACTGGCTTTGTACTCCGGTCCGCTCTTCCTTTTCCTGTTGTAGAAACACTTCATTGATTCTTGCGCTAGATTAATAGCGGCATTGGTGTCCTCGCGGATTCGACCCATTTGGTCAACGAACTGTTGAACATTCTTGCTTAGCCCTTCTCGTACTGGCTGGGTTCTTTCGTTGGGGTGATATCCTTTGTTGACAAAGAAAGGAATGTAGCCGGTGGAGGAGTGAACTTTATTATTGTATGAGAAGGCTGCAAGTGGTAGCCATTCAGCCCAATCGGACTGTCAGTAGTTGATGAATAGTCGGAGATACTGTTCTATCTCACGATTGATGCGTTCCGTCTGTCCATCTGTCTGAGAGTGATACGCGGTCAAGGGGTTGGCTTTGATTCTGAGCGATCGGTATAGTTCAGAGATAAACTTATTCTTGAACTCAGTTCCTCTGTTGCTGATGATCTTTCGGGATAGTCCATGATGTGCGACTACATGATCGCAAAGTGCCTTCCCTCATTCTTCAGCATTTAGTTCAATGTTGCTTGGAATTGCGATTATCTGTTTCGAGTACATACAGACAACTAGGAGAATAGCATTGTATCCGACGGATTCCGGTAATACTCCTATCTTATCTACGAAAATCACCTTCCAGGGTCGTGTTGGAATTTTGTTGGGAAACAGGAGCCCTGTGGGTCGTGTGGTGTGAACCTTGGTCTTTTGACACTTCTTGCATCCGGCCACGTACTTCTGAATGTCTTTTCAAATTCTGGGCCACCAGTAATTATGTGTGACCATCTCGTGCATCTTGTATTGATCAGGATGTCCAGCCAATGGGGTATCATGGTGGTGAGCGATGATCTGCTCACGGAGTTTCCTATTTACCAGTACGTAGATACAGTTTTTCCACATCACGAGTCCAGTACTATCTTCGTTCCAGTCCTTGTCCTTGTTCTGTAATGCTACGGTAACTAACAAATCTTGGTTCTTTTTGTATTTTTTAATTTCTGTAACCCAGTCTTGGTCGATTTCTTCTAGACTAAATACTGTACTACGGATCAGGGCACAAAAATGTTCTGGTTTTAACAATACAATATCTGAATTGTCCTCTTTTCCTGCATTGTGTCGCTTTTGACGAAATAGTCCGTCTGCTTTGCCATTAGATTTCCCAGGCTTATGATGTAGCGAGTAGTGGTATTCGGCCAACTCGGAGGCCGATTGAGCTTCTGTAGTTTTCAGAAGTATTCCAAATTCTTGTGATCTGTCTATATTTCAAACAGATGTCGGGCGTCCATGAGGTACTGGCGCCATTCATCAAGACTTGTCATTACTGCAAGAAGTTCCTTATCATAAATCTCGTAATTCCTTTCGGCAGCTGTCATGGCTTTTGACAGGTAGGCGATGGGTTTCCATTTGCCATCTTGCTTCTGAGCCAGTTCCGATCCAATGGCAAAGTCCAAGGCATTGCATTCAACTTGGTAAAGGTTGTTGTCATTTGGTATAGCCAACACCGGTGCTGAACAGAGAGCATCTTTAAGGCCAGTGAATGCAACTTCTTGTTCGATGGTCCATTTAAAGGTAGCGTTGCCTGTTAATGAACTGAGCAGCTTGGCTATTTTGCTGTAATTCTTGATGAACCTTCGATAGAAATTGGTTTAATCGAGAAATGCCTGAATATCCCGTTTGCACTTGGGCTGGGGCCAATTGACTACGCCTTCTATTTTGACTGGGTCCATGCGTACAACACCTTTTCCCACTATCATGCCGAGGTATTCTACCTCTGTCTTCTCGAACTTGCACTTTTCCAGTTTCAGATAAAGTTTGTGTTCTCTGAGAATCTGCAAAACTTGTTGCGTGATTCGACAGTGTTCTTTTAGATCCTTGGTAAAGATCATGATATCGTCTAGGTAGACTACCACGTGCCCTTGACTAATGAGATCTCTGAAGACGTTGTTCATCATTGTTTGGAATGTGGCTGGGGAGTTGGTTAGGCCAAAAAACATGACCAATGGTTCAAGTAACCCTCGATTGGTTAGGAAGGCCGCTTTCTCTTTGTCTCCTTCTTTGATGCAGATATTGTTGTATTCCCATTGAATGTCCAGTTTCGTGAAGTACCGCGCTTACTTCAGCTTATCAACAAGTTCTTGTATCAAGGGAAGTGGGTAACAGTTCTTGATTGTCAGCTCATTTAGCTTCCGATAGTCTTGTATGGGCCGGAGCCGTCCATCTTTTTTCTTGACGAAGAAGAATGGAGAAGCCCAGGGGGATTTCGAAGGTCAGATTCTTCCAGTCCTAAGGTTCTCTTCAATGAACTTGTCAAGTTCTTTTTGTTCATTTACCGAGATCAGGTAGACCTTGCAACTGATTGGTTATGCACCTGGTGTCAGTCCGATAGCATAGTCCCACAGACATCTTTGTGGTAGTGAATCAAAATCTTCTTTACTGAACACGTCAAAGTAGTCATGATAGTAGCCTGGGACTGTATTTTCAAAGGTCTTGGCTTCGTGTTTCAGACTTTCTTTGATTGCTAGGTCTGTGGCGGTAGTGCAAATATGCGCCGCTCCCATGGCAAAGTAGGTTTCGTGATCCAAAATGAAGATTCTATCTCCCTCTTCAAGGCGAGCCTCCAGATCGCTGGGTTCTTTGTGATCAGCGTCAATATCAATTAATCGAGACGCGTATTTGCACGTGATCAGACATCGATCAAACTGAATCACTTGTTCCTGCCAGTCGATCAAAGGGTTGTAAATGTGAAGCCATTCATAACCGAGGAAGACCGAGGTTTTTCCAAGATTGGTGACTGCGAAGGGGAGTCGTTCGACGTGATCTTGAATTTCTACCCTTAACTCCACATAGTCTGTGATGGCGCCACCAGCATTGTGTGTTCCGTTTGCGTTGTAAACTGGAATTGGAGATGGAAGTTTCTTAGTGGCAAGGTTGTTATTGCACACAAACTGCGCATCAATTGAAGAGCCAGTACATCCTGTGTGTAACAGCACTTTAACAGATAGGCATTGTTGGGTATCCAGAGTAGTGATAATCATTGGAACGTCCATCTGTGTCCCTTTCCTTCCCCGCACAAAGCGCGGTTGTCTCCGTAATTCATTTAAGAAGTCAATTGCTTCCTCTTCTTTCATCTGCCTGATTTGTTCCATACAGATTTCTGAAGTGTTGACACTCTTTTTTGAGTGGACCCATTCAGTCAGCATTTTAAGCGCTGACTTTTCTTTACTGAGTATCCATTAGCGGATCCATGCCGCTGTCCAAGAAGTGTGGCGCTGCCACTGCGTAGTTTTGGTCTGTTGTTCTGGAGTAGAAGACAATTTTTCATTTGGGGAAATTAAGCAAGAGGGTTGAACCTCTTCGTGCCGCTCTGCGGACGCCCCTTTCTTTCGTGGTATATACAAAGGTACTCCGAACCAGGAACACAAATAGTACATGAATTTCTCCTCAGTCAACTCGGCTACGCATCCGGCTGACCGCTTGCAAAACCCTTCATGGCTGAGCGAATCTCTTTGTGAATTGCCATTTTCCAGTCAAATAATTCTGCTATCGCGGCAGGTGCTTCGTTGAGTGATGCGAGAGATGTGAAACTATTGCTGACGGGAACTGCCGGTGTCTCTGCGGCCCATATTTATTGAGCTTGTTGCCTGTTAGGGCAATTCCATGAGAGATGACCCTTTTGGCCACATCGGAAACAAAGACCGAGGCGTTGCGCCTGATCTAGTTCCATCGGCTGTCCTCGACTGCCGAATGTCACACTGGTTCCATTGTGCCATGTCTGGACTGGTGCAGTGGTAGCTGTTGGCGCAGCTACACTAGTCTGTGTTTGTGGTGCGTTCTGTGCCTGCTGCTGTGGAGGTTGGAATTGTCCCTGTCGCTGGGGTTGCGGGTTCCGTCTTCAATATTGCTGCTGGTTCAGGTTGATGCGCACGACCCTTTGCTTGTAAAGTGCTTATGTAGTCGGGAGTTCTTCTGACAAATTGTATAGGAGCCGAATGATGTCGGCCTGGAGTGCCTTCTCTAGAAGCGACTTGAGCTCTTGGAAGTGCGCCTCGAAGTCATGGATATTCACCTGGAAGGCGCATAATTCAAATTTTGAGAAGAATTCTTGCGCTGACAACATTCCCATTTGCATTGCCTGTAGCCAATCGTACGCTTTTGCCTGTTCATTGATTAGGAAGTGTACATCTAAATCCTTCCATAGCATGGCCGTAGTCTGGATCACGGTATCTTCATCCGTGTTGTATTTCTTCATGTAGGTGGCAACGTATTCACCTGCGTGTCCACCTTTCATGTAGGACAGGATCATGAGGACCCTGTCAAACTGCTCTGGTAGTCGCTTCCTCTGCGTGACTACATAAAGCTTCATTTGTGTCTTCCAAGCAATATACTTGGACTTTGTGCCATCGAAGGCATCGGGCTTCATTGCACTTCCATTTATGAACACAGCATTGTCTTGGTTCTCGGCCATCGTGCCGGGATCAGATGGAGATGAGGGTGGAGTAGGAGATTGGTGAGGGAGCAGGCTTGACAGTTCGGAATCTTCCACGGCTTCTTCTACAGGTTCTGGTGGACCCTCGGGTGGTTCCCTTTCTCCTAGTGCAATTGAACAGAGATGGTCAGTGACTGATTCGAGGGTGTCGCGTCTTTCTCTGGGTTCTGAGCTAGACGCTGCAGGTTGCAGTGTGGATATAGATTCTGTGGGTTCTCCTGTGCTAACTCTTGCTGGTTCTCCAATTAGTCCTTCTTCACACCATGGACAACAAGCACGATTGTTTGGAAAATGCGGACATGGCTGTTGTACACAATATCATACGGCTTCCTGTTGTTTATAGATGTGTTGTTTGTTTAGTGTACAGTGGACAAATACTCTGCAATGGCACGAGAGTCTTTCGGTCATATGCTACTGGGTCTGTGAAGCTTATTGCAGCAACTCTGGGACCAATCGTGTTGGAATGACCGGATCAGAGGTAGAGGTTGCCAAAGAAAGGAAATTCCCGACAAAGAACTGAGACGCTAATTTTAATACAGTTCTAGAGATACTACAGCAGCCCAAAGAGCGATTATGTCTCTTTGGTCCGACACCCTGACAGGGATCACCGATCTAACTGCTGTCTCTTTTCTGACGCCCGGTCGCAACCGGTTGCCATGTCGTACTCAGAGATACCCGCTTGCACTGCACAAAGTGTTTAACACCACCTATGGTAGGGCAGTGTACGATTCTAATAGGACAGAGCTCTGTCTAGCCGCCTAAGGGCTAGTGATTACAGAGGTGACTTAAGGGATGTGATGTGGTAAAATGTGCAAGTGCGCGGAGAAGGGTTCCAGGGGTCCGGGTCTTGATGCGGTAGAGTCGGTAGGGTTAGGAGTCAGGGTGAGAGTCGGATGTGTGTATTGGGTGGATCGTCGTGTGGAGATGGGTGATGGTTGGAGTGAAAGTGACGAGGATCGTCGTAGGGCAGTTGGTGGAGACTCGAGCTAATGTCAGCAACTAACAATCCAACTGGACTGAGCTACGACAATGCTGAGGAGACAGACGAGAGGAATGTGAGTGAGAAAAGACCAGCTCGAGTCTGGCTTGTTATTGAGCAGTACGAGCTCCTTATATACATGTCAGACTCAATATCTAGATTATACTACAAATATACGGAGGTGTATAGAAAGTGAAAGAATACTGTGGAATCCGGGAGAACCATCCGGAATATGTAATATTCATGACACAACGACTGGATCGGAGGCCAATCCCTGGTTTGTGACGGCTAGCAGATCTCGCTCTATTTTTTCTTCCGACCACCACTGTCTAATGTTTGAGCATGGAGACTTGGCTGAAGAAGCTGCTGGCAAGCCTGCCGCTTGTTGCGACAAGCTTCGCAGGCGTTGAGCTGCTGCTCAAACCTTTGTTCAAGCTGAAGTCCAATCCCTCCATAGAGTTGTCTCGGGTTCTGCCTGTGGCGAAGAAGACCGAGCAATTTCCTGAGGATTTCCCTCTACGTAGGAGCTATACAGGCGCGGAAGGCTTCGATGATACCCTGACTGATACCGTGGCATGCTTCAGTCTCTTCGTAGACGGGCACGACAAGGCAGCCCACCGCTTTACGCTTTGCGGTCTGCTGAGCACAACGTACCACATCTCGATATTCTAGTACGAAATTATCTTCGTGGACAAATCACAAGTTTCGTTCCATATGCCTTATATCCCTACATACCCGTTCAGCAGCCGCCGAACGACGTTGTCACATACCGCCGCACCATCCACCTGTTCTTCCAGCTCGATTCAAGTTGGCTCGGCGTCAACATAAGCACTCATATTCTTTGTATGGTCCCATTCGGCGACTAGGGAGCCGAGGAAGAAATCCATGGGTGTTGGCGGCTGGCTTGCGAGGGTGCGGCATTGGCATGGGCCGCTGTTTTTAGGGAAGAGCGCACCTTCGTTCTGCAGTATATGAAGAAGGAATAAGCCACAGATAGACTTTTGCAATGATCGGTGCATTGGATTTTGAGTAGCGTATATTTGTGCCAATCATGTGCATGCTGATTTGGGCACACTCAAAAATTGGAACCCGTAGCCAAAATGGCTCGAAGATTATCTATAGAAAATTGAGTATATATTCGCCCTCTGGTAGCACACATTCAGAACTCGAAGTCCGCAACCTGCACCTCCGTCCCATTCACTAAGTACAGACTCAGCACCCCGTCCTCCCGGAGCCTAGTCCTATCGAAGAGCGGCTCGGCGACACACCCGCTCGGTACTTCCCACAAGACAAGCCAGTCGCGGAAGTGCCCTGCGGCGGTGCTCGCAAGGACGCTCAGAGCACTCGAATTGGGCGCATTTGAGGGCAGGATCGCAAAGAGCATGCCAGATGAAGGGCCGGACGGGGGCACAACAAGCTTGCCGCGCTTGCCGATGACAGTTGGTGTGCCTGTGATGTTGTTCACGCTGTACAGCTCGGAGGACGGTGGCAGCGGAGTGCGGATCCAAGCGGCCGTGGTACTGCGCCAGTAGTGATACCTACCCATGATGGTTAGGCTTTGGCGAAGAATGGGGAAGGGTGCACGCACCACCGTTCCACGCCGGTGGTGTTCTCACGATTTAAGACGTGGATTCTGCCTTCGTTGTCGATGGTTTGTGCCTCTTGGTTCAATATACCACTACGGACGTGGGTAATAAGTACCATTTTGCATGAGTGCACCATTTATAGGCTACGTACCCATATTTCGGTATACTGAAGATTGTAATTCCGGCGGATATGGGCACGACTGGTTCCTCGGCGGTGGTATTGGCTATCTGCTGCCCCCAATTATTTAACCATATCGTTCCGAGGTCGTGACTGAACGCATAGTCCATATCATGGTTCTGTGGAGAATATCAAGACCATAACGGTGAGTATTTATATATAGCTTGACGTACATTTTCCGGGCCGTTGGGACCTGCTTCGACGGCGACATCTTGACCAGTGTCATTAACGTAGTCTCGGTATGTCCTTAAGAGCACAGGCTGTCATGATGTAGGCAACAATGCACACAGGTGCCCCAAGCCACGCACCAGGTCGTATGAAGTAGGCCATGGGAGTCGAAGTCAAGCCCGTTAATGTAGGCGTTATCTGTCCAGACAACTTAGAAAAATCCCGAGAGCACGGATAACGCCCTTACTGTTCACGCCCTAAAGCCAGCCGTTCAGACCTTCCTGGTATGAGGGGTGTTTGGGTAACTTACCTCGAGATACCTACCAACTTGATTCCAGCCTCTGTTCGGAGTGTAAGTGTACAGCCAGTCGTCTCCAAGGCCCGACCGCCCAACACGCAGCTCAAGCAGAAGGTCGGAGCCAGAGGGGCGCGCATTGCTTGGGATATTTAAAAACCTAGGATATGTGATATTTATGAAGTAGACGGATTTGTCAAGGAATTCGAGACCGGGGAGATAGTCCTGGGAAATGGTCAGATGTAAAATGCGAGAGATGGAAGCAAACTGACCAGTGTAGGACCAAAGATGTCCGCAGTCCACTCAATGACTGACGGGTTGGTTGCGACACCGCTCTTGGATATACGGTATCGGAGGTCATTGTCGTGTTGGTCGAAGCCAATATGGAGAGTCCCGTCTCCTTGAGATATCCCGAGGGAAATGCTACGAGGGCACTTCAGTAAGACCAATGTCCGAATTGTGATACACTGACACGTCGTGGCCATCGTCGTCTGACTGGTTATAATCTGAAAGAGTGAAAGTCTCCCATAAAGATGACATTCTCAGGTCGCGCCGCGAGACCGAAGCGTGCCTGATGGAGGCGTTTGTAGCGTCCGCTGTCCAGAAGACCGCGTACTGATAGCCTAGATCCGATGAGTATTGAATAGCGAGTATGGCATCCCACAACATGCCATTGAGCGTCACCAAAGGGTCCTGTTGAAAAGATTCGCCATTCAGCCTGTTGACAGTCTGCGGGTCTTGACCGAGCGTCGTTGATCCTACAGGGCGAAAGGCAGCGGTAGCATGTAAGCAGCAAGCATAGCAAGCAGCTATCCAGAGTTTCTTCATGGTAGGGACTTACGAATAACGACGTGGCGTGCTGGCCGTTCAACTTATAGAATTAGCGGACGTACATAACGGCCCGTGGAGACTTCTCGACGACGGTCACGAGAAGGTCATATGCATGCGTCACGCCGCAAACTCGGGGGAATCACACCTCTCCGTCTGCAAATCGATAGGTATATAACAGGGTAGTATTGCTAGGCTAGAGATAGAGGTTCGGGGAACATGGGGGGGTAGCGGTAAACTGAGCAAATTGGAGGAAGCGCTAGATTCTTGTTTCCCATTCCCAACCTTAACCCGAAAGTTGCTCATTCGAGCTCTCTTTTATGCGGCTTTTATGGCTGCCAGACTCTCCAAGGCAGCTTTTCTTCGGCCTACACAACTTCCTCCCGTGGTTCTTGTCTTGCGCACTGCGTATCTGCCAGTCCGACAAACATCCTCTGGGGCTCTCCCACGGCCAATCCGGCTTGATCAGTGCGGATCTCCCCCATTCTGCTCTGCTAAACCTACAGACTGCGAACTAGTGTGACGATGCCTACACGAGACATGATACCTAACGTCAGGTACAATCATCTGTATCACATGGTATCACCGTGGCACATATAAACCATCCTCGGCCTCTGGCACAGCGAGCATATAATATTCTGGCTCGCCTGAATAGCACAGCATGCGCCGAATCGACACGACCCGTGATGCAATCGTCTCTTCAAAATTGCGACGTTCGTCGAACGCTGCTGCGTCAACAATGCACATCAGGCTGCGCCGCCGAAAGAACCTACATGACCCTTGGCTTGAACTTTCCATTCGATTTAGCATGGCGTACCCACGCATGTGTTCAGTTTACACGGTCAATCGGGTCATATATAAGACGTTCCCCAGCGATACAAGCCTCACAAGAGCTCTCTCAACATGGAAGTCATCCCACAGTACAAGGACGAGCCTATTCCCACTCAGATCGACATTGGTACGCCCTTTTTTGTGCCCGTTAGGACATGTACTGATCAATCTACTGTAGTTTACCAGGTTCTATATCCTATACTCGAAACGCGGAGGGCGGAAATCGAGCAGACAAAGCGAAGGACATTTAAATATGGCGAGACTGATCGCCATCAGGTGCGCTACCTCTTCTCCCTGCGGTTATGTTGGCCTTAACCTGATCACCGTGGAGCATAGCTCGATGTATATTACCCAAGCACGACTCCCACAGGCAAAGCCCCTGTGCTTTTCTTCATCTATGGTGGAGGGTACCACTCTGGAGATAGGCAGATGGCCGCCCCGCGTGACCTAGTTTACGCTAATGTCGGTGCATTCTTCGCGAGGCAAGGGTGAGTAGTGTCTGTACCGCTAGCTGACCAGGGCTGAAGGTCGAACGCAGACTCGTCGTTGTCATCCCGGATTATCGCATCCTCCCAAACATGAAGTTCCCGGACCCCGCAGTCGATGTCAAGGATGCCATCGCCTGGGTCGCTAACCATGCGGACGAAATCAACGCGGATGCTTCTGTCGAAGCGGATGTTAATCACCTCTTCATCGCAGGCCATTCTGCCGGCGCGGCTATCGTCACGACCACACTTCTGTTGCCCGACTTCTTCCCAGCTGACCTGAAACAGCGAGTACGCGGCGTTATCCTGAAGGGTGGCGGATATCACTTCCAGACAAAGACGCCCTCACTCCCACCGGCGGCTATCTCTGCATACTTCGGGTCTGACGAGGACGTGTTGAGGAACCAACCCCTTTCCTTACTGAAGAACGCATCCGATGATGCAGTTCAAAGCTTGCCAGAGGTGACGACATACGTGAGCGAGTATGAAGTTCCGGCCATCAGAGAATCGTCCATCGAGTTCTACAAGGTGCTTGGCGATAGGCGGGGCAAGCCTGTTCCGGCGGGGGTCTTGGCCGGTCACAATCATATCAGTCCGCACGTTGCGCTGTGCACCGGTCAGGGCGAAGAGTGGGCAGTCGAAGTTGCGAGTTGGGTGAAGGCAAGAGTTCCGAGGTAAACATTTTTTGGTCGTGGCTAGTACGCGATTGACCTGAGCTCTTTAGATCGTCCTTGTGAAACACAAATACAATCTTCGAGTGCGCTTTGATGACGTAAGCGTAAATACCACTTTGGGAATCTCAAAATTCGAACTGTCGGCTGCGTCCTGCTCGCCTCTGTTGCTTGTGTCGCCCTGTTTCCCATCTGTGAAGCTCTCTATGTATCAGAAATGGCCTGGTTCTCATTCTGGTTCTCGTCCGACTGGTGTTAGCATCGGCTTTGGGTCTCGTTTACCTACTTTCCAACCACCCTCGTACTATGCGGCGGCAGCTGGTCTTTCGCCGCGTACGGATTCATCTTCGTCCAAAGAGCAGCATTCTGAGGAATCAACACATGCACACAATCCACCACCCGGGGGACCTCTGTCATATCCGACTGCCGACGCAGGCCCAGATAACCCGAAAAGCAGCGGGCCCGGCTCTACTGGTCGCCGCAAGCGTTCGCTATCTCGCTCATTCTCCCGCGCCATACCCAAGAATCACAAGGAGCAGGATGCCCTCCCGCATGATGGAGGTAGTAAGCGGCAGATGGCAGAAATACCGTTTCTTGAGACGCAGCTCTTGCCCTCGCTGCGCGACACCATAGACAAGATGACGCACCCGCCGACACCTTCGGCCGCACAGAAAGAGGAGGAACGCAGGCGAGAGGATTCAGAGCACTCCGATGAGTCCGCCACGACACGTGAGGATTTGGCAGGGACGCTCGTCGTGTCGCCACAAGTGAGTCGAGTGAGCCGCTCGCCCGTCGTCGCGTCGGGGTATGTGCCCACCCATGCATCAACTTCACGGGGACACGCGAGTTCGATGCCGACTACACCGGCCGTGGGCAACGCTCTGCCCTCTCATTTACTTGCCACTTCATCCTTCAACGCGAATCGATCAGACCAGCCGCTCTCTCCACGAACCGCCTCAAAGATTCCTGCTTCTCCTCGCATTCCTACAAGGTCCAACCTTCGTCCGGATCCATTTAAAGAGATCCAACCAACCCAGCTGTCGCATAGCCCTTTGCTTCAGCCTGCTATCGACCAGTCACCCAGTCTGTCTCTCAGGTATTCGAAGAAGATAGCTGCCACGTCTGAGGCAGCTCAGTCAGCTCGTACTCCTCCGGTATGCCCTTCTTGCGAGAAAAACCAGAGCGGCTCATATATGTGTATCACAGGTTAGTAAAACCCGTTCGCCTAACGTGCAAGCCGCAGGCCCTTCAAGATTACCTCCTGTCAGTTCCCCATCGTTTAGGGCTCGGACACAATCGAGCACTCCGCGTATGGTCCAAGAGCCAGAACAGCCTGTGTCATACCAGGGTGGTTTACCCCGATCAAACTTACCTCGACCGGCTCCTGATAGTGGCTCTGAGCTCGAGCGGGAGTATGATAGGAGGCTTGCCGCAGGGAAGCTAATTGTCACCAATGCTGAGGTTGTCCCGAGCTCCTCTGAGAACGAGCACGAAGAACCCGCGAGGGAACGGCCACGGATCTGGGTAGAGACCTCGAACGGTTGTGCACCTAGGGGGACGCTGCGAACCCCAAGGGAGCCCGCATATAACCAGTCGCCATGCACCTCACCGCGTCCCCCTGCGTCAGTATTATCCCAGAGTAAGACACAAGACAAGCGAAAACGCCGGCATGCGTCCGTTGTCGGCCTTGGCTTGCGAGGATATCCAGAGCTTGAGCGAGCGGAAGCGTCAGCCGAGTCTATCACCGACGACGACGACGACGACGCCAGTGTCTACGACTCAGGAAAGCGTAATGAAACAGAGCATGACTTGCATAACCGCGAAGATTGGCGATATCGATACGACGGCGAGTTTAGTGGCCGCGAACGCTCAGATGTCGATCACGGCCAGTACGTGAGGCACGAACGGAAGCAGGTTGATAGGCGGCCGGAGTATTCGTACAGTCCAAATATCCAACCTTCCGATTCACGACGGCGGCGGGAACAGGCTCTAATTGGTCTTGTGGACGGCTTGCAATTTGCCTCTATTCCTGAGGATCATCCACTCGTGTCTCGGAACGGGGGTAGTCGCGACAAGCGTCGGCGGAGCGGCGAAGATCGGCATATAGATCCTTACGGTCGGTACGGCGGAGAGAACCACAATCGCCAAGACGACTTTCCGCATGAGCCTCAGGCCAGTCGTAAAACTAGAGACAGCGACCGCAAACGCACAATAACACAACCATCTAGGCTTCCAACATCTCCTAGGGTTCGTGAGGATGCAGGCGGCGCTGGACCTTTTGGTCAACAGGATCGCCGTCGTTCGATTTCTGTGCCACCCAAGTCTCTTAGGTCTCCGAGGAACGAGAGCTCACCTCCAGGCTCCCGCGATGTACGTCAAACGGATCAGGAGCATCCGGAGGGACATGTTGCTTCTGAGCCTCCACCCAGGAAGTCTCAACACCGAAGCACTGCCAGCGTTTCCCGGGGGAATGGTAAAAGACGCAGCGTAGCCGAAGATGCTCCTTCCGAGCCGGAACGTCCAAATACTCGCAGGCGATCTTCTACATATGCTGCGGACACACAGGCTACTCGAGGATCCCGGAATCAGGACACTGCTGCAGTTGAAAGAGAACGCTTTGGAATTCCAGAGTCTCTGTCTTACTCTGGTTACGACGTTCATCCAGATACTGCAAGCTCTTCTCATCGGCGCGCCAGACGAGATTCTTTGGATCAACAAGACGACCACTCTTTACCCGAAGAGGACCCCCGCCTGACGACGGCACATTCGACTCCTGATTTTGAACGCTGGGGCGAAAACGGTGATCTCGGTAGCTTCACTACTGCTGCTCAGGCTCTATTTACCAAGCTATCTGCTCGTCCCGCTAGGAGAGAAGGCGAGCCACCCTCTCACGATAGTTCTACTCGACGTACTTCTGGTAGTCGCCGTCCGCCTATGGCGCAATCTCGTACACGGTCTAGTCATCATGTTCAGGAAGCTATTCGGCCAAATCTACGACACTCTAGGACACTATCTACGAGCTCTAGCGCACCGTCTATCTATGAAGCTGAGCCTGAGCCTAAGGCTGTCACGACCCAACCTGAACAATCTCGCGATCATCGTCAAGTCTCTTGGCGGGCGACTATGCGACCTGGGGACTACGATGCTCTGCTGCGCGCTCATGGTCAAACTGAGATGGAACGCCAAGAGCTGATCTACCACTACTCCTGCGCACATTCTGACCTCGTACGCTGGTTGCGTTCGATCGTGCGCGTCTTTATTGTGCCCTTGCGACGAAAAAATAGCAAGGTTTGGCTGCCAGGCGTTCCGAAGGAGGTCACACGGCTGTTCGATTGGCTCGAGGATATCCTTAACCTGCACAGTAACATCGCTGACGTGCATGTAGCTGCAACTGGGCCTTGGCATTCTGGCGACATCGTCAAGGACTTTTCAAGGGCTATACGATGCTTTGTGCCGCGCTTTGAGGTATACCAACCATACCTGGTAAGGGTGGACAGCACTCGAAGGGTTCTGGCGGATTGCGTCTCTACACAAGACGAGTTTGGCGAGTTCCTGCGTCTGAGAGAGGCTCATCCGGACTGTGGTGGTCATTCCCTCGGTAACTTATTGTTGGAGCCCGTGGAACACCTGTATGGGTGTGTGGACACGTTCAAGGTAAGCTCGAGGATTAGTCGAGGATGTGGCAGATGCTGACACCTGGCTTACAGGAATTATGGCGGCTCACTCCGCCGTCTCACTCGGATCACCTGCCATCTGTGTCCTTGTACCAGTCCATGCGGATGATTGCGCATGTGCTGCACGAGGTGAAAGTTCGCGAAGAAGAATACGACTTCATCAAGAACATGTCCAGCCGCGTTGAAGGTTTGCTACCCTCCGTGCAGCTGGCTCGGCGGGAGCGACAATTGCTCTGGCACGGCGAGCTTGTCTATCACCCTGCTCCCTCTAAGGCAGATGCCCATGGCCGGCGGTACGACTACACAAGACCAACGCCCACTGTCTTATCGCCTGATTCCGGTAGCAGATCTAGCCAACACAGGACTCCAACGATTGTCGTTTCACCATGCCCCGATTCGCCGGCTCTTGATGAGTCGAGACAGTGGTCAAAATCGATGGGAAAGAGGGCTGAGAAGAGTCCGAGCATGCAACCGTTCATAGTCCGCGTGTCGATCTTCACGGATATCTTGCTACTTACCGAGATGGTTAGTCGTGCAGACACAGATAGCGAGGAGAGGTTCAGATTACTCTTGGACATCGGTATATCAAAAATCCTTGGCATGTCACTTCAGGAAGATCCTGGTAAGTCTCTACATGAGCATAGTATTCGCCTGCTCTTACACGCAATATAACAGGGCCACCAGGTGGTGTACTGCGCGTTACACTGATCCTCCTCCCATTGGGGCAGAGTGATCTCCAGACGGGTATCATTCCCGAAAACAGCACCGCGATCTCAGTTACACTCTCCTTCTCTACTACACCCGAAGAAGACCGTGAAAGTGTATTGCAGGCACTACGACGCTGCCAGGCCTACTCGCTCTGCTCGCTCTCCTTCCCGTCTCACGCGGGGGCGTACTTGCCGCATGGCCCACAGGTCGACCTCGAAGCGGACACGCAGCGCAGCGTGATGGATATTCTCCACACCGGCCTACCCCTGCCGAAAAGCCCGTCGCTACAGATGCGCGACAACCAGAGGCTTGGGATCGACGTGAACGAGAGTACTGGAGGAAAGGGCGGGAACGACGCGGACCGTGAACGCGAGGAACGCGGGTGGTGGACGCTGCGCTTCCAGCAGGTCCTGCGCGAGGTGCAGCGGAGGGATCCGATGCTTTTGTTGTCGATGTTTGGCGACTAAGTCTATCTACTTTGCCCTCAGCTATTTTCTTTGTTGCATTAGCGGAGCTGACATGAGGTTCGGTGCCGCCCATAATTAATCACCTGTACGCACCGATTGATGAGTGTAGTACATTGCCAAATCTCAATGATGCGACTGCCCTTGTCTCTCGCCACGGAGATGCGCATGGATATTGCCTTGTTTCAAAGGTGGCTTGGGCGCTCGGGCTCTAGGTATCAAAGTTTCCAGCATAAGTGGGCTGATCGAGCTGGTGGGCTTTATCGAGGGACGTTCGACTCTTTCTCGTCGCCATAAGCCCCCATTGAATGTCCTTCGCACAATCTGATACTGCCTTTAGCGCGTATGTAGCGAAAACGTGTGTCACTTGAAGAAACAAATGGAGGGACCGTCTGTACGAGAGTAACGGCCCACACAGCTTGCCCACCAGGGCGAGTGGCACACGGCACCTTGTTGAAAGAGCGTTTTGAGACACTCTTCCGCTCATTGGTCAGCAAGATTTTAAAAAAGGAGTATCGCCGTTCGGTGAAAGAAACCCATTGTTTGCCGCAACTAGTCATCACGCACTCTGTGGAAACGAGTACAGGGTATATAATAACGTCTTGGGGCGCGACGGTGCGCTTTGATCGTTAATTACGAACTCGCAGGCGACAGCCTGAGCTTTAGTCAGACTCCATCTTTGACACCTTGTATCTGAGACTCTTTGTGCTCGCCTCTTCTTCGAACTGCACACATACTCGCTACTGCCACGATGATTTCTGCGGGCGAATTTACGACCTTTTCCTCTACCCTCCCGGAGTGGGTCCCCGAGTGGTTCGCGCGCAAGATGTGTGCGCGCGATGGGTTTGAGACGTTGGAGCTGCTCGCAGACGCGGCACTGCTCGACCTGAGCGTGTCGTACGTTCCGCGTTTCCTCTCTCCCGCTCCTAGCCCCGCTATTCCACAATTCTCGATGCTATTCTCCGATACGCTGAGCTCCTACCGGCTCGTGTCCCCCTCCGCCTCCTCGAATGCCAGTATCTCGCCTAACACGTCGCCGCGCACATCCCCAGTGATCTCACCGGCGAGCACACCGAACACGAGCTCGATAAACACGCCGTGCAATGGCCCCCCGGTCCTCCCGTCACGCAGTCTGGAGGATGAGTTCGCGTGCCAGCTCGCGACGCTCGCGAGGGATGGCAAGCGCGTCAAGTTCGCCGATCCAAAGGACGCGCCTTGTGACGCGCCCGCGACGCGTCTACGCCCTCGCCGTGCAACCGGCGCTTCTACAACAGCAGCCACCCAGGCAAGAAAGCATAGGAGGAGCGAGGAGGACGAAGAGAAGTGGGCTGCTGCCGGGCTGGTCCCCGCGAAGAAGGCGCGGCTGGCGAAGGCTTCCGAGGTGATACCCTGTGCAGCGCTCTGACTAGTATGCCAAGTTCTGATGTGAACCTTGCGTAGGAGCCTGTCGACGAGAAGCCAACTACACCAAGGAAGCCTTCGGCCTCGCGGCAGGCGTCGAGAGATCATAGAATACCGTGCCCGTACCTAGGGTGCGTGGGGGTATACACGGAGGGGTATGAGCTAGAGCGACACATTCCCACGCATTTACCAGACATGAAGTGAGCCTATCATCTCCCCGCTAGTGAGGAAGAGCCTAGACTGACGAGTGCAATCATGCAGAAAACCTTTCCAGTGCCCGGAGTGCAGCTACGCCGCGGTGCAGAAGCGCAATCTCAAGGATCATATGGAGAGGAAACATTTAAAGGACCGGTAGTGAGTGTATCTACATACGTGATGGTATGAGACTCATGTCAGGTCCGTGAACAGTCGTAATATCGACGCTGTGGCAGAACCTAGGGCTAGACGGCGAGCCCAGAAGGAAAAGGTGACGGTGTGAGAGGTCCTTATGCTCCATTACGTTGAACTCTACATCTCTCGAATTTTTGCTGCGTTCATCTCATCCCATCTCATTAGATAAGATGGCCTGTTATTTATTTCTCGTCCTTTCATCCCATCCAATCCACGGACACTGTACTGTATCCGCATCTTCACACTTGCATCGCGGCACCCATCTTCTGTACTACATACACTGCAATCATCAGTCGTATCGCAATTATTATCTTCCTGATCCCCGTGTGCTTGTTTACACAAGCGGACACGGGCGAGAGACTCTACTTGTTGACGCGGCGCTGCCAATACGAGCGCGATATTGCCCAAGCGCCCATTAAGCAACAGCTCTCCCTTGTCGCGCACATCCACGCACTTCTTTCCACTGTACCAATACGACGCTAACGATGGCTCATAACCATGATAGCGACGATGATTGGGGAATGCCCGGTCCTTCACGCGCCGCACGCGCGCCTACCCGCCAACGCGACACATGGGGCATGGACCTCGACGACGACCCTGGCCCCACGAACGCGAAGGTGGATATCGTGTCCCAGGAGCTCGCGGAAGAGACGCCATTTCAGCAGCTTCTCAGACACTGGATGAACGAAAGGCACGCACCAGACATTCTGCATGCTCAGGAGGGCTTGTTGGGCAGGTTGTTGGACCACATCAAGAAGCAGGTGCGTTTCCTGCTTCCTTCGTGTCTGCCTTGCCTTGCACTCGGTCTGCGCGTCCTTCCACACTGGCTGTCTCTCGTTCTGCCATTATACACGCCATGCCCCTTCCCTTCGCCTTTTGGCCTTGCTAGAACCTCTGCTGACGATCCCCAGCTGTAGACGGACGATGTGCAGCTGCTCCGCGCAGACCCAGACACCAGCGAGGACGAGCACTTTCGGATTATGCTCGTCCAGACCGAAATCGAGCGCGTCAAATTTATCATCCGGTCTTATGTCCGTACGCGGCTCCACAAGGTGTGTCCTCCCTACTCTGTACCCTCGACCAGTCCTTATGGTTTGGCATGAAGATTGAAAAGTACGCACGATACATTGTCGCGACGCCGGAGATGCACGAACGGCTAACACAGGCAGAGCTCGATCATGCAAGGCAGTGCGTTCTCTTTACCCTTCTATCTGTCTTCCCCTTCCTTCCACTTGATCACCTCCGCCATGATCCTCTCTAATCCGTTTGCATTTTCCTCTCTCATACGTTCCTCGATATTTTATTATCATTTGCTGACTCTTCAAGGGCAGCTACGCCACACTGACCGAGACTCACTTCACGCGGGCTGTCCTTCAGGGCTTACCCGATGAACAACGGTCACTGGATGACCAAGTACCCTTCCTTCCACCAATGCGTGCGTAATCCCGTCTTACCGTCCTCGCAAGCGGAGTTGCTAATTCCTCCTTTTTCCCTGTTGCTGATCATTATATGCTGTGCTGCATCTTTGTATATCGTCCCCCAATTTACGCCGACATATCTTCATCCGCTCCTTCCATTCTTCTCGTCTAGTATCACAACCTGACAAGACCCGTGCTGTCTTTGCGCACGCGCTTGTATCATGTCCGCCAGTGCACCTACCCGAGTGAGCACGCTTTCGTCGATATCCGTGGCATGACTCAGTTCCTTTGGCTAATCTTATTAACAACAGTGGCTCTGTGATGGAGATGACCCGCGGACAGATCTCACTCACACCTTATCACGTCGTTGAGCAGCTCCTCATGCGTGGTGAGGTTGAGCTCGTGTGAAGGGCTTAGGCTTCGGAGAGCCGCTAGGTCTTGGCCAACTCTAGGCCGCCTTGCTTGTTGAATGCACACGGTTCGCAGGTAAAAAAGGGAGATGTGCAGACACCACACACATTATAAATAATTTAATACCTCCAAAAACTCCATAATACAAGATGTTGCCTGTAATTAAGAGGGGCAGAAGCATATTTTCAGCCTCTCGCTCCCATCGCTAGGCCGGTCTGGGGCATGTATCCCTATCCATCCTACTCTTCGTCCATCTTTTGGGCCTTCGCCCTTGACGCCGGCGCGTCGTACTCTTCTTCCTCTGGCTCGTCCGGCTGATCATAATCCTGGTCCATGTCATCCTCGCCCCCGTGTGTGTCCTCTTCCTCAGGCTCAGGCGGTTCATACTCTTCCTCCTGTTGTACCGGCTGCTGCGCATTCTTGCCCTTCCCACGTCTGGCCATCGGCGGCGCGCCGTCGTCCGCCTTACGCCGCCTGCGCTTGGGCGCGGGGGCGGGCGCAGAACTACCGCCCTCTTCGCCCTCGTCTTCGGGGGCGGTGGCCGGGCGACGCGGGCGAGAACGTTTCTTGGCGGCAGCCTTCTCGGCGGCCTCGGCTGCGAGGTCGATCGTCCCGCCTGCGGACGGGTCGGGCACGGCTTCGACGATTTCCTTCAGGAAGTCGAGCGTCTCGACGGTCTCGACGGCGTGTTTTCTGTGGTGCGAGTGTCGGCGGTGGTTGCGTGGGTGGCGCGAGGAGAGAGAACATTGGGTTGGAATGAGATGGGACGACGGAGTAAGGTGGGATGAGGGAGAACGGAAACGCACAGGTGGTACGCCTCGACTTTCTTCGCGCCGCGCTCGGCGGTGACCCTGGCGGCCTCCTCGACGATCATCTGGAGGAACATCTCAAGGGCCTTTGCTGTGCTCCCCACGCAAGCATTCAGCACATTCCGCACGAGATAGAAGTAAACGAGAAACTCGCAGATTACAACAGGCGTCGCCTGCGCGACTTTGCCAACCTCCTCGTCCTTCTGCATGATGCGCTTGATGCGGGCCTATGAAACGGCGTGTGGAGAGCATGGAGGGCGTATGTGGGAGGGTATGGAGGGCGTATGTGGGAGGGTATGGAGGGCGTATGTGGGAGGGTATGGAGGGCGTATGTGGGAGGGTATGGAGGGCGTATGTGGGAGGGTATGGAGGGCGTATGTGGGAGGGTATGGAGGGCGTATGTGGGAGGGTATGGAGGGCGTATGTGGGAGGGTATGGAGGGCGTATGTGGGAGGGTATGGAGGGCGTATGTGGGAGGGTATGGAGGGCGTATGTGGGAGAGCACGGATGAGAAGAGGAAAGGAAAAAGTAAGGGAGAACGCACCACCGGGAACTTGGTCTGCTTATTTTTGTTCTTCATTGTTGGTGTGTCAGACTCGAGATGAGGTCAATGATCAACTTATTAGGACCAATATTTATGTATCCTCTGAAGTCAGACATGCACGTGGCAGGTAACCCGCGCTCACCTGGCGCGATCTGCTCGCGCCTGAAACGGCGCGCCATGATAGCATGCCGTACCATCCACAAAATCACATCTATGCGTTCAAGGAGCTATCAGTACAGCAAACTTAGAAGTATTAGGATGCGTGTATTCAGTCTCAGCTATGTACAGGTACTATGGCACGGGCGCGAAGATTAGTGCGGCAGTGTCATAAAGTCGTGCCGCTAGCAATGACGCGAAAGCCTTAAGGTCACTATCCGGGTCGGTCGGCACAGAACTGGGCTCGTCTTGTTTAAAATCTAGATCATCCAGAAATTTGGCGGCACCAGACATATGGGCAACGCGGCAACATGCTGTGTGGATGCACAACTACTCCGAGTCAAACGACGGCAATTTCAGGCCATCTCGGGAAGACCGGTGAACACTACAAAAGGCGGGGCACCAACAGATGCTGCCAGACCGGGTGGCCAGCATTCCACCATGTAGCGATTCGGAACGTCCTGTGATAAGCGTGCATTAGCACTTCGGACACCGTTTGAGCGCATCCCTCGCTGTAGATATGCAGCCCATCGAATGTGTAATGGATGTCGGTACAGAGTGTGAAAATGTTCTTCAACGAGTGTATATTGCTACCCGCGGATTCATTGATCATGCACGGGAAATTATCTTGAATCAAAGCCTAGATGGAAGCTATGCGAACGTAATATTCTGTTCAAAGTCAGAATACCTACGTTGCGCTTTGCCTCCCTGTCATCGGCAGGGTATGGTGCTAGAGTTGAGCGTATGAGCTCTTGGACACTGTTGAACGACGGTCTCGATACGTGAGGACCCGGTTGAGGAGTGGGGCCTCTACTCTTGTGAACTGCATCATCTTGCTCAGTGAGTGTAATGGTTGGCAGTGAGCGTGCAAAGCTCATACGCACGGATGAAGTGCTGTTGATAGAATTGGCCCAAGTCAAAGAGTTCTTCATTGTTCTTGCGTCTGGAGATCGACTGTGCGACATAGGCTTTGCCAGCATTCGAAGGCGCGTAGGTCAGTAGATGCCCCGGCAACCGGATATAAATGAGCTGCATTTTTCGCACACTCCTCGTGCTCGACAGCAAAGTCGCCTCCAGTGTTTCGGATAGCTTTGCTTCGATCCCGAGGCACCTGTCGTGTGCGCGGACACGCGGACTGATAAACAGAAAACAAACCGGAAGTCTTCCGCGCAGAGTTCGCGCTCAGACCGAGATTTGAAAAACGTTTCACTCGGTCAATCAATAAACATGACGGATAATTTTTTCTTACAGTATCGTACATAACCTCATTTCTTCCTCCCATAATTCGTTTTGTCGTCTCATTTACCCAGTTATGCGGCGCCCTTCAAGTCAAACACATTCTTGTAGAGCTTGAGCTCTTCTTCGAGTGCTCTTTTAACATTCTCTGCCTTGCGCCAGCCGTGACCCTCTCCTTGGAAAACAGTGTACTCGACCTGGCCACCGCGATCGCGGATAGAGCGCACGATAAGCTCCGCTTGCTCAGGCGGGACAACAGCGTCTTCGGAGCCTTGCAAAACCTGAATATATGATCAGCGCCTGCGCACAGCACCAAGGAAAAGAGAACGCACCAGGAGTGGCGCACGGATTTTGTCCGCGTTGTAGATAGGGCTACGCGCATCGTACACATCGCCGCATTCGGCGACAGTCCCTCCGAGAAGCCGCTCACAGTAGTGACTCTCGAACTTATGCCCGAACTCGTCGAGCTTGCGCAGATCGCTGATACCGAAATGTGACGCACCGGCGGCGAATGCGTCGGGATATGCGCAGAGAGTCGCGAGCACGGTGTACCCACCCGACGAGCGCCCGCGAATCGCGGTGCGTGCCGCGTCGATGAGCTCGTGTGGCGGTGCAGCGAGCTGTGAGACCGAAAGCGCACAGTCGCGTAGGTCTACTATACCCCATTGGCCGGCGAGCCGGTTGCTGAATGTGCATTAGTCGAAGTCAATCAGAGGAAGGGCCGTACGCACATATATTGGCGGCCGAAGCCGCTACTGCCGCTGTAGTTCACATCCACCCTGCGATACATGTAAACACCGTTGATATGAAAGAGTGAAAAGACGCGCACCATGCCCAGCCGCGGCCGGTAAAGTACTGGGCTGTGAGGTCAAGTGCCTGGTCCGCCATGCCCGTAGGGCCGCCGTGCACATTCACAACGCATGGAGGCTTCTCGCCCTCAGGCCCGACATACTCCGGATTTGTGGGCGGGTAGAATATAACGTGCAGCGGCTCGCCGGTCTCGGGGATCGTTAACGTGAGGGGAGCTGGCTTGGAGAACAGAGCCTTCCACGCGTCCGTGCTTGAATCGTGCGCCCCGAGGACAGTAAACTTAGGCTTGGAGTACTCCTTGAGCGTGCACAGCACAATCTCGCGCGGCGCGTCTGCCTTTGCCCCGAGGAACACTACCGAATCGGCGGTCACACGCCGCACGTATCCGATAGCGACGTACGGGCATGCGAGCTCCTCCAGCGTGCGGCTGTGCAGACTAAGTAGGTACAGGGCAGGACAGCCGACACGCAGAGCGCTGTACAGCACAAAATGGTCGCTGCTTTCGGTGCCCTCAACGTGCACATGCGTCGCCGTGCCTGCAGCACCGAAGCTACCCAGCGGCGCGCCAAAAGACATACCAAGGGCCCACTGCGGCATCGCAAAGTCTTCGGGAATGGGTTGCGACAGCACAGGGCTCGCTTTCTGCGTGCGCATATCGTATGTCCACGGGTTGTACCAGCCGCTCTCATCGCATGTGAAGAGCAGCGTGTTGTCGCTCGCCCACGCGGGAAACGCCGCGGATACTTCTTTCCAGCGGCCGGCGATGCGCTTTTCGTCCTTGACCTGTACTCGCCCATTCTCAACGGCGACGGACGCGACACAGATCTCGGATCCGTCCCATGGCATGTCGGGATGGTTCCACTGCTGCCAGGCAATCTGCGTTCCATCTGGTGAGAAGGTCGGTGCAGCGTAGAAATCCGCGCCAGTGAGCAATGGTGAGACACCGTCAAGTAGTGCGGTGCTGTGCGCCATTGTGTTGATAGTGACAAGCGACGTCACGACCGCGAAGTGCTCTGGACGTGTGTGATCTTCGCAGATACAAACCAGGAGGTGCGGATACTTGGGATGTACAGCGAAATCGGCAAACCGCAGCACTTTGCTTTCTACGTTTAAGGCATATAAGTGAAACGTTGCTGAATATAGGTGAGAGAAATTGCGTACCTGGTGTAACAGGTGTAGGAGCCGATCCCTCCTTTACTGCATAGATACGTCCATCGGAGAAGTTCGAGAAAAAAATGGTGCCTCCATAGGCAGCGGCAGCAGCACCACCGTACTGAAACCACATCATATGTCTCAACAATTCCAATATCCTCGAGACGAATATGCACGCACCTCCTGAACGCCAGTGCGACAATTAAACTCCTTCCCCACAAGCTCGATTCCTTCTTCGGTTTTAACGATAGCACACCGTCCACCCTCCGTCGGACGCCTCTCGACGTGATATATGGTCGTTGTGACTGGATCAACGAAGATCTCGGCGACGCTGTTTCCCTGTTCGCCGTTGAGTACAAGATGCTTTCGCTATTAGTGGGCAAGGTGAACATACGCTCCGCGCGATAGCATCTGCTGTAATAGGACTATCCCACGTCCCATATGGTGCCACGCGTGGTGCCATGTCTTTAGCCCTTGGTAGTTTAGGTGAGAGGACGAAAGGCGGAACCAAGACACTCACGAGAGCGCCATGACATCGTTCGTCTGACGCGGCCCGGACTTCTCGTCTGCGGGGGCACTCTCACGCAGCTGGCCATGGGACGCTAAGACATTCCTCGACATGCAGGCCAGCACTGGCAAGTATCATGTCGACTCAAGATGCTGAAACGTCGCAGCAGAGTACTCGGGCCTGGATGTCGTGAAATTCAGGAAGACGATGGAGGTAGGGAGCAAGCTGTAGCCTCCGCGTCTGGCGGCAAAGCGGCGGCGCCGGAGCATCACACCTTCGACCTCGACCACCATGTCCTTCGACCTCAGCCTGCCCGTGAATAGCGCACTGCTGCTATACGTTCTCTACTGCGTGCAACGCATCGTCTTCCCGTCTGCCTCGATCCCGAAGACGGTGCCGAGTGAGTTCAAGCACTCGTACACTTGGATGCCCAAGGGGCACCCGCCGTCGCTACTCTTCAAAACATACACGCCTCGCACGCTCGTGCCCTTCAACGGCACTGACGACCCGCGTATTCTCCTTTCGATCAAAGGCGTTGTGTACGACGTAACCTCAGGCAGGAGCTTCTATGGACCTGGTACGTCTTCCCGATGCATTTACACGGGTGAGGTAATTGACCGCGCTTGTAGGTGGCATGTATGCCAACTTCGCTGGACGTGACGCCTCCAGGGGCATGGCAAAGCAGTCATTCGATTCGGGTACGTTTGCGCTCAGGTCTAATGTTCCGAGTAACCTGACCTGTGCGAACAGAAATGCTCACTCCCATTGACCAACCGCTGGACAAGCTTGAGGATCTCAATAACGAGGAAATGTAAGCGTCTTTGCCACTTCTGTACGGGCCATCTGAACCTAAAGCGCGTTACAGCGATAATATGCGAGGTCCGTTCTAGCTCTCCCTTTGCCTGAGTTTATGCTGACGTCTATCGCAGGTTGGATGGATCACTTCGCCAATAAGTATATCATATGCGGCCGTCTGGTTGAGAACGACGCGGCGTAAACCACCAATTTTGGTTTGGAATACTGTCCAGGGTGTACGCTAGCTTCTAATTTTTAAGAGTATCGTAGAAAGAATTCCGCTACAATGAACGCATTAACGCCACATATCTGTATCATATCAGTTCTGCAGCGAGTATCCGACATCGCCGGTATCGTTTTTCATCTTCACTAGTCGCTCTAGCATCTCCTTCCCTGTGTCGTTCAAGGTATCCCGGAATTTTTCGTCCTCCATCCACGCGAGGCCGTGCTGCAGTATATTGCGGGCGCGTGTGGAACCCCCGCGCGTGCAACCAATACAGGCATGCAGTGTCAGGCGGGGCGTCGTGTGCGTGTACGTTGCACAATGCAGGATGTTGCTGTTGTAGAACACTGTCTCACCGGCTGTGAGAATGGGTGAGTTTTATTTCTTTTTGTCTGAGAAGGGGCGGTAACTCGTACGCTTCAGCGTGACACGGATTGCGCCAGGCATATCCATTGGGTCTTTTGGTGGATCCAATGTCGACGAGTGTGTTCGTTGCTCAGGTGTGCGAGGCATAGTATGTGAGTCTGGGACGACGAAGAGGCATGTGTCACCAAGTAGAGCACTGGCATTTATCCTCAGATTCGGCGTAATAGCAATGCAAGCGGAAGGAAAAGACGTACGCATTCCACTGAACCTACGCGCCGGAATATATTAGGATGAATTGTCGACAAATGGAGTCAAACACTCACGCCATACTGCCACTTCGCGAGTGCTTCGCGCTCTTCATCTGCGGTTGCGCTCTCGTGGATGTCATCTCGGTGCCAGCGCAGCGCGAAGTCAGCGCGTTCAGGGTTAATGAGCATATTGAAGAGTTCTGGCACGAGACCGTTATCAGCAAGGCATTGAAACCAAAGCATGCTGATCAGCATCGTGGCGTACGCAGAGGAATACATTAGATTTAGACAGCTCACATACCCATCTGCAACTCGTCCTTCCCACATCCCATCAGCTCGCACACCGTCTGCAGGAGCGCCTCACTGGTGTACCACTCCGCAAACACACTTTCGCCAAGGGCCGGATGCATCATATGCTGCACTCCCCAGACGTCAGGAGACCCATCTTCATCGAAAGGCGGGAATTGGCAGCCGACGGTGCGACGATGCGGCCAGTTGCCGGTACGCGTGCGTGCGGTGGCGCGATGCGCTGCGAGGAGCATATCGGGGAAGAGCTCGGACGGGATCAGGTTCTGGACGACAACGAAGCCGTTTGTATCGTAAAGGGACTTGTAAGTGGACAGCGAGGTCTGTTGCGCAGACATATTAGTCAGTTCAATGTAGTGACCGGTTCAAATAGAGCTTGTTCGAAGAGAAACGCGGTGCTAATCTCGAGCAAGCACTTTGCAAGTGCTAGACAGCGACAGCCGCTTACTGCCGGTGTGGGCAGAGGAAAGACTAATGTGTTATGGCCCTCCGCCCGGGCTTATATATATTGGCGATGACGCTATGCGTACCACATGACCAGGTCTCGCATTAGTACTCCCTACTCACTACTCAGTAACTATCGCGCGTTGCTACATGCACCATATTCGCTTGATTAGTCCTTTGAGCCTCGGACACAAGCAGCTACGGCTGGGGCTGCAACGTTGAACGTTGAAGCTTTGGCTTGAAGCTTGAAGCCTGAGATGCGTAACATAGGACTGATAGAAAGCGCCAGGAGCTTTCATCTTCATTCCTACCAAAAGTTGTCCGAAAGCACTCAAAAACGAAATCCTCCGGTACCTTGCACAGGACATTTCAGGTGTCCTGAAATCGGGCTGTCATTTATTTCCTGCGGGAAGTTCTCGGCGGTGTGCTTTCTGTGGAACAGATGTCGGTGGAGGCCGTACAGGTGGTGCGGGGAGGGACAAGGTAGTGAAATGGCATAAGAAGGATAAATGATGAAAGGATGGAGTAAAGCGGGACGAGGGAGGGCACATACACATAGGTGGTATGCCTCTACCCCCTCTGCTCTGCGCTCAGCGATGACCTTAATGGACAGTCATCTGGAGGAATATTTGGAAGGCCTTTGCTATACCCTGCGCAATCGTTCAGTATGTTCCACACGAGATGGGGGTAGCGGAGAACCTCACAGATGGCGGCAAGCGTCGCTTGCGCGACTTTGCCGACCTCCCCGACCCTCTGCATGATGCGCTTGATGCGAGCCTGCCAAGGGGCGTGCGGCCAGGCATGGAGAGGGCGGGGTGTAAGAAATAGTATGAGTGAGAGGACAAACCAAACGGGGGTAGGAAAGGAAGACGTACTACGGGGAGCTTGGTGCGCTTGTTCTTGCCTTTCATCGTTGGGTTGGACAACTGTGCGTGGTCGATGTCAGACTTGGGTGAGGCGACCCGCGCTCACGAGTCGCGTCCAATGTAAGTTTCCGCGCCTGCTCACTAGCTTGTGATCACACCTGTGCGTTCGAGGAGCAACCACAAGAGTTTTATGACGCGTTTATCCAGTCTCAGTAGGCGCAGTTATGTCATAGAGTCGTGCTGCTAGCAATGACGCGAAGGTATCGGGGTCGGTCGGCACAAAATCGGGCTCGTTTCGTTTAAAATCTAGATCGGCGGCACCAGACATGCGGGCGACGCGGCAACATGCTGCGTGGATGCAGTTAGGCGAGATATAGTGCCGTGGTAAAGAATACAAGGGCGCACCTTGCCATGGTTATCCAGATTCGTATTGGTGGATCCGGGGAAAATGTGACAACACTCCGTCTTCTTCGCAGAAAATGTTGCATCCGGATTGAGCTCGAGCCACGAAAGGTATTCGATGGCACCAGTGACCATGCATCGGAACTATCTCGAATTAAAGTCTAGATGGAGGCTATGCGAACATAACATTCTATTTAAATGCGAAGTACCTACGTTGCGCTTGGCATTCCCGTGATCGGCAGGATATGGTACTAGAGTTGCACGTACGAGTTCCTGGACATTATTGAACGACGGTCCCGATACGTGAGGACTCGGTTGAGGAGCGGGACCTCTGCTCTTGCGAACCGCATCGCTTCGCCCAGCGAGTGTGATAACTGGCAGTCAGTGTGCAAAGCTCGCATGCACGGATGAAGTGTTGTTGGTAGAATTGACCCAAGTCAAAGAGCTCTTCATCGCTCTTGCAACTAGAGACCGACTGTGCAATATGGGCCTTACCAGCATTCGACGGCGCGTAGGTCAGTAGATTCCCCAGCAGCCGGATATATGTGAGTTGCATCTTCCGCACACCCCTCGCGCTCGCGAGTAAGCTCAACTTGAGTGCTTCGGATAGCCCCGCCCCGACCTCGAGGCATTTGTCGTGTGCGCGGACAGCCGAGCTCGACTGTGTGCGAAATCCTGGGGAAGTGATAGTCCTGTTTCAGCCATTACACGTCAGGTTTTGGCGGATCCAGCGTACTGAAAACGGGCTGTGGTAGACGTCAAAGAAGAGGTTAAGTTCGAAGTTACATCGGACCCGGACTAGCAAACGCCCAACAAAGGCGGCCTGTCAAACTGCTTCACGCACTTTCTCTCCCGTCAGTCCAAGACGTGCTCTTAGGTTCTTTCACAGGGTGGTGAGCGGAGTTTTTCTTTTCCCTGAGAAAACCTGAGCGCTGAGCAAAAGCGATTCTACTGTCACAACTTTTAACGCCGACCCATGAGGCAACGTGATGCCTCATAATGCATTACTGTACCACCCAGTGTTTGAAGAGGACGTTCTAAAGTATGCGAGTCATGTGCTAGATGCGCATGTCAAGCAGCTCATGGTTCGGCGAACTCAGCCCGCTGAGTATTTCCTCCCATGAAATATCTAGCCGTGATGTTACGCATTTTCGCTTACACCGACTCGGCACGAGGGATTATATATTATATTCGGCAATGTGGACCAGGAGTCGACCGTCCCCTGGGAAACTAACACGGCTAAGCTCCACACGCCCACCATGAACACCATCGTGCTGGTCTTGCTGTCTACCATACTGCTAGTATGCCTCAAGACATATGTGGATCTGCGGGCTTCTCTGAAGGCCATCAAGTAAGTCTACCAATTCTCGTAGCGGCATGAAGAACCTATGCATAATTTTTTGCAGCAACCACCCTGGTTATTGGAGCCTCATATCTTCATTTGGTCTCCTCGGCTTCATGTTTCAAGAACCAAGGCGTGGCGTAATTGGAGGCAACCTTCGCTTTTGGCGCAAGAGGCACCTCGACTTTCAAGAAGCTGGCATCGATGTTATTAGCCATGTGGGTCTCCGCGACGATAGTCTCCTGGTGTCATGTATCTGATAGTCGTGCAGACTTCCTTCTTCCCTAATGTGGCTTCCCGCTTAATTATAGCGGACACTGCTGTAATCAAAGTCCGTGCCTCAAACCTATTGTTTACAATGCTACACCCTGAACATCAATCATAGGACATTACCGGAAACAGAGTACGGTTTCCGAAACCGTCATATGATGCACTTAGAGTCTGGGGTGCCAATATCATCGCATCGGAGGGGGAGGAGTGGAAGCGCCACAGGAAAGTTAGTGCTCCGGCATTCTCGGAGGTCAGTCCCTCGTTTCCGTGTGGCGCGCTTTCAAGTTGACCGTTTGGTTAGCCCAACAACCGCCTGGTGTGGACCGAGACGGTGAAGATTATGATGGACCTCTTCGAGAATCTCTGGGGTTCCCGAGAAGAAATCGCCGTCGACCATGTTGTTGACTCAATCACATTGCCTGTAAGAGTGGCAAATGTAACGTTGGCTCTCTCAAGCTCACTCCGGTATATCGTCGGTAAAGGTCGCATTGTTTGTCATTAGCGTAGCAGGGTTTGGGCGGCAGGTATCATGGCAGTCTGATCTCGTACCGTCGCCTGGCCACAAGCTGTCGTTCAAGGTAGGACGACCCATTTTCTATTGGGCTGTCTCTCACCGTGCCCTCTCGCAGGACGCCCTTCACGTCATATCGGTGGATATGTGGATCCAGATATTCAGTCCAAAGTTCCTCTGGAACTCGGCTCCCTTGAAGCGTATTGCGGATGTAAAGCTTGGTTATGAAGAGCTCGAGGTAGGAGCGTTCTCTGGCTCTTCAGAACTTGCTGATGCTGGCATGGTAGCAATATATGCTCGAGATGGTACAAGAACGCCGTACCGCCGAGAAGAAAGAGGAGTGCTATGACCTTTTCAGCAATCTCTTGGACGCTAGCGACTCGGAGTCTGACGGAAGCGTGCGATTGACTGACCGAGAGCTATTAGGTTGGTCGTCCATACGCCTCCAAAAGCTAAGTCTTATGTTATTCCAGGAAATATCTTCATCTTCCTTCTGGCTGGTGAGTCGAATAAGCCCCAAATATACAGGATTTCACTCATACTTATTTACCTTAGGGCATGAAGTAACTATATCTTATATATCACAGTCGCTGTTCTCACTTTTATATAGACCACGGCACACACCTTGGCATTCGCCTTTGGACTGCTGGCAATGCACCAAGACTACCAAGAAAAGCTGTACCAGCACATCAAGAGCGTGGTTCCGGATGGGCGGTTGCCTGTAGGTCCAGTAATTCTTTATGCTCCACATGCTACTGACAACGTGCAACACAGACATATGAGGAGATGAATTCGCTGACCGAATGCATGGCGTAAGTTACCACCTACTTATCTCGCTGCGAAAGCTCATATCATAAACCAGTGTCTTCTACGAGACGCTTCGCCTTTTCCCTCCTGTAAGTGACATGTGAACTTGAAAATTGTTTATATCTTAACGCTAGCTTACAGGTCCAATCCATCCCGAAGGTGGCGGCTGAAGATACGACTTTAGTTGCTGCAGATCATGCAGGAAACAAGGTTGTTATACCAGTGCCTCGTGGAACAGAGCTGCAACTTAGCGTTATCTCAGTGCACCGCAATCGTACGCCTGCGTTTCTACTCATGGGACTCGAGACTCAGGTATCCGTAGCTCGCTACTGGGACGATCCACACGCCTTCAAGCCGGAGCGATTCCACGGCAACTGGCCTCGCGATGCTTTCCTACCATTCAGTTCCGGAGCCCGTGCCTGTCTCGGACGACGGTTCGTCCATGATTTCGTCACCCTCCAAGCCTTTCTCACGTTTCTCGGTCTGAGGTAGCTTCTTTGAGACTGAGGGCATCGCGATCCTCACTATGCTGGTCCTCCGGTACAAGATTGAGCTCAAGGACGAGCCCGAGTTCGCACACGAGACGTATGAGGAGCGCTGGCAACGCCTTTTCAAACTCAAGCCGGTTATCACTATTGCGTGAGTTCCTCAACTGCTAGTGCCTTCGATTGAGCCTGACACCGCTCCGCTAGACCTGCTCGGCTGCCTCTCGTTTTCAAGAAGAGATAGAGCGTAGCATATGGATGAGGCTGTCTGCTCGCATGAATTATTGCTTGGACGGATTTACGTTCATACCCTGTGTCTTGGCAGTTTCTTATTCGGAGTGCGGATCTACAGTTGGCACCTTCGCTTCATCTACTGATTTTTGCGATTCGCTTGCGGAGAAATTGGCTCGCACTGGCAATAGAAACGAAAGCTTCGTGACGGGAAGTGGGCCAAGTTCTGATTATGCGCCACATAGTGTATTCGGCAGCGGCGGCGGCCAGTCGCTACTCTGATAGCGTCAGGAGTCGGCTCTCACACGAACTGTCGCGTCCCATGTCACGCGCCGCCGATGACCTCATGCGTGACCCACGACTATATAGTCTCCTCTTTGAGCCTCCTATGGCTAATGTACCGTCGCCTCCTCGTTCCAAGGGCATTGTCGCATAGGAGCATAAACTTTCACCTGCGCTCGACGCTTTCGTACCCAATGGACGCAACCCCCGACGAGCTCGCCTCACGCTTCCCCTGGCCCACGCCGCCGCATCCTGCAGTCGTGCCCGCGCCGATACGCCACGCAGGCTGGAGCAGCGAGAGCACAGAGGCGGTGCTCACCGACCTCAAAGAAAACCACCAGCGGTGGCACATCTTTTTCAACGAGAAGCACTTCCACAAGTGGGTTTTCATTCAGCATTTCCCCGAGTTTGGGGGTTGAGATCTTGAGAGCTGAAGCGTGCATTCGCAGCCATGCAGCGCACCACCTGCTTGCCATATATGCCTTGGGCGCACCTGCGAGCCTGCTGAATGCCGCGTACCACACACATGTTGTGTATCAGAAGCCGGCGTTCCCACCGCCCGAGACCGACGAGGCACGAAAGGCGAGGGAAGCCGTCGCCAAGGTGGTCATCGACGACACGAACTGGAAAGACTATCTGGGAGACGACCGGTACATCTGATGCCATGAATCACCAGACTCTATCTGCTGACCATATGCCAGGTATTACCAAGCCTACGTCTCGTTCTTCTCCAGCAAGCTTCTGGACAAAGCGGCCGGCAAGAACGCGATCCAGCGTGTGCTCGAAGACTACGTCTTCTCCGTCGACGCGAACCTGACACCCGGAAAGAGCGCAAACGGCCAGAAGCCCCTCGTCCTCGCCCGTTTCCTCGGCGGCTTTTTGCATCCGCTCATCCACGCAGGTTATGGCGCAGAGTTCGGCTTGCCTGGACTCATAGCAGAGGGAAAGTTCCATCCGTCGCTTTGTATTGCATGAGTAAGCTGACTCCAGTTCGCAGGCATCTCTGAGGCTGCGGTGCAAACAAACGAAGCCGACGCGCTATTCACACCTGAGCTCTTCGGCGCCGCCACCGGCGCCACAGGTCTGGCCTCTAGGATCGCATCTCTAGCTTTCTCGTCTGCTGCGCCCAGCAGTGAAGTACATGCTCTCGGAATCCTCGCGAGGGTCGCAAAGGACCCCGCGTTCGCGCCGCACAATGTCGGGCTGCCCGTGCCGCCGGACGCGGACGAGAAGAGCGTGGATCGCGTTGTGCGCGTCGGCGGGACGAACCTCGTTGAGTATCTCACCAGCTGGTTCGGGACTGTCAACGAGGACGCGGCGACGCTCCGCGCAAAGTTTGAGGAGGTCGTGTGGATGAATACAGTCGTGTACGGTGTTGGGGGATGGGCCGGACGCGAGCTGGGCGAGGATGAGAACAAAGAGTTCAATGGTGATTTCTTCCTGTAAGCAAGCTTTTGTTGGGGTGGCGTACAAAACGCTGATAAAGTCGCCGTAGGATGCACCTTGTCACGTCTGCTCTACTCACCTCTTCACTCTTGAACATATTGACACCCAAGTCCGCGGCGCTACTCCTCAAGACCTACTTTGCCTTCAGCGTCGTCCTCTACGTCGCGCGCGGCCGTCCTTCGCTGCCGATCGACGCGTTCTACGCGCACACCACCGCGCACCCGCACCCGTCGGGGCCAATGCCGACGCCTGACAAGGACACGCTCCCGCCGGACGAGCAGCGCGTACAGCTGACGCCGAGCTCGTGGCTCGCGATCGTGCAGACGACGCTCGGGCACCCGAACGAGCACCTCTGCAAGGCGCAGCGGGCGCTGTACCACTTTGCCGAGTGGCTCGGCGGCACCCGTGCCCACGCCTTCGCCGGCCTGTCCTCTTCCGACCTGAGCAGCATCGACAGCGGCGCCGGCGGGGGGCTCACGGGCGCGGAGGTGCTCGACGGCACGCTCTTCCTGCGCGCGGCCGGGCTCACGGCTGGCCGGCTTGGCTGGATGCGTGAGGGCGAGAAGGGGCGCGGGTGGGACGCGAAGGGGTTCTTCCCAAGCGAGGAGGACGAGAGGGAGGCGAGACAGGAGCAGGAGAGATTCCACAGGTTTAAAGGGGCGGGCGGGATGATGTACCATGTACGGTGAGCGATAAGCACGACATCGGACGACTGGTTTGAGTCTGGAATTGTATTTGTACGTACGTAACCCACTTGCATGCAATGTCTACCAATGTTCAAGATGAGCGTGTTTCTGGGGACAAGCCTGCTGGTGTGGCTGGTGTCACGAAGTTTAGACGCCGAGGGAGCATTCTGGGCGGATCGGGGCATCAGGGGCCGATCAGACAACGCAAGCGGGCCTTGCTATGTCGCAAGGCGGATGTCCTCATCGAACCCGACAACCAGCTCAGCCGCGCAGTGCCAACACCGTAGTCTACAATAATGCGAAGGCGTCGCGGACTGCTCTTGGAATGCAGCAATCGATGAGGCGCATCGGCCGGCGTTCATTGGCGACGAACTCAATGGTCACCATACGTCTTCATCGGCCGGGAGAAAAATCACAGTAGTCACCATATGCCTTCGCAGGTGGTGTGATTATCCTCCAGTAGAGCTGCTCCATCGTTCGCGCGATGCCGCCAAGCGCTGCCTTATATACTTCTGCCCCCTGGCCTCTACTTCCTGACCGTTCGCCCATATCCCCAAGCGTTGCCCCCAGGCTAGAGACTCGCCACGCTCGCTCAGCATGACGGAAAAGTTCTCCAGGTACGCGTGTCCTGCCTACTTCTCCTGGAACGTACATTCCCCGTGTTCGCGCAGGACTCACACCCCTGTAGACTGCCCGAATTCGAGACCCTCCAGCTGCATGCTGGCCAGGACGTGGACCCTACCACCAACGCGCGCGCCGTGCCCATTTACGCGACGACAAGCTTTGTGTTCAACGACTCGCAGCATGCCGCGGAGCTCTTTGGCTTAAAGTGCGTCCCCCTGCCGTTCTCCACCTAATAGACAGCTAACTCGCGTGCTAAGAGCGTTCGGGAACATCTACTCGCGTATCGGGAACCCGACTGTCGTAAGTCACACTTTGTGGCTTTCACGCGTTTGCTGTGGTTGACCCCCTTCACTAGGATGTCTTTGAGAAGCGCATCGCCGCCCTCGAGGGCGGTGCTGCCGCACTCGCGACTGCGTCCGGCCACGCCGCACAGTTCATGACGATTGCAACGATTGCCAGTAGTGGAGACAATATCGTGTCGTCATCCTATCTTTACGGTGGAGTACGTCTACTCCCGCCGTCAGCATTGTTGAAGCGCCGCTGACAACCCTTCATAGAGCTTCAACCAGTTCAAGGGTCCGTCTGCTCTCTCTTTACTTTTTTCTTTCTTTCTAAATTTCCCTGATATGTTCTTCGTTCGCCAGTCTTCCTGAAAAATTTTGGTATCCGGGTCAAATTCGTCAGCTCGCTTGACCCCGACGACTTCCGCGCAGCGATTGATGAGAATACGAAAGCGCTTTTCGTTGAGTCAATCGGGAACCCCAAGTACATTGTTGCGGATATTCCGGCCTTGGCACAGGTCGCACACTCGAACAGGATCCCACTTATTGTCGATAACACCTTTGGCATCGGAGGTTTGTTGGGCTCTCTTTCTACGTTGAACGCTGTGCTCATGCGCTGTCTAGGTTTCTTAATCAGACCTATTGATTATGGTGCAGACATCGTTGGTAAGCGGTGCGCCATGCAACTAGCTTAGGGTAGAGCTAAGCCCCAAACAGTTCACAGTGCGACAAAGTGGATCTGCGGACACGGCACCACCATCGCCGGCGCGATCATCGACTCGGGCAAGTTCGACTGGTCGCAGAGCGGCAAATTCCCGTCTTTCACGAGGCCCTCGGAGGGTTACCACGGCCTCAAATTCTGGGACACCTTCGGCCCGGTCGCCTTCGCAGTCAAGGCGCGGGTCGAGGTGCAGCGCGACCTCGGCGCGACGATGAGCCCGTTCACTGCGTTCCTGCTCCTGCAGGGGCTCGAGACGCTGAGCTTGCGCGCGGAGCGGCACAGTGAGAACGCGCTCGCGCTCGCGCGCTTCCTCGAGCAGCACCCGAAGGTGAGCTGGGTGAGCTACGTCGGGCTCCCGAGCCACCCGAGCCACGCGCTCGCGAATCGCCTCCTCCGCGAGGGCCTCTACGGCGGCGTGCTCAGCTTCGGCGTCCAGGGCGGCCGCGAGGACGCCAGGGTCGGCAGCCGCGTCGTCGACGCGCTCAGGCTCGCGAGCAACCTCGCGAACGTCGGTGACGCGAAGACGCTCGTCATTCACCCCGCGACGACGACGCACCAGCAGCTCAACGAGGAAGAGCAGGCGGCGGCAGGCGTCACGTCAGATCTCATTCGGGTGCGTCGGGATCTTACTCTGGTGACGTGCGCTATGCTGACGCACTCATATAGGTGTCGGTTGGTATTGAGCACATCAAGGATATTATTGCGGACTTCGAGGACGCGCTCAGGACTGTGCCTTAGTACAAAAAAGGCAAGGAGAGACTGGCCTGGAAATAAAATTCAGAAGTGTACTATACAGTCTTGAATATTCTATCGTCCACTAAATGAATGCTTGAGGCTCGGAGTGTCTGGCTTAGGCAACGGAATACGCGTGAGCGCCTCTTGGGCGCTTGGGCGAGGTCGAGTGCTTTCGGTCTCGTGCACTGTTCTTCACGCCGTCCTCTACTTTGTCCGTCTGTGTCTTCATTCTTCTCGCTCTGTAGCTATCTCTGCGCGCGATGTCGAATACCATTGCTTTGTGAGTAACTAGCTGTCGGATGAGACAACCTCTGAACGAAGCATCGCTAGATACCCACTCTCGAACTTTACCTTCAGGTGCTCACCGCTTCCCTTATCCCTGCACACTCTTCTCAGACCCTGCACAGCACAAAAGAGGCGCAGCCTGAGGAGGACCCATCCGTTTCCGCGCGTCTGCAGCGCCTGCAGAATAACTATGAGGACTTTGGGATGCGGCGGACCGTCGAAGGCGTCCTGGTCGTGCACGACCACGGGCACCCGCACATCCTGATGCTCCAGATTGCGAACGCGTTCTTCAAGCTTCCTGGCGACTACCTCAAGCCCGGCGAGGACGAAATCGAGGGGCTCAAGAAACGGCTCGATGACCGCTTGGCGCCGCCGCAGGACTCGCGCCAGTTCAACGCGAGCCACGGCGTTGACAATGACTGGGAGATCGGCGACTGCCTCGCGCAGTGGTGGAGGCCCAATTTCGAGACGTTCATGGTGCGTGCTTGGTGTGATCGTCTGTCTCCAAGCTCGCTCAGCGTTCGGTTTGCTGTAGTACCCGTTCATCCCCGCGCATATAACGAAGCCCAAGGAGTGTAAGAAGCTGTTCCTGGTCCAGATGCCCGAACGAAGTGCGTACACACGAGTCTTATCGCTCTTTTTACGTCACCGTGACACGCTTGCGCAGAGGTTCTTGCCGTCCCGAAGAACATGAAGCTCCTCGCCATCCCACTCTTCGAGCTCTACGACAATGCGGCTCGGTGAGCATGTCCTCCTGCCATTCTACGAACCACATCTGACAGTTCATATACAGCTATGGCCCACAGCTTTCTGCAATCCCGCACCTCTTGTCTCGGTATGTCTCCATCTTTCGCTATGTAATTACCAGTCACTAAGAGGGCCGACTACCTGCAGCTATAACTTCATCTACCAATAGACCCAAAGAACGCTCTCCTTGTTGCTATTCGGGCCCTCATCCCTTACTCTACGGCCCTCTCGCATCCGTCGCGAACACTTTTGTCCATAATTTGTTGTACCTTGCACGCTTTCTGTACCGATGTTCTTACGTAGATTTCTGCATCTTCCGATTCCGACAGGTCAACATGCCGAGAAACTGTGTTGCATCTCCGCGCTGTTAAAATGTTAGCGCTCAGCCGCCAGCACCATAAGCACGGCAACATAAATCGCAAGTTTAAGGGCGCGCGATCTGTGTTGTGCTTAGGGCTTGTATAATTTGCCCTCTTAGTTATTGACTGCTGAAACACTGGATTTATTGAATGTGATATGATACAACGAACCACAGTCCTCAGAAAGATCACATCCACGTTGAGTTGCCCAAACGAAAAGTTACGCTAAGCCATCTATTATACGTCGTGCTCATACCAGTCATTGCCATCAAGATCCCCGAAACTGTGTTCTGTCTGGTCCGATGTGAGCACAAGTGAATGGCGAATGGTATCAAGATCGACACACCTAGTACGCCACGATTCCAGCAACTATGTCGGGATAAGGGTCCTGGAAGCGCAGAGATCCTTCGGGTCCGCTGTGTGTGTGCATTGCAATTTGCCATGCCGAACTCCTTCGCCGGCCGTAGTGCATCCTCCTCCGAACCCGTCCTGTCCATGTAGGAGGACTTACAGAAGTGTAGGGCGTTATAAGGAGGCGTAGACTCCGAGTCATGAGCCAAGGCTACCACCAGAGAGATGCGAGGTAGAGCGGCAGGCGTCCCAGGCTGTCGCGGGTACTACTGGGTAATGTTGCACAAAGCGAGCTGGGAAAGCGGGTGCGCTCATGGGTGAAGGTGGTTAACTTCAGATGTGCCAAGGCGTGGCCCAGTGCCTGCGTCGAGAAAAGGTACACCAGGCGATCGCTTGAGTCTAAACGCCCCAATTCCTGCATACTCTCCACGGCTGGGCGAGCACGACGGGCAAGATGTACGGAGAGGGTTAGATTGTGACTACGGAAAGGCTCACGCTGTGCAGCGACGTAGATTTCAACGGCCTAGCAGCCATATGGCATGTGTACGATCGCCTCCTAGACTGTACCATTGGACCTATAGTTACGACCGTCCGTTCCTGGGTGTTCATCGCCGTGCTGCTCCCTTTGCAGCTAGCTTCGCAACTCGATCTAGGTAAGCATCTATCAAGCATACCAGCCGCGAGTCCCCATTCCAGTTAGAGCAGTCAGGTTGGAATGCAGAAAGAGTTGAGCGCGAAACATCCCTGAAAGAATAAAAACACTGTCGAGCAAGGAGTGGACTCGGCGACGCAGTGTTTGAGAAGCTGTGCGCGGAGTGCTCGGGACTGCGCAAAATTTGTGGCCCCCTCAGGCATGATCGTACAAGTCGATAGTGGGAGAAATCAGAGAGAGGTATGTGTCACGAGAGCAGATGGAAGAATATTGCAAGGTTTTGTCATTCGTCGCGGTGCTCGCCCGGCCTGGTCGCGTCTGCGGGAGTAGAACCTCTGCAAAGGGGGATGTCCACCTCCGAAAGCTCCCGTTACAATTCTCTAATAGCGGGTCGAGAGTCAAACTCCTCACCGTCATCCGTGGGCGGCAAGGCTGCTGGGTCTCGCCGGACGCTGAAGCGAGCGCTTTTTATGATGAGTCATAGTAATTGTGTAAACATGAGGACGCCATACCGCCCACGGGGGACTGGCACAAAACTCATGTAAACAATGCACGCCACCATCATCGGACCATGAAAGCAAGCCTTAGATGTCAGGAATATCAAAATAATCGAGAAAAATGAGTGTGAGTATTCTCGGCCGCGTCCCCTACCCTCCTGTGTCCCAAGTCTGGTTTGCTGGTGGTAGGCCTGCAGTGGGGGCAACATGGGCTGTTTAATGTGGGTGTCATGGTAAGAATTGTGTGTTTAGTCGACTGGATATCAGCAAGAAATCTGTCTTGCTGCCGTTTCCATACAGTGTACAACAGGTGAAGCATCACGAAGACCAAGAACAGTTAGTTTCTGGCTCTGCGAAGGCAATCCTCAACTCAATGTTTTCAATGTCCCAGCTCACTCTGACACAATAGAAGCCATCTCCAAGACCTTCGGTACCAATGCCTGCGTGAAGGGCACGTGACATCACTCGACATCAGTGTTTCGCGGCTTAGTGCAGGGCACCTGTTGTTCTCAACAATGGTACCAACATCCTGCTGGCTTGACCATTGCCTAACTGGCAACTTCAGCAGTGCATTTATGTGACAAGCTTACAAGTGTTATCTGCTCAGCGAGATAGATCAAATATAGCTAATATCAAGTGTCTAACACCTGATTGGGCCAGCCATGCAACAACAGTACTACACAGGGCCCCCGCGGACAGCATCTTGGGCACCATCTGCGGGATTTTGATAATCATGTGACCCAGATTCCGATTGCAGCAGAATCTGAGCGCTCCTGTCCAAAATCCGTTCGATTTTTGTCTGATTACACTTTTGGCTCTGCTGTAATCACTATCAGCCGGATTTGGTATATCTCGCAATCCGATTCTTAGTTGAAAGCTTTTCCGCATGGTACGAAGCGGGATACACCCGTGTGAGGCCAGAGGAGCACAGAGGTACATTGAAGGCCTATGGGCAAGTTCCCTCTAGTAACCTGTTCCTCGCTTCTCTAGTTGCCCCTGCCACCTCGCATCTACCGCCTTCCGAGCTGTCTCCTAGTACAAGTGAGGGCCTATACTGCACCAGGGCGGCCCGTACTGTGATGCAATATGTGTCGGCCGCCCTGCCAAGCATGCCGGAGCAGCAGCATCCGTCGTACCTGCATCGGACGACAAAGATGTTGATCCAGGCAGTGCGTTATTTTCCCCGCTCGTAGGACAGATCTTGTATCACTGACATTACCAGCTTGTGATCGCCATGACAGATGGCGGGAGACGGTTATAGCCGCAGATGAAGTCAGGCATAGTCATAGTTTTTCTGGTCATCACAGCACATCTGATGACGATACGAATCATGATGACATTATGAAGATCAGCAGGACGATACTCATGATCCCGACGATGCTTTCCTGCAGACCTGCGCCCCTGTCCACTGTGTGGCGCTGAGCAGACAAACGGCGAGACCTCTCAGCAGCATTATTTGTTCCACATCATATATACACTTGGGACCGCTACATATATCTTTGATATCTGGCGCAGAAGCCTTCTGCACGTCGCGTCCCACTGTGCGAATCTGCGGTGGGCGGTGGGCGCTTGATCCCACCTGAGGCCTGAGACCCGGAGCGAGATTGCTGTCAGGTCAAAATCCGGCTGTTGTGAGACAACAATCGAACGGATTTTGGACCTCAGCTATCTGGACGTTGATCTGCGGGCAATCCCCTGGAAACCTGGTACACGCAATCTCCCGGGGCCCTGTGTACAAAGTTGGCAACTGCCTCCATATGCCATATCCCCTCTGTCATTCCTGCAACAAATGCTAGCATTATCTCCTTGCCCATGCTTGTCATACCTGCGATGACGAGCTCTTTGCACTAGTGAGATCAGCGATCTATGTCATTTGTGCCCTAATCTTTGTCTTGAGATGTTCGGTGATAGTCTCGGGACTGTATAGAAGTAGTCCAAAGGCGAGGGACGGACAGTAGAGGTGCGAGAGTCGCGTGAGAAAGGGTTGGCGTGCTGCAGAGCCTTCCGTGCACGCTTGTCATACTGTTGCGAAAGTATATCTGCTAACCCTTAGTAACAGCTCTGTTTTGAATAAATTTGCAGCAGACTTATTTGTTCAGCTTGCTGCAAGACCTAAACCTTAATAGACATGAGCTATTACTATAGCCTGCAGAGACTTGAGTGATTCGGGACGCGTTCTCTCATTGCGCTGAATCACGCATCGTGCACCGCTCTCATTTGGGACGTACATCTGATGGTATTCAATAAACCTTGCGAGCATTCATGGAAATTTGCATTAAAAGCGCACGTGGTTGCCGAGCCCAACGCGCACATGCTGGCGTGATGCCGTTGTTTACCAATGTTTTGTGCCAGTCGTCCGTGGATGTTACAGCGTCAGATGAGTTTAGCGAATAGCGATGACTCATCAGTCCCGTGGACTGAGACACTGGTCTCAACATCCACGGACATACTGGTGAGGAGTCTGGTCGGGAGTCTGAAACCGAGACTAGTTTCAAAGTAGACGCAAACAACACTACGGGCATGAGCTGATTTCAGATCACCTGAAATGTCCTGGTCAAGCCATCAAAGCTGTTTCATTTTTGAAGACTTAACCGGGGCTTTCTGGTGTCCCAAAATGATAGATTTGCTACCACTTTCGTAGCCATTTGCGGTGCAGGAAAATGATAAATTTTGTGTAGCCTGAAATGAACCTGAAATGACTCAATATGGCTACATTTCAGTACAGCAAAGAGTTCATGTTTCAGGAGACTTTGTGGCGCATTTTAGGATATCTGAAAGAACATATGTAGAAATCATTTCCGCCTCATGTTTGCAATGAGGAAAGGTCCGGGCAAGGAAAACTTTTGATGGTCCTGAAATTGCCATTTTTGATGGATTTTGAAGCTATCTTATGAGCTAGAAGATTTTTACCTGAGATAAGTCAGAAACATCCTAGAAATGTACTACAAATTTGCCGTAAATGGTAATTTTAGAACCATCAAAAGTTTTCCTTGCCTGGACCTTTCCTCATTGCAAACATGAGGCAGGAATGATTTCTACATATGTCCTTTCAGATGTCCTAAAATGCGCCACAAAGTCTCCTGAAACATGAACTCTTTGCTGTACTGAAATGTAGCCATATTGAGTCATTTCAGGTTCATTTCAGGCTACACAAAATTTATCATTTTCCTGCACCGCAAATGGCTACGAAAGTGGTAGCAAATCTATCATTTTGGGACACCAGAAAGCCCCGGTTAAGTCTTCAAAAATGAAACAGCTTTGATGGCTTGACCAGGACATTTCAGGTGATCTGAAATCAGCTCATGCCCGTAGTGCAACAAACAAACGATATGCTGACTACGTCACATTACATGGTCATGGTGGGCGTTAGGGCGGCCATAGCGGAGGGTACGCCCGGAAGATTCCGGGAAGGACTTCGGGTGACAGACCGACCTAGAAAGTGGCTCGCGCGCGATGGGCGGGTTCAGCTTCACTTCATGTTGTTCTGTCCGTAGTTCTTACCTACGGGTAATAATCAATCAGATTCGAGAAAACATATAGATAGGTGCTACCTACAGCTGTAAAAACTTTGAGGGCTGCCCGATGCCAGAAAAGCGAGACCGAGGCCAAGTTTGGAACGTCCCTGGGGTGACCCTCACCGCATACTATGTCTGTTGTGGGACTTCGTGGTTAACGCGAGACGAGTCCGACGAAGATGTCTTGGGAATGTTTTGTGTCAACATACTGCATGAATTACTGTAGGTACCAGAGTGTCGCATGTTGCGTGATGAGTGCAGCATGATGTCGGCCGCCGCACACGTCGTTCTGTGCGTCTTCAGACCTCGTACGACCCCCTTCTTTCAGCCGTAGCGCACATAGCTTCGTTCACAAATAGGATCAGGCATTGACAAAGTATGCATCATGCGCTACGGAACTACAGAACTATCAGTGAATAACTTTCGTCACACAGCTCGAGGACACATCATGATTCATGATTCATTACAAGCCTCGTCCACATTTACGCTTCGAGCGGAAAGGCATGCTCTAAGGTTAGGGCGACCTGCTTCATGAGAGACTTTCTCCCCCACGCCTCCTGCAACCCCCATGTGTTCTCGAAATGCTTGCGCTTGCTCGGGTAGCTGGTGCATATAATCCCGTATACGGCGCGGTGCGACGCTTGTAGGGCGCCGGCGACCCACCTGTACGCCGGGAATGAGCATATGGGGGCACGCACAGTAAACACACAAGCTACGAAGACTCACCCATGCCGTGCGCTTACAACCTCTCCCGCGAAGTGCAGCCTACCCTCGGCGGCGGGGTGCGTCAGGTGTACATATAGCTCCCGGAACTGGCCGGGGCCGAAGACTGCCCAAGCACCTGCGGGGCACGGCGTAAGTATCAGGAAACGGACAGAAGCAGGACAAAAGCCTGTAGGCACGTGCCCATTGTGTTCTTATCCGTGCCCCAGCTATACGGATGCATCGCCTCCCACTGCTCCTCCAGGAACGCGCGCCCTTGCTTGTTGAAGCGGTGTATGGCGGCAAGGTCATCCAGGACCCTGCGCTTAATCATCGCCTCGGCACCAGAGCCTGTGAGGCCCGTCCATGCGAGCGCATCGCCCGTCGACGTGTAGCTCGCGATGAGCACGGACGACGGCACCTTTTCGCCAGCGCCGTACGATGGGTACACAACACGGCGGGACATATAGTCGGTGAAAGACTGGCCGCCGATAATCGCGCCGAACGCGCCGAACTTCTTCATCAACCCGTCGTCCTGCCACCACGCCGTCTTGAACTTGACGCCGACCTTGACCGACTGAGTGTATGTGAGCGAGCGCAGCGCCTTCCTCTGCCAGATGTCGAGGTTTGCCTCCGAGGTATTCATTACGCGTAAGCATGGCAGCGTCGTAGTCGTGATGACGTGCCCGTGAGGAATCTTCTGACCCTGCTCGGTGTACAGGTTGATCGAGAGGTTCTCCTCCTCTAGCTCAATGCGCGTGATGCGCGTGTCCTTGTGCAGTATATGCGGGATGCGTTCGGCCTTTGTCTCCAAATACGTGTTCAGCTCCTCGGCCAGCTTGCTGGATCCGCCGCTGCCACCAAAATACTTCAGCACAGAAGACAGGAGAGCTGCCAATTGACGTACTCGATGCAGTGCCACTCGGCCTTGTCGGCGTTATCAAACGCTAGGCTGTCCAGGACAATCTCCGTGAGGGCGCGGTCGTACGACGATGTCGAGGAGGTGAACGTCTCGCACCACTCGACGACATTGAGCGGGCATGGTAGAAGGTTAAGTTCGTCCAGCTTAGCGTCGTAATCCTTGCGGTCCCCAGCCATGTACGCCTTCATCGACCACACATCGTATTTCATCATGAGCCCCCACCCCTTATCTGTCTCATTCTCATTGCGCACGTCTTCTTTCAGCTGCTTCTTGAAGGGACCCACGACGTTGTCTACATTCGCTTGCACGCCCTTGTCGCCCCAGTGCGGGGGTACGGGGTCCCATTTGAAGTCGAAAGCGGTGATCTGGCCTCCAGTGCGCTGCCGGACGACGTTGTTGTAGAACAGCGTCGAGTTGCTGTACCGGTCCACGAAGTAATAATCGAGCAGTTTCAGCCTGAGCAACTTGAAGAGATCGAACACAGGCTCCATGATTGGCGTCTTCGGGAAGCGCATTGCACCGACATCCTGCACGGGCCGCCTATATGTCAGCGCACCTCGGAGGGAAGCAGGATTGCGAGTAGGATAACTCACAAAGTAGTCGTAGCGAGTTTGCTGGTTAGGGAAGTCCCTGTACGTGTACAGCCGACCGCCGATGCGGTTGCTCGCCTCGTAGATAGTATACGGAATTTCCATGTCTTGCAAAAGCAATGCGGCGTAGAGCCCGCCGATGCCGCCACCGATGATCCCGACACTGGCCCCGGGATTCACCGGAACCGTGGCTGTGTCGTCGCTGAGGTATTTGTTGGCATTGAACGTGAACGGGGGACCCCGCGCTTCAGCCTGTCCTGGGACAGGCAGAAAGGGCAAGCCGATTTCGCCGAGCTCGTCCTGGAATTTCTTGATAATATTTGTGCATAGCAGTCGATAGCACGGGCAGAGTCCTCATCCATGGCGAGTGCTGCGGTACCTGAGAAGAACGGTGTGTAAGGGACAACGAAGATGAAGCTGCAAAGATAGGGCTCATATACTCAACTAGCTTCCACATATGCCCAGCGTTCGATCTCGCGCAGAAGTCAGTAAAGATACGAATATGCGTTGGTCTGATGTCGCCAGAAGCACGATGCTCCAAGGTCGACTAGGGTCCCAGCGCCAGAGAGACTAGGGTCCCCGCGCCAAAGAGACTAGGGTTCCCGCGCCAGAGAGACTATGGCTCAATAGTAGCTCTTGAGTTGGAGCATGCGATGAGCGAGAGTTTCGTATTAATTATGTATGATGGTGCGAAGCATATCGATGTGCACATGACGGTTTTGCGCCTGAGAGGATCCTATTTCATGAGGCTCTGCTAGACTGCAAGAAGTGACCAGGTCCGTGCCGGAGGATAACCTAGCCTCTCATGAGTGTGTACATCGCAGGAGAAAGGACAAATAACACAAACCGCGCATGGTAGCAGAGTTCATACACCAGTCACCAGACATTGGTGCGCTGAGAACACATGCACCAAGGAGCGCGGAGAGCCAGGTGCTGTGATGAATATGAATCGAACGTACGAACCTCTTGAACACTAGCTATCAGTAGGGGTCGCCTTTAGCAGGCACAGAAGCACTGAGGTGCAGTTCCGTCCATCCGTACGCATTCAATGTTCCGTATGCAACCGACAGTCTCGGCGAGCTGCCTAACGTGCGAAAGTAGTCAGCCTTGCTTCTGGCGTTGGAATCGACATGCGACCCAGGTGGCATGAAGCCACTCAAGAGAGAGAGAGGCGCTGCGCCGAACTCCTACGCCACCCGTGGCGCGTGCTCCGACGAGCCCATCCAGCCCGCGTACCACCGTTCTTCGCGTGCCATACTTGGACGATGGGAAGGATAACAGTATGGAAAGTGGGGTATGCGTGTGCATAAGCAGCGACGTCCGTGAACGCGTCCGCATTATGCGGGGTCTACGCCATGGCCGTGATGTACCGCAGCGAAGCAAAATACGCCTGACTTGACGCGAGCACGCCAAGTTTCGCCTGGCACGAAATTTTCTTACTTGTTGTCTGGCGGAAGAACGTAGGGGGACGTACAGAAGTATAGGGCGTCGTAAGGACGACGACGTGTAGACTCTCAAGCCATAGCTGCCATTGGAGGTGTACAAGGCAGAGCGGTAGGTGCGGCAGGCCGGAGCGGGTCCTACCGGTTAAAGTTGCGCAAAGTGAGCTTGTAAAGCGGACTTTGGTGCGCTCATGGTTGAAAAGGATGGGTGGAGGTTCAAAGGCGTCAGGGCGTGCTCGCGCCGAGCGCGAAAAAAATGGGACACGAGGCGACCGCTCGAGTCTGAACCCACCAAGTCCCACATACTCTTCACGGTCTGGAGAGCACGGTGGGCGAGCGATGTACGGAGAAGGTTGAATCATGACAACGGAAAGGCTCACGCTGTGTGCTGTGTGTAGTGACCAGGCAGTCACATGGTATGCAAACAATCGCCTTAGACTGTACGATTGAATCCATGGCTGCGACCGTCCATTTCTTGTAAATCCGTCACTGTGCTGCTCCGTTCGTGGTTAGCCTCGCGAGTCCCCATTCCAGCCAGAGCACTCAGGTAGAAATGCAGGGAAAGCTGAGCGTGATACGTCCTGCAAGGCCTGATGAAACTAGAAACGCGTTCGAACGTGGATGGGACGCGGTGCTCGAGAAGTTGTGTGCGGAGTGCTCGGGACTGCGCAAAATTTGTAACCTTCTCAGGCGTAGTCGTACGAGCCGATAGAGGGAGAAATCAGGGAGAGATATGAATCACGAGAGGAGATAAAAAATATAAGTCACGAGCAGATGGAAAAATACTGATAGGTTTTGTCATTCCTCGTAGACTCGTAGTGCTCGCCCGGCCTGGTCGCGTCTGTGGAGGTCTGCGGAGGTCTGCGGTCTGCGGGGTGGAGACTTCGTAGGTTTTGGGTCATGGGCGCCTCCTACTGACGCGGACGCCCTGTCGGCAACTCGCGTGAACATTGACAAGCCTTAGCGACAATCGTACCACCCTTCGAGAAAAAAAAAGATCCAGTCGTAAATATGCTCTCACGTTTTATAAGACTCTCTCGCTGTGTCCACTGGTTTTCCACACCCCTGGTCACCTCTCCTCGACGACCACCTTCTCTCTTATACAACACACGAAGCCGATTTTGACTGGGGGCTCATCACGATGCTAAACACAACGGCGACGCCCTACCATGACGCGGGCGTGCTCTACGCGAACACCGACTTCTCTCAGCTGAACTGGATCGAGCTTCAGTGGGCTTCGTGGTATCTCTGGATCGGCAATCCTGTCCTTGCGACAGGTCTTGCCTCCTTCTTGCTTCACGAGGTCAGTCTTCGCTCCTTAGCCCACGCAATATGGCGTCCTGACTTCTCTGCAGTGCGTGTACTTTGGCCGAGCCCTGCCCTGGATTTTCATCGACGCGACGCCCTACTTTCGCAAGTGGAAGCTCCAGCCGAATAAAATCCCAACGGCCTCGGAGCAGTGGGCCTGCACTAAGCAGGTCCTCTTCAGCCACTTCACCGTCGAGCTTCCCGTCATCTGGCTCTTCCATCCTGTGGCTGAGTTCTTTGGCATGTCTACCTGGCAGGTGCCCCTCCCGAGTTGGGTTGCCATCGCTCCTCAAGTTTTCCTCTTCTTTGTCTTTGAGGACATGTTCCACTACTTTGGTGTGCTTGCGTGCTGCTCTACAAAGCGATTCCTAAGCTGACCCTCCTTGCAGCCCACCAAGCGCTTCACTGGGGTCCCCTCTACAAGCACGTCCATAAGATCCATCACCAGTATCCCGCGCCTTTCGGTCTTGCTGCTGAATACGCACACCCCGCGGAAGTCTTTATTCTCGGCACTGGCACCATCCTCGGGCCCATCCTGTACTGCATGTTCCGCCACGACCTGCATATATTCACCGTCTACATCTGGATCACCCTTCGCCTTTTCCAGGCCATTGATTCGCACAGCGGCTACGGTGAGTCTTACGCGTTTCGTCCCGCGCCCCGACCACGCCTCTCTGATCAACACTTGGCTGTCATCGTACATAGATTTCCCATGGTCACTCCAGCACTGGCTGCCGTTCTGGTCCGGTGCAGAGCACCACGACTTCCATCACATGGCGTTCGTGAACAACTTCAGCACGTCCTTCCGCTGGTGCGACCGCCTCTTTGGCACAGACACCAAGTACCGCGCCTACCGCGCGCGCCTCGAGGCGGCCAAGAAGGCCGGCATGTCCGCCGAGGAGTACGCACGTATGGAGATTCGTCTCAATGAGGAGGCTGAACGCGAGGGCGTCGCTGCCGAAAAGAAAGCTGAGAACAGCGACTTTGCCGGCGCGTGGCACAAGACCAAGGTCCAATAGATTCGCGCTTAATAGAAAACATCTGGGCCGCGTAACGCGGTTGCCTGCTTGTATGTATGAAGGAAGTACGATACACCCGCTGATAGCTTAATGCATATGTACACATCTCCTGTCTTTACTGTAATGCCTCTTGCAACACGGGACAGTTCGAGTTCTATGCCTCTGGCTGCGATGCAAATGCTGTTGGTCCTTGGCGGGTTTCGTAAGGGCTTGTGCACCCTGGATGCCTATCACTTCACGCAGAAATGACGATATGCGCTAAGATTAGTTCTTCCGTGCTTGCAGCGAGAGAAGCATAAAAGCCGAACGTTGAGCGCAATGCGAACTGAGGTCACGAGCGTCTCAGCACCTTGCTTCCAACCTCGACCTCACTCCATAATCTTCATCTCTGCACCAACCAAGAACAGCCATCTGTGAACCAGCACAGCTTCAGCTGTACATCTGACCTGGGCAAGCTCGTCAAACACGAACGTTACAAAACCGGGAAGGTCTCCGGACGCGTTGCTGGTCTCTGGCAGTGGGGCGTACTACATTCCGTTGCACGTTGCGAGTGGGATACATTGTCAAGCTCAGGCTTATTGATACAACGTGAGTGCATATTTCCTCGTGGACGCACCACGTCCTGGCATGTCTGGGACGGCTGGGACGCTGCAGAGGACATGGCGGAGTGCGCACTGCGGGGTGGGTCTTCAGCAGTTCTTGCAAGGCACCTTAAGCTGCTCCGAACGCGGGGGATACTGAAAGGGATGGTATCCGTGCTGCTGCTTTGCGCTTGGATGCTGAATCGTTTGGTTGAAGCCTTGAACGAAGGAGAGTAAGGGCGATACACCCGAGATAGGTCACATGACTAGTCTGGGCGTGGTTCTTGCTGACCGGTTTCCGCTCACTCCAGCCCTTATAGCGATATGCTGACATGAATTTCTTCCTAGACGCGGAATTTTCTAGTGATACCGAGTAACACTTATGGCACTCCCGAATCTATTCGACCACACCCGTACCTTGCCACCTGAAGTACTTAGTCTTGTCTTCGATGAGACCGACACCGAAGACTTGCCTTCTGTTCTTCGTGCTAGCTCAGCACTTTATGCCATCGCGTTCCGCTCCCTGTACCGCGAAATCTCCAATTGTAAGACAGGTCAGAAACGCGTGCAGCTTCTCCAATCGCTTGCTCGCGCTTCCGACCCTGCGTTTCACCCAACGCGCCTTCCATCTCCTACTCTGGTTGTGCGACTGCTGAGTCTGGACTTTCACTCGAACACTGTCACAGCAAACCTGCTCCGGCTAATTAACCGCGCCCTCAGAGCCTCCACGAATTTGCGAGAACTCATCCTCGAGTTCTCAGCCGCAAATAACTTTCAGCCTACCTCATGGTGTCTTTTGGGCACAACGTTCTATTTGCGGCGACTGTATACCTCTGTAGGCCTCGACGCCACACTCTTCACCTGGCTCGCACACCCAAATCAGCGCCTGCTTATCGAGCTCAATCTGCGCGGACACCAGATACCGTCACGCTACTGTGGCAAGGGTGCAGATTTGTCGCTTCCGCCCGATGCGCTGCCCGCACTTGCGAGCTTCCGGAGCGTACACCTCGACAGCGCATGCACCACGATTTTCCTCGCGGGGCGTCCGGTGCAACACGTTGGGCTCACGCTCTTCCCGCTCTCAGCGCACAGCGCGCTCGACGGCCTCTGTGGTACGAGCGTCCCCGTGCGCCGGTTGACGGTGCTCTGCCTCGAGGAGCACGCCTCCGAAGCCCTCGTCGCCGAGATTGCCGCGCGCCTGCCAGGCCTGGAGAGCCTGCACGTCGTCGTCCTGATGACGCCCTACACTTCTGTACGTCCTTCCCTCCCGTTCGTTCTCGATACAGCAAATGACGGCTGTTGCGCGTCAGGTGAAACTGCACGTACTCGCATCGGCGCTCACGCGCTTCGTGGCACTGCGGTACATCACCTTCATGGCGCCAGACCCACCTGGCGCGGATGCGTTCACGGTCGAGCGCGAGCGTGCGGTTGTGGTTGCCTGGGCGCGCGCGTGTCCCACTCTCCGCACCGTCATCCTCCCTATGGGCCAGGTGTGGTACACTGAGGACGGCGCGTGGCGGTGTTATGCAGACGGACTGAGTTCGCGGGAGGGCACGCCACGGGCAGCCTAGGATTTCGGCATGTTTCGGCGTAGCACGTGGCGCGTGGTGAATATCGCTTTTGTCTTTATAAGCACTACACCATGAGTGGTAAAGTAACTCGCAGTGTCTGCGTGTTTCATTCCTTGCTAAAGGCAACTTCTGTCCTCAGGCCACTCGCGCTCATGATCAGTCTAAGATGTAATTGCGCAAGTGCGCGCTGCCCTAATGCGAACTTCTCAGGATGGTTAATTTTTCTTTGTAAAGCTCGCACGTTCGATCCATATTCCCCCTTCACGGGTCCTATAGTGGACACTGCGTTCCTCTGATGCATGTGTTCCAGCGCACAGACGACCGGTGACCAGTGTACGAACTCTGCTACCATGCATCCCTTGTGTTGGTAGCACACCTCCCTGCGATGGAGACGCTTACTATAGGCTGGACTGGGCTCCAGGTACGAAAGTGATCGCCACTTACAGTCCAACAGAACGCGGTAAGATGGGATTATCCCCCGGCACTGTATCCCGTGAACATCAATATGCTTCCAGTCATCATGCGGTATTAATGCGAAGCTTCAAGTTGTTCCAGCTCATTGCTTTCTTTAGCGTCACAAGCCGCCGTAGGGCGAGAGCCCAATACCTTTGACGCTGGGACCCTTTCCTGCAGCTAGGACCCTGCTGTATTGGAACACTGGAACATTAGCTTTCACTGAATCACTGGGACACCAGCTTGCAGTGAAGCATTGTGCTTCTTATGGCACTAGTACACGCGTGGCTGTATCGCTGCTGGAGTTTAGTCTGAGATGAAATAAATGGCGTACTTGGAAGTCAGGTGGGTATATAACCTCCTCTCTCTGCAGCTTCACTGTCGCTGTCGTCGCATATCGTTCTTTCCCAGCTCCACGACACTCACCATGGCTCAGGACAATATCCATGCCCTCGACCACTATACGCAGAACATCATCAAGGAGTTTCACACCAAACTCAGTGCTGGCTTTCCTTTACCACCTGCAGTCCCAGGGCAGACTGAGACGCGACTTCCCCCGCACCATTTTGATACTGACAAGTACCTCCGTCCCGATGACTCGGATGATAGTAAAGCTGTGATTCCAGTGGTATCCGGGGCCGAGGGAGTTGGAATCATCGGTGGCGGCATCGGCGGACTCTATGCCGCGCTGCTCCTAGAGGACTCGGACATCAAGTACACCATCTATGAGGCGGATAATCGCATCGGCGGGCGGCTGTACACATACAGCGGCTTCCCCGACCGGCGAACTGTTTATGACTACTACGTGAGTTATCCTCGCCGCCTCCCCTTTGTGCTGTCCCGCAGACGCGCTGACATGTGTGCGACGTCGCGTAGGATGTCGGCGCGATGCGCTTCCCGGACACGCCGATCATGAAGCCTGTGTTCGACCTCTTCAGATTGCTCAGGCTGAAGTTGCTCGACTACTACTTGGTGGACCGGAACAGCAATTCGACGCGGTGTTTCAACGACATTGTCCGGCAGCGCGGTGAAGGCCCGATTCTCCCGCAAGACTACAACATATACAACGTGCCCCAGTACTGGGGTAAGCATGGGGTACACAAGAATGTGGAAAATGTCGTGCGGCCGTTCAAGGATCGTCTGAAGTACGATCAGGAAAATGGGACGCATGATGGATGGGCTCTCATGATGAAATACGATGTGTGGTCGATGAGGGCGTACATGGCCGGGAATCGTAGCGACGAAGACAAGGACCTGGACAGCCTCGACCTCATCCCGTACCCACTTGAAGTCGTCGAGTGGTGCGAGACGTTCGACCACTCGACTTCGTCGTACGACAAAGCCCTCACGGAGGTTGTCCTTGACAGCTTGGCATTCGAGTATGCTGAGCATACCAAGTGGTACTGCATCGAGTGCGTACGCGAGGGCCTCACCTATTTCTTGTGCTAACGCATCTTGGTGGCAGCCGCGGATCCAGCCAGCTGGCTGAGGAACTGAACACGTATTTAAAGAAGAAGAATGCAAACCACACGCTGCTCAGGGACACGCGCGTCACGGGTATCCGCTTTGATAGAGAGAAAAACTCGGTCAATGTGCGCACCGAGCGGGGCGAGGAGGTCGCCTTCGGACACGTCATCACGACCACGACTCTGCCGTGCCTGCGTGCGATGAACACCTTGGAGGCGAACCTCGACTATCTGCAGAAGAATGCCCTGCGCTCGCTCCAGTACGGCCAAGCGGTCAAGATCGGTGTCAAGTTCAAGACGGCGTGGTGGCAGAACGACGGGTTGATGAAGAAGTTCGGCGCGTTCGGCGCGATCATTGGCGGCCAATCCTTCACCGACTACATGTCCCGCCGTGTTGTGTACCCGTCGTACGGCGTCGACGACAAGGTGCCGTCGTCCGTGCTCATCGTGAGCTACGCGTCGACAGGCGATGCACTCGCCTGGACAGGTCTCACGGGCTCCGGTGCCGATGCGATGATTAAGCGCAGGGTCCTGGACGACCTCGTCGCCGTGCACTGCTTCGACAAGGCAGGACGCGCGTTCCTGGAGGAACAGTGGGAGGCGATGCATCCGTATAGCTGGGGCACGGATAAGAATACAATGGGTACATGCTCACGCCGGATTCATGCCCTGCTTCGAGGCCCACTCGCTAACGTGTGTGTCCCCCTGCAGGTGCCTTTGCATTCTTCGGCCCCGGTCAGTTCTGCGGCCTGTACACACACCTGACGCGCCCTGCCGCTGAGGGTAGACTGCACTTTGCGGGCGAGGTCATGAGCGCGCGCCATGCGTGAGTAACTTTGTCACTTGTCCATTCGCTATGCCTCCAGATTCTTATGTCCAACGTGCAGGTGGGTCGTCGGCGCCCTACAAGCGTCTCATCGTGCTGTGTGGCAAATCATCGCGACCAGCTACCCGTCGAAGCTCAAGCGGTTCGAGGAGAGGTGGGGCCGCACAGAGGCGTGGACGAGGGAGTCTCTTCTGCGACAGGTCGATGTGTCCGTCGAGCGTATATTCCCGCTCGGTAACTGAGGGGCTTTTCATATAAATGATGTTTGTGATGAATCGCAGCGTACACATGAAATATGTAACGAAAAATTCGCGTGCTGTTGTTCTTGCTATGCAGATGTTTGGTCAGTGAGATGCTTGGCCGTGGTTTCGAAGACGAGGATACGCACCGGGAGCCGCGGAGAGATCTAAGAGGTTTTGAGGTCGGTGGTAGGATCGGTGAGATCGAAGAGGGGCAGTCGCTCCCTAAGGACCAGCCATCCATCGTCGTCAGTTGTCGGCGCATACCAATGGTGCCACCAGGTTGAATGACGGATTGTCGAAGCATTAGAGTCGAACTTGCTCGGGAGCCTGAGCACGAAGAGCGTGCTGGAGAGTCAACTCATGTGTCTGCGAATAGTGGGACATTCGTTCCATGCGCACTTGGACATCGGAAATAAGCGTTTTGCTCAATCATTTTAACAGCAAGGCCGATGAGGACATATTCGACCTGGGGGAGCTGTGCCAGCGGAACTTGATCTGTGCATGTAATTCCATATGAGCCTAAAGTCCTGATACGGACTCCGCAAGTAAGCTGTGTCCTGACCTTCGGCTGTGCAACAAATTAGGGCATAACACCCATTCATAGGGTCTCGCGTCGTGTGAGCCTAGCCTGGATAATGACACCGCAGAGCTGCGGGCAATATTCATCGGCAGTACAGTACCGCACGCACACAACCTTTGCCGTCTCGTCAATGGAGACGGCACGATCGGATGCCCGCGCGTCTTCACTTCACTCTCATGAGGATTAAGTGGAATATTTGAATTCTCTGTTCTACGTTCTACCAGATATACAAGCAATGTTTATCCGCCGATAAGAAATCGAGATGCCCTGCTCTAAGAGACAAATCCCCAAGATAGTTGATAGAATGCATGGTAGTGTGTGTTGTTACTTTCTCTTTCGGATGCTAGACGATACAAGATAGTATGACAGATTTTTGCAAGCGAGAGAGGATTGTGAAAGAAAGGAGAGGGAAAGGGATGATATCTAGCCCATGACGCTCGCGAGCAAGGCCATGCGAATCTGATATGCGAATGATCAACGTCAGGGCTTTGAATGAGAGAAAGCGAGAGGCTTACGAAAAGACCGTAGCGCATCTGCCGGAAGTAGACTGCACGACGAGAGTCGAAGTCGACTTCCGGATCAATTTCTGTAGAAACCGGCGGGTCAGCACATCGAAGGACGTGGAATGAGACAGCCAACGACATACCATTGACCCTGGGAAGAGGGTGCATGACGATCATGTCCTCCTTCGCGCGCGCGAGGAGCGAGTGGTTAACGCGGTACGCATCCTTCACGCTCAGCCACTCGGCCTCGCTCGCGAAGCGCTCCTTCTGGATGCGCGTCACGTACAGCACATCCGTCTGTCCAAGACAGTCCTCGAGCGACTCATACATGTTTACCATCACTCCCGCCTTGCGTGCCGCGGACACGACCGACGCAGGCATCGCGAGAGACGCCGGCGCGACGAAGTTCAGGCGCACGCTGTACATGCACAGGAGCGTCACGAGGCTGTGGACCGTGCGTCCGTTCTTCAGGTCGCCGAGAAGTGTGATCACCCGACCGTTGACGGTGCCGAGCTCTGAACGAATCGTGTAGACATCGAGCAGCGCCTGCGTGGGATGCTCGCCGACACCGTCGCCGGCGTTAAGGACGGGCACAGGTGAGAACTTAGCTGCCAGCTGCGCACTGCCGACGTCGGGGTGCCGGAGCACAACGGCGTCCGCATAGCAGCCAAGCGTGCGGATTGTGTCCGGGAGGGTTTCGCCCTTGAGCACGGAAGAAGTGTCGACGTTGACCTGGACGACCTCACCACCGCAGCGCTTCATCGCAGCATCGAATGAGGAGGAAGTGCGCGTTGAGGGCTCGTAGAACATCGTACAGAGGACCTTGCCCTTGAGGATGTCGAGGATGCCGTTCCGCTCAACCTGCAGCTGCATCTCATGCGCAAGAGAGAAGAGGTCGTGGATGTCCTTGTGCGTGAACTGCTTGACAGAGAGAATGTGCTTGCGGTGGAACGCAGGGTGGGGTGTCAAGTGCGACAAGATGGAAGGAGCGTTGAGTGGACCGTACAGAGCTGAGACCGGCTGTGCGGGCGGCAGCTGCTGCATGGGCAGCGGGGGACTAGTGAATAAGTTGGAGAGCTCTGGCTTAGGCGGAGCAACGGAAGAGATCGAGGCGGCTCGTTCCCTGGTGGGGTGCACGATAACTGCGCTAGAGACATCACGACCCAACGGGGTGACGTTGAGGACACCATCGAGGTAAGCAGTCTGGCCGTGGACGAGAACACGATGTACTGCGCCATCGAGGACACGCGACTCCGCAGGAGACCAGGCCTTGCTTTTCTTGCCGAGCACGCTAGACGCCTTAGTCTTCCTGCCGACGATGACCTCGATATGAGTATGTGCCTGGTCGGGAAGGCCGAAGATGCGGATAGGATTGTCGTGCAAACGCAGCTGGACATCCTTGAGCGAGAGACGGCCCTCAGAGACAGCGGTAAGGAGCAGAGGAAGCGCCTCCTCGACGCCAGACCATGCGCTGGCCTCCTTGCCAAGGGCTTTTGCGAGGCGGAACGGGACGTTGCCAGTCGAGAAAGCATCGATTGCGTCCAAGCTCTTCCAGAGCGCCTTTTGGTCCTCCACGCTCGGAAGACAGTCGACACCGCCGAATTGCTCACGAGCGAAGAACAGCGAATACACAGAGACATCGCAGGTGACATTCAGCTGCTTGCCCTTGCTAAGCGAAATGAGGAGCATGTCGTCCTTGTGCTGCACGTCCGTGACGTGGACGGGGCGATTGTGCAAACCTGCCAGGAGGAGGATAGGCGCGAGGTGCGCACCCTTGGCGTTCGTGACGATAAGTTTGTTCGGCGGCCAAGCGTTGAAGTGCGCAGCCAATCCGGCCATGTCCGTGAAGTCAGAGGGGATGAACAGAGATTTGGCATCCGCCTGAAGATCCTCATCGAGCACATTGACGTTCGACGGAGTAGCCGTGATGCTGAAAGCGTAGCTGCAGAAGGCGCTAGACGCAACGTTCGCCCGAATAGACTCGAACATCTTCTCGTCAGCCGTAGGTCCGCTCTGGCCGAAGGGTAGCACAAGCGCGGTAGAGAAGCCGCCACTAATGGAGGCCTTGGTCGCCTCGATGAAATCTGCGGGCGTTGGCTCGGTTAGGCCAGGGACGAACGCAGACACGTTGATGAGTCCGGGAAACGTATACGTGCTGTGCGATGTCTTGTAGTCAATAGGCGAGACATCCAGAGAGAGGCGGCGAATGAGAGCCTCGAACAGGATCTTCGCGACCTTGACGTTCGTGATGAGCGGCACGGCAAAGTCGACGGCCATACGACGGGTGCGATAACCTTTGCTTGCGTAGCTAGCGGGACGGCGATAGTGGTTTTTCGACGGCAAGTTGATGTACATGTCGATGAGATTGTTCGCCAAGTGCTGCGTGAGCGAGTACTCAGCCTTCTGCTTCTCGTTGCTGTCCTCTGGAAGCGTCTCGAGGTACTAAAAGGGACAGTTAGATCAAGCCTAGAAGACAGGCGCGCCCGCCGTACCTTGCAAGGGATGTTGTGCTCCGTCAGGAAGTCAGCGGTGCCCGACGTTGCAAATATCTCATAGCCCGCGGCCCGCAGCTTCGCAATCGAGGGCAGGAGCTCGAGCTTCTCCTTGTATCCGCCAATCGAGAAGAGGATGTTCTTCTTAGGGAGGACGATACCGGTAGAAATGAGCGCCTTGACGTACGCCTCGTACTTGTCGTGTCCAAAGCACGCAACCTCGCCAGTGGAAGCCATCTCGACACCAAGCACGGGGTCGGCACCGGACAGGCGGCTGAACGAGAACTGCGGCACCTTCACTCCGACGTAGTCTGACGGGAGGCCCGCGTCGGGGTACGGCTCGACGGAGAGGCCGAGCATGACCTTGGTCGCCATCTCGATCGCGTCGATGCCCGTGACCTTGGACACGAACGGGAACGAGCGCGCAGCGCGAAGGTTGCACTCGATGACCTTGATCTCGTTGTTCTTCGCGATGAACTGGATGTTGAACGGCCCGGTGACGTTGAGCGCGTTGCCAATCTTGGCCGTCGCCTCCTCGATCTGACGCACCGTCTCCGGGTCCAGGTCCTGCGGCGGGTGGATGAGCGTCGCGTCGCCAGAGTGCACGCCCGCGTTCTCGACGTGCTCCGAGATGTAGTGCATGATCATCTTGCCGTCTTTCGCGACCGCGTCCATCTCGATCTCCTTCGCGCCCTCGATGTACTTCGAGATCACTACCGGGTGGTCGCGCGAGACTGCTGTCGCCTGCGAAAGGTAGCTCGAGAGGTCGTCGGGGCTGAACACGACGTTCATGGCGGCGCCAGAGAGTACATAGGACGGGCGGACGAGCACCGGGTAGGCTACGGACTCGCAGAACGCGTGCGCCTCTTCGAAGCTCGAGAGCTCCTTCCACTTGGGCTGGTCGACACCAATCTCGTCGAGCAGACGCGAGAACTTGTACCGGTTCTCGGCCGTGTCGATCAACTCAGGGGAGGTACCGTAAATCTTGACGTTCTGGCGATACAGCGGGAGCGCAATGTTATTCGGGGTCTGTCCACCCATGGAAATAATAATGCCACGCGAGCCCTCGACGTCGTAGATGTCCAAGATCGTCTCAAGGCTAATGTTCTCGAAGTACAGGCGATCGGCCTCGTCATAGTCGGTGCTGACCGTCTCAGGGTTGTAGTTGACCATGACGGTAGGCAGGCCGTTGTCGCGCAGGGTGCGAATGGCCCGAACAGCGCACCAATCGAACTCGACGGACGAGCCGATGCGGTAGACACCTGAGCCGAGCACCATGACACCACGGTCGTCGAAGTTGATGTCGTGCTCAATTGCGTTGTAGGTCGTGTACAGATAGTTCGTGAATGCCGGGAACTCGGCAGCGACAGTGTCGATCTGCTTGACGAAGGGCGCAATAATGTATTCCTGGCGGAGTCGGCGCACAGCGAGCTCGTTCGAACCCATGCAGCTGGCAAGCTGACGGTCAGAAAAGCCCAGTTGCTTGGCCTGGCGAAGCACCTCTGGGGTGATCGTCGAGACGTTGTAGGAGGTAAGCTTGATCTCAGTCTTGTAAATCGACTCGAGCTTAGTCAAGAACCACTTGTCGATGTTGGTCATCTGCCAGATCTTCTCGACGGAATAACCACGATGGAAGGCAGTCGAGATGGCGAAAATGCGCTTATCGGTAGGGTTCTCGAGCTCCTCGTCAATATCCTCGACGAAGTCATTCTGGCGGCAAGGCGTCAGTTAGGTCTTCCCATAGCACAAAGTACTACCATACCTTGGCGAAGCCCAGGAACTGATCATCAATAGCACGAATGGCCTTTTGGATCGTCTCTTCGAACGTGCGACCGATGCTCATGACCTCGCCGACCGACTTCATGCTGGAACTGAGCAGCCTGCTGACACGGTGGAACTTCTTGAGGTCCCAGCGCGGGATCTTCACGACGCAGTAGTCCAAGCTCGGCTCGAAGCATGCGCTGGTGACCTTCGTGACCGAGTTCTTTATCTCGTTCAGCGGGATGCCGAGGCCAAGCTTCGCAGCGATGAACGCGAGTGGGTAGCCCGTCGCCTTGGACGCAAGCGCGGAGGAACGCGACAGACGCGCGTTGACCTCGATGATGCAGTATTCCTTCGACGTCGGGTTGAGCGCGTACTGGATGTTGCACTCGCCGACGACGCCGAGGTGCCGAATGACGTTGATCGCGGTCGTGCGGAGCATGTTATAGTCCGCGTCTGAGAGCGTCTGTGAGGGAGCGACGACGATCGAGTCTCCGGTGTGGATACCGAGAGGATCAAAGTTCTGCAAAGATATACCTCAGAGATTGACCATTGTGAGTGCCACAAAGACACGTACCTCCATGTTACAGACCGTAATGCAATTATCCCTGCAATCACGGACCACCTCGTACTCGATCTCCTTCCAGCCCTTCATACTCTTCTCAACGAGCACCTGCGGACTAGTCGCAAACGCCTTGCTGCACAGCGCCTTGAGCTGGTCGTCGTTTTGTGCAAAGCCAGAGCCCAGACCGCCGAGCGCGTACGCCGCACGCACGATGACGGGGTAGCCGATCTCGTTCCCGGCAGCGAGGGCCTCGTCGAGCGCCGTGGCGGTGCTCGACTGCGCGCAGCGCTCGCCGATCTCCGCCATGGCGTTCGCAAACAGCTCGCGGTCCTCGGTCATGATGATCGTCTCGATCGGGGTTCCGAGCACCTTGCACCCGAAGCCCGCGAACTCGTCCTTGAGCTTGATGCCGACGTTGAGCGCGGTTTGCCCGCCGAACGTGACGTAGATGCCGTCGGGCTTCTCGTACTGGATGATCTTCCGCACGAACTCAGGCGTCACGGGAAGGAAGTAGACCTTGTCCGCGAGACCCTTGGACGTCGCAATCGTCGCAATGTTCGGGTTCACGAGGATGGTGTAGATGCCCTCTTCCTTGAGTGCCTTGATCGCCTGCGAACCCGAGTAGTCGAACTCGCCGGCCTGGCCGATGGAAAGGCCACCAGAGCCGAGGATGAGCACTTTCTGCACGTCTGCACGGGGTATGCGCTTCTCGTTCTCCTCCTTGGTGCCGCCGGGCATCGAGATGGGGACGAGAGAGTTGGTAGTCGCGCAGTCGACTATGTTCTGGATGAACACATCGAAGAGGAACTCGGTGTCCCGCGGACCAGGTGTCGATTCGGGATGGAACTGCACGGAGAAGAAGGGCTTGTCAACACAGTAAATGCCTTCGTTGGAGCCATCATTCGCGTTCTTGAAGAGCTCCTTCCAACCCTCGGGCAGTGTCGCAGTGTCAACCTGGAAGCCGTGGTTCTGGCTGGTGATGTAGCAGCGGCCGCTGATGGCGTCTGTGCATGGGATGTTGTGTCCTCGATTACCGTACTTCATCTTAGACGTCTGAGCACCAGCCGCGAGCGCGAGTAGCTGGTGTCCGAGACAAATACCAAAGATGGGGCGATCCGCCTTCTGCATGACCCGACGGAGCCGCTCAATAGTAGGCTTGACCATGGTAGGATCGCCGGGGCCGTTCGAGATGAACAATCCGTCAAACTTTTCTTCAGAGGGCGACAGATAGTCGTAATCCCAAGGGACGACCTTGAGCTCAACGCCGCGGTGCGTGAAGCAGCGAATCTGGTTGTACTTCATACCAACGTCAACCGCAATGATACGGAGAGGACGCTTTTCGGAAGGGTGCATGCGGGGCTCGACCACTGGCTTGTAGACGCGAGCAACCGGGGTAGAGACCACCGCGACCAGGTTCTGAGTGTTAGGGTCGCTGAAGGGAATGTCCGCGTAGTCGTCTCTCCACAAGCCCGGAGGCGAGGGCGCGCGCGAGGCGCTTTCGACGCTCAAGGTCCTCATATGAGTAGCATGGGCACCAGGCTTGCGCGCCAGGATGCGCGCCAGTGTGGAACCCTTCTCGCGGAGCTTCTTGGTGAGAGCACGTGTGTCCACACCGTAGATCGCTGGCACACCGCTCTCCTTGAGCCACTGGCCGAGGGACGACCCGGCTAGGAAGTGGCTGTAGTCTTCGGAGTAGTATCCGACGACCACGGCGGCGACGTGAATGCGGGAAGACTCGAACTCGTGTGGGATCTTCTCAGGATCGACGGTCTCTGGGCGTGCTGGCACGCCGTAGTTGCCGATGAGAGGGTAGGTGAGGATCAGGATCTGTCCCTCGTACGACGGGTCGGTCAGCGACTCAGTGTATCCAACCATGCCTGGCGCGCGAGGCATGAGTGACAAAAGGCGCACGAGACCAGGTTAAAGCGCTGCTCACCGGTCTGGAAGACGCATTCGCCAGCGACACTCTTGCCCTCTACACCAAAACTAATTCCACGGAATGCGGTGCCATCTGAAAGCTCCAAAACGGCGTCAGTGTGTGTCGCATCGTGCGCCGTGACAGGCGGGGCGGGGGTGCCATTTGGGAGCCCACTCTGCATGCGGGAGAGGGCGGGTCGAGCGGGTTCGACAACGAGCGAGGCAGGCATGGCGGGTTTTGTGATTTTTAGCCGAAAGATTCGACCTCTTCCTCTCCGCTCACACCTGCAGGGATCCGAGTGGAGAGGAAGAGAGAGAAGAAGAAGAAAAATGCGCGATCGCCCACAAGTTATAGCAGGTCACATGATGTAACATCAGATCTCAGAAGCTCGTGATGTCGTCATCAGTTGCCCAGGTCCAGCCCCGCATCGCGAGCAGGACAAGTCGAAAAGCCGCCGAGGGCTCCCAGCGGCCAGTGTCCGCCGGTAAAGGACCTAGGATTCACCGGAGCCCAGATTCCCAACGAAGTGCGTATACACAAGTCTTGCCGCGACGCGCCTGTGCAAAGGCTCTGCCGTCGCGAAGCTCCTCGCCATCCCACTCTTCGAGCTCTACGGCAATGCGGCTCGGCGAGCGTGTTCTCCTACCACATCTGACAGTTCACATACAGCTATGGCCCACAACTTTCCGCAATTCTGCACCTCTTGTCTCGGTATGTCTCCTTTTTTCGCTATGCAATTACCAGTCACTAAGAGGGTCGATTACTTGCAGCTATAACTTCATCTACTAATAGACTCAAAGAACGCTCTCTTTCCTTGTCGCTGTTTGAGCGCTTAGCCATGCCGGAGGATATCTTCAATCTCTCAGGCTCAATACTGGCATTAACATGACTCTAACAGCCAGGTGTATATTATCAGACGTGTCAAATGAGCGTGCCGGCGCAGAAACAACAAAGAGCAGCGTGCAAGTGCACATGTACAGAAGCACGATCCTCTCGTCGTCTCTCCCGCCCTAACCAAAGAACCGCTACAAACAAAAGACAGAAAAAGAAAAATTCTACGCAACGACAGATAGACAGCACATACGCAATCGAAAAGCTACAGCAACTTCGAGCTCTCTCAGCACAGTACAAATACAAACAACCAACTTTCCCTCTTCCCTAACATACGCCGCAGCATGAACGACAATCAACTGTAAAAAAAAAGAATAACTTAGAAACCTCTCACCCTTCCCCGGAGACCCTCCTACATTCACCACTCACAACCCCTTCTCCTCGATAGGCTCGGTGTTCGCGGAGGCGGGCTTCTCGAGCGATTCGTCGTCGGGGCTCTCGCGCGCGCCGTACTGCATCTCGACGCCCTCCTGATGCTGCTGCTGCTGCAGGTCCGCGCGACTGCCGTGGCCGCGCGCGAGCCTGACGCGCGCCGCGACGACGCGCATCCACGTGGGGACAATGCCGCCGGGCGGGATGACCCAGGCCTCGCTCGCGTCGTAGTTGGGCGGGACGGAGCGCTCGCCAAAGGTCCTGCGCAGGGCCCACGCGACGCCGTTGATGAGGACGAAGGAGATGATGCCGGCGATGACGCCGTACGCGATGTTGTACGTGAGCGGGATGATGATGAGCGTCAGGAAGGCGGGCACCGCGTCGCCGATGTAGTCCCAGTTGATGTCGCGCACGTTGCGGATCATGAGCGAGCCGACGATGACGAGCGCGCCGCCGGTCGCCCAGGAGGGGATGCTCGCAAAGATCGGGGCGAAGAAGACGCAGACGAAGAAGGCGGCGCCGGTCGTCATCGCCGTGATGCCCGTCTTGCCGCCCTCGGAGATGCCCGTCGCGGACTCGATGAAGGCGGTGACGGGCGAGGTGCCCATGAGCGCGCCCATGCTGATGCTGAACGCGTCGACGCAGTACGCGATCGTCGAGCCCTCAAAGTCGAGCGTGACCGGGTCGCGCAGGCCAGCGAACTTGGCCATCGAGTACAGGGTGCCGGTCGTGTCGAGGATGTCGACGTACAGGAACGTGATGAGCGCGTACCACACCCGGCCTTTGCCGTACTGGTTGTAGTCGATCGCGTTGCCGATGAGCTGCAGCGGGTGGAAGGCGACGACCTGCTTGAAGAAGTCGAACGCCTCGTCGCCTGCGGCGGTATGCGGGAAAGCCGTCACCGACGTCGGCCGCGGCCAGCTGATAATGCTCGTCAGGAAGATGCCAATAAGGATCGCACCCTTGATGCGGTAGAGCATCAGGAAGACCGTGAAGATGCCGCCGACAAAGATACCCAGCCACATCGTCGGCGCCTGCAGGACGTGTGAGGCGCAGTAACCAACTAGGGTAGACGACTCGTAGTACTGGGGTAGACAGCCGCCGAGGCCGACGAGGTTAGTAGTGTCACCACCAACCACGTTAAGACCGCCTGATGCTGTGGACAAGTCAGCGGGGCAGAGCGCGGACGTCAGGTGACGGAAACGTACACAAGCCGATGAATCTGCGATAGCGGATCAGGTACGGTTCAAGAACCAGGAGCATGGTACTCACGCAATGTAGAGACCGATACCGGCGCCGACGGACAAGACGAGCGACTGCGGCATGATACGGGCGAGCCATTGCCGCAGGCCGAGCAGGGAAAGGATAAAGAAAAGCCAGCTGCAGCACGCTGGTAAGCACAGCCTTTCCTCATGGCTGCGGCAGAAGCTTACCCCTCCAGAAAAACGGCAGCGAGTGCCTCGCGATACGTGATAATGCCGCTGCCGTGGAAGCTGCGGACGAGCACATGCCGTCAGGGCGCAAGCGATGCAAGTGTAGTTAGACCGTGACGTACCCAACGACAGAATATGTGAACTGCAATACATAGTTAGCACGTTTCAAATCAGCTGTCATCGGACGTGGGCGTATCGGTAAGTGCATCAAGAGTGCACATGAAAATGTCGGAGGCGTGGAATGTCCGATACAGCACCCGCGCGCACCGCTCCATGACCGGCGCCAGCAGGCCCTAGGGCGGGGCAGCAACAGCAGGAGGGCCAGCACTACGCCGCGCGGCGCGCAGGGAGACGTCTGCATCGGCTAGCAAAAAAGTTTCCCCAGACTCTGTTCCGCGAAAATCACGCGCATGATGGGCGCAACGGGAACCACGCCAGCGGGAGGGAAATGAATGACGGCTGACTCACGTATGCGTTCAACCCGAGCCCAGGCGCCATGCCGACGGGTAGGTTCGCGAGGAAGCCCATGAGGAAGGACGCCAGCGCAGAGACCGCGGCTGTCGTCGTGATGAGGTCGCGTTGCACCACGGCGACGCAGTCGAGGTACGTCTGGTCACTGACGCATTGGTCGGATTGTGTGCACACACAGGTGCCGCCGGTGTCCTTGATGATGGAAGCGTTGACGGAAATCTGGTTGCGCTCCGGGTGAGCACGGGAGACGGCGGGTGGACACTGTGATGAGGGGACGCACGATATATGCCATGGCAGCCTGTGGGGCGTGATCAGCTACGGCGGGCATCGCGTGGTGAGCCGAGAACGCACCCATGTTGTGAAGCCTGCACGAATCTCGGTCTGCGGGGCAGGGACATCAGTCGGGAAAGCGGTGCCAGACAACAGGGTGGTGACGGACCAAGAACCGCGAGCCTATGCGCTCTCTCCGGTGGCCGGAGCCCTCGAGCTGGAACCACCTGCCGACGAACGAGTCTGCTACCTGGGTGGTCAGCCGGGTGAGTTCGCACCGTAGGACGTTCGAGGGGGCGGGGGACGCACGAAAGCGTTTATCCTGTGCGTGTATGTCATGGGCATGGTGGGTGGTCGCGGCGGAGGGGAATGAAGGTGAGATGAGCTTGGACGGAGCGTTTTTGAGGAGAGATAAGAGCTATGGGCTCGAAACGCCACCGCCAGGGCTCATCCCGTCGCCGGCGCCAGGCCAATTTTCCTTTGCCTCCGGCTGATCCCTCGAGGGATTCTACGGACTCCCACGGTGCGATCGAATGAGGATCCTCGGTTAGAGGCGCTTATCGCCCACGCCGGCCGTCGGGATGGTCTCGTATGCCAGCCTCCTTGAGGCTGTGCCCAGAACACGCTTATCGACAAGTACAGAAAGGGCTAAACATTCAAGTTGGGAGGGAACCCTGCGTCAGAGTCCACGAGGAAGAGGTGCAAGGCGTGTGCTCGCGAGAGAAGAAGCGGGGTGGAGGCACATCGCGTAGCCGCTCCTTTACTGTATATGACGTCCCCTCCCCCGACGCGTTGGCCGCGCCGCGATGCCTGTGACGAAACACGCGACGGAGCACCTGTCACAGGACACGCCGCGGCTGTGATCAGGATCAGAGGATCGGCTCAGGGCTGCATATTGCATGCCCGCACACAGCGGACACTCGCCAATACGTTTCGTATACTACTGTAGGCCTAGACCACCAATTGGGACAGCGACACTAGCTGGGACACGCCACAGCTCCTGCTCCTGTGCAATCCCTCGGGTCTATCAATCGCCTATCGCTACCAAACATTGATCAGAGTCCTCCAGTGATCGTGGCGTAGGTGGAGGGCTGTACCTGGAGGGGCGGAAAGCCTCGCGCGCCGGTTTGACCATCGCCGGAGGCGCATGGCGGAGACCATTCGTCAACATCCCATTTTTACATGCTTCACCTGTTTTATTATTATTAAAAACCGTGTATAATAATATTGCCCGGGTGTACGGTTGCCGAGCAGGCTCAGGTCAAATCCCCAAAACCCAAGTCCGGATCACAAAGCTGATGGCCAACTGTGTAATGAGCGCCCCAGCACCTTTCCGCACACAGACATCAGTCTGGGTTATGTATGGCATTTTTAGGTCTTTTAGATTGTATGAAAGCATGTAATGTGCTGTATCTGTATACTCTGAGGTCAATAAGAGTAGTAGCGGGCCGAGGACCATTATCTGACCCGGGCTTATCGAAACGGTAATCAAGCGCCCGAAGCTTCGATTATCTTATCTAGAGCATAACCCTAAGTCAGCAGCACAAGGGCTGTGTCTATTACCTTAAAATATAGCGAGTATTGGTACAGTAACATGACTTGTTCTCACTAGGTAATATTGATCATAGCCAGGTTAGCAGCCGATAATATACATACATTTAGTAAAATAGCTACACAGGAGGGCAAGGTCAAGCACGCCTGCAACGACTCCGACGGCAAGGGATGCTTCGGGTCCCGGCCAAGCCCCGACACGCTGCTTCCATACGGAAAATGGGCGCCTAACGCTGCCATCGCTGTTCACCCCACCGCCTGGCCTGCCAACGATAATTGACATGCTTCATTTGACTTCTAACCTCGTATACATGCAATATTAATCGATTATTTGTGCTGAAAACGCTCGAAATGCTCAGAGTAAGAGGCCCCAGTGCACTCGGAGGTTGGTAGCGCTGATGGTATCAGATTTGGGTTTCTGACTTGGGTTTTGAAAATTTGACCTGAGCCTGCTCGGCAACAGTACGGGTGTCCAGCGTTGAGCTATAGAACAGCACCGGACATGTTTCTGGTACCCCAACGTTGGTGCGCGACCGGGGCCCTGACTGCAACGGCTGCGTGACGGCGGTGCTATTAGCCAAGACCTGATATAGTCACAAGCTGTCACGTTATGTCACGTCCTGTCACGGTATCCCGACTGACCAGCCGCTTGCCACTGGCCGCGCGCTCTCGGACAGCTGGTTTTGTGTCCCCTCGACTCCAGCTTTCGCCCTCTCGCCGTGTATCTTCACGCGACGGGGCTTCGTATGTTTTGGTAATACAGTATAATTGGCGAAATCAATGAAAGCGAAGACGGACCGAGGTGTACATCCCTCCGACTCGGAGTCGCGAAAGGCCCGCCAACACACTGTCTAAGCCTACTATAAATCTGCCAGCCTTCCCCTCATTTCTGAACACTCTCCTGGCTCTCACGAGACCAATCAAGAGATCATTTCAGCTAAAAGAGGCACAAAAAGAGCTCAACAAAATTTCCAAAAATAGCCCGACCCTTTCAGCAGAAAAGATGTGAGAAACTTTCAGCGGAAATAGTACCAAAAAGAGGAGCATTATTTTTGGAAATATTTCGTAGTGAAAAAGCCATATATTTGTGATGCAAAGAGTAATGACAATATCTATAGTGCTTACAGATGAACCTAGGGCATCTATTTCCACCTTGATAGGCGCAAAGGTTTCTCTTTGCATCACAAATATGTGGCCTTTTCACTAAAGATATTTCCAAAAATAGTGCTCCTTCTTCATTGAAAGAGCAAGGCTGTTTTCAGAAAATGTTGTTAAACTCTTTTCATGCCTCTTTTAGCCAAAAAGACATCCTAATCTGTCTCGTGTCTAGAAGGACCATTTGAGCTAAAAATTTCGCGACGTTGCGCAGGCGCCCAGCCCCGTGCCGTCTCTTCTGGAAGGCGCCCGCAGAGGCCGGACTGCCAGAGTGCGTATATGGTCAGCAAAACATCGTAGCAGGTGGCAAGCGGGGAGGCCCATACCTGCTGGCCCACGAGCCGTCACCCGTTTCCACGACTTGAGTGCAGATAATGAGGTTAGAACGTCCACCAGGCGCGAGCCCGTATGCAACGCGACACGCGTGTGTTGCTCTACTACACTACAATGCGATTAGTACAGCTGTAAGAAATAAGATACAAGAATTGGCTTATGCTGCTGCTATGCTATGCTACCAGCCCCAAAGACCGTCCTCAAAGTACACGTACACGACAAGTGCTGCGGGAAAAGTGTCCAAAAAGGAGCGTTCAAAAAAGCCGAACGATGTAAAGGCCAAAAGAAAGGGAGCGGCTCTTTCTCCCGCTGTGACCGCCCAATGAAAGAGAATCCCTCGGGGGACGACGCCCATCCTCTCCACGAACGACACCCTCCGGCCGTCACACGGGGGACGACGGCGACATCATCTTCTCCTTGAACATCTGCGCGAGCCCCGTCGGCGGCTTCCCCATGATCTCCTCAAACCTCGCGCGAAAGCGTGCGACGGCCATGTCGAGCGCAGCCCCGTCGTCGCTGTGGCTGTGGCTGTGGCTGTTGTCGTCCGTCGCGGAGGCGACGCGGTGGCCGTGGTCGAGGACCCAGGCCTCGGCCTCGCGCACAAAGTTCTCGAGGTCCTTGACGCACGCGGTCGAGTGCTCGGGCTCGCCCGAGCCGCGCGCCTTGGCGAGGTACGACGCGGCGAGCGTCGACAGCCCCCCGAGCACCGATGTCGCGATCGACGTCTGCCGCCCCGACGTCGCCGCCGCGATCCCGGTCGTGAACGCGCCCAGCGCGACCTGCGCGCCGATCGCAAAGTTCAGGGACCACCCCGTCGCGCGCGCTGTGTTGCGGGAGAGAATGACAGGTGAGTTCCCGGGAGGAAGGAGGGAGGGAACAAAAAGTCGCGTGAGCCACCCGAAACCGTCTCTCTGTCTCTGTCTCTGTCTCTCTCTCGAGAGGGATCGCGCCGCGGCAACGCCACACAAAGTAGTGCTCACCTTTCAGCCTGTAGTTCTTCAGCTCCTCCCTGGCATTGTCCAGCGTCGGCTTCAGCCGCTCGCCGACGGTCTTCTCGCGGGTCTGGAAGAGGGAACTGGGGATCAGCGCGAGGGTCGACATGGGACGCGCGGGAGAAGGGACGGCGGCGCACGCATACACAAGCGGGATATGTGTGTGGGCGCATGCGGGTGCGGCACCAGAGGGCTGTGTATCGGGCTGCGAACGTGCACACGCGCGCCACTCTTGATACAGGTCTTCCCTGCCCGTGATACATCCATATTACACGGAAAGTTACGTCCGCCACAGGCCACGAATGTCGGGCGTGGACTGTGGCACCACGATGCAGCCTTTTGTTCGCGGTGCCGTGCTTCTCGCGGGGAACATGACGGACGTCCGGGACATACGTCAGAAAACGAGGACAGCCCCGCCAGGGTCCAAGCGCGTTATAATGAACGCGATATGGGCGTCTTCGCGACGTGACCGGTCTCTTTTTCTCGACCCGCCCCCCACCGGGAGCACGCAACAAAGCGCATATCGCCAACAGACAAAATATCACTCACCATCGTCGAGAAGCTCCCGTCCGCGTTATCGTACACCGACCGGCGGGACATGCGCCGCGACGCGTGCTCCTCAAAGACCGGCTCGGGGATGCCCGGCCCAAACCCACTCCCAAACCCAGCCCCAGCCCCAGCCCCAGCCCCAGCCCCAGCCCCACCACCCCCGTTCCCGTTCCCATACACACTCGCGTGTCCATGTCCATGTCCATTCCCGCTCACCGGCCTCGGCGCCACAAAGTAGTCCGCGCGGGGCGCGAGGTTCGCGTTGCTCGCCGGGCCGCGCGTCGCCCGCGGCGGGGGCTGCTGGCCTTCGGAGCGCGAGCGCGCAGGTGGGGGCGGGTGGGGGCCTTCGGAGGGGGGGCGCGTGCGCGGCGGCGGGGGTTGGCCCTCGGGGAAGCTGAGCGCGCGCGGCGGGCGCGCGAGCGTGAGTAGCGGTGACTCGCTCTGCACGGCTGCGATGCCGGCGCCGGCGCCGGCGAGGACGGGCGAGGCGGGGTAGGGCCCGCTCATGGCGAGCGGCGCGAAGCGCTCTTCGCGGGGCGTGTGGACGTGCAGCGAGAGCGGGCGCGAGGACGGGCCTGCCTCGGGGGCAACAGCAGCAGCGGCGGTGGCGGCAGGGGCGGCGACGTCATACGAGAAGCGCGGCGAGGGCGAGCGCGTGTTCCGCCGGCGCGGCGGCTGCTCGGTCACGGGTGGGAAGATCGGTTTGGGAGGTAGTGGGGGCGGGGCTTGCAGAGATGAGCGGCGGGAGCCGACGAGCTCGGGCACTTGCGCGGGCGTGAACGGCTGCTGGGATGGGCTGCTGGCTGCTGCTGCTGCTGCTGGAGCGGGTGCTGGCGGGTGCGATGGGGCAGATGAGGGCGCGACGAGCGAGGTGGTGGACTGAGGGAGCGGGACAGACGTTGGATCGACATTGGAGTGAATGGAATGTGGAGGATCTGCGCTTGCGCTTTCAGGCTGAGGCGGAGTGCTTGGGAGGATGTTGACGGCAGGGATGGCGACGGTGTCAGCAGCCTGCGGGGTAGTCACGACCGTGGGCTGGGCGGCCGGCTCTGGAGGCGGCGGGGTGCCGGGGCTAGTCTGGGAGTCGTGCTCGCTGTGCATCTCGTCGTGGAAGAGAGAGCAGGGCAGACGAGGGCAGACGAAGACCCACGTTCATATAGTCGCAGAGATCATGTGTGTGGGTTCGGTATCTTGACGAGATTGCACGGGACGGTCGCCGCGCTGTTTTGGTCGTGCTTCCGTGCATGCTTTGGCGTGTGCGGACATGGTTGGCATAATAGAAGCCTGGACGGGGAACGCCGTGTCCCCTGGTCTGGCGTCTGCAACGAGCGCATCAACGGAGTCGGCTCGCGGAGTTTCCGACGGGGCCCCCCTGCGAGGATGTGCCAGAGGCCAAGCACTGGCGAGTGGCGCAGAGTCGCAGGCGAGCCTGAACCTGTCGGGATGCCCTGTTGGCGGTCCAGAGCCTCGCGGATCGTCGAAGCCATGCCGAGATGTTCCCGCGCGCCGAGAAAGGACATTGACACGCCTCGCAGATTTCAATCGTTCGATGGATTCAATCTCGCGCTCCCACGACGACGTCCATCGGCCAGAGGCCATCCGAAGTGGAGCGCGAGACTTGCAAGCGCGGTGCGAGTCGATGGACAAGAGAGGGCAGATGAAGGGTGGGCATCTCATGTGGTGTCCATCGGGCAAAACGTCACAGTCGGATGCCCTTCTTGACAGCTCTCTTGGTGTGTCAGGCGCAGATCGCTGCACCATACGCCGTTCATGTCACCACACGCATGACAGCAACGGCCACAATCACAGGACATTATAGTTTTCGCCCAGCGTCGGGGGACGGACGCAGCTACCACCGAGCATCGGACGGAGGCTCTGTTGAGACCAGCCCAGTGGCGTACCTTCCCACCCGCGGCTGAGCGCTGAACCTCAAGGATGCGAGTCAAGTTTACAATCAGCTCATGTGGTCATGTCTTCCCTCTAGAAACGCTGTTCGTCTCCATGCATGTCCATCTACTACGTGTGAATGACCCATCCTTCCGCTTTGATATTCGCCATCCCAGCCCGAGCGCGAGAATGTCCACGCTGCAGAGTCTCTTCGCAACTCCCGTTCTCCCAACGCTCTTCGGCTCCTCCAAACAGCAGGCACAGGTATTCGGAAAGAACCCTTCCAAGGAACCAATGGACATCCGCGGGCGCCGACAGTTTTACCTACGAGTTACGCTACAGGCACTAGGCTACATGTGCGCAAGTGTTTGAACCTTCCTATCCTTAGACCGCCCGCGCGGAACGCTGGCCAATGTATCAGCCCGTCGTGTGCATTGCATCCCGTCTAGGGCACAACGAGGGCTTCTAACCCCGATCCGCGGGTTCAAACGTTCAACGTTCAGCCTTGAGCAGCCCCGACGATACAGTAGCGCGCCGATGCTGTTCTCGACGAAGCTTGAGCATATGACTGTGCGAAATACCGTGGAACACAAGTATCTGGCAACCGGGTCGCGCACCGTCGACGACCTACCCACCCGAGGATGTCCCCTCCCACTTCGAAGAAGCACATGACGGCACCGCCGACCACACATTCACATAGCTCGAGAACTGGGCACCACAGGGACGACATGAAGGCGTGCCGACGCACCGGCAAGGCAATGGCTCCCCCCAACCCTCTGAACATTTGCGACGCATCCCCAAGCTCCATGTCATGCTGCGCGATCGGCGCATTCCGCTGTCCAAACGTTCAAGGCCTCGAGTTCGCCCTTGAGTCGGGAACCACGCTGCGACTTTGTGGCGCGGCCAAGTCCCTGGCCGACTTCACGGAAGCATTCTCTTGCCCCTTCGCGCGTCTGACGTCACCACCAGAATATTCATACTGCACCGATTCCTGCGTGTAACCTTCGAGGGGGAGAACGAGACAAGCGGCCAGAGGAGGGTGGGGGAATGGGGGTGACACCAGGCGCGTTCAGTGTTTCCAGGTCTCCTCGAGTTGGGAACTTTTTGCTGTGGCTTCGTGGCGCGGCTGGCAGCCATTGCGCCGTCAACAACATGACTCGACGAAAGCACGCTCTTCTTGCCCGGGCTGTCCCTGGACGAGCGAGCGGCACAGGCTAGGAAGAACGACTGCAGGCACACATCGTCAGGCTGAGCGCCGTCAATCGGCAGCTTCGGCAAGCAGGGGCTGCGATGGCTCGATGAGTGGCGGACCTCAGGGAACATTGAATACACCTCGCGTGCACCTCTATAAATAATAGAGACGCATTTCATAAGCCCAATCCCAGACCCGCATCTTCATAGTTCTCGGGCGTTGCATCGTGCATTGAATCGAGTCCCTGTCCAATGCAACCGACTGCTCGTAAAAGTCTTTGAGTAATAATACACATGTGTTTAGCGAAACAGACAAGGGCAGCTGGACGCGAGAGAGACGGGAGAGACGCTCCTAGAGGACGGGGGAGACTTTGAGCAGCAGCTGCGGACCCTCGTGCTCCTTGCCAGCGACGACGGGCGTCGGAAAGCCGGCGGGAAAGCGCATGATCTTCGCCGTGTCGTCTGTGGGCTCGAGCCGGAAGTGCTCCACCAGCTCGACGATGACGGCGAGTGTCTCCACGATGCTGAAGGAAAAAAAAAACGGGTGAGGCCGGCCGTCCATGTGAGCACACAGCCGACGACGCACGAAAAGCGCCATCTGCGGGGCCAGCCCCGTGTCAGTTTGCACTCGCGCACAGTATAAATGAATAAAATAAAATTTTAATGACGTACCCAAGGCACCCGCGGACGCCGCCGGCGAAGGCCATGCTGGAGCCAGAGCAGCAAGGCTGAGGTGAGCACGGGCAGCGCGCACGCGCGGACTGGCACCTAAAACACACACGCACAGGTTGGCATAGAGCCCGAGTTTGGACTGCCTCTCGAGCGTCCCATCCACGAAGCGCATCGGGTTCCACACGTCTGCGTCTTCGCCCCACACCTCAGGCAGGCTGCGCGCGAGGGGGGAGGGGCAAACGCTCAGTAAAACCCAGCGCTTTCTGTCGGAACGCTGCTCACGCACCGCTGGTACGCGCAGACCGAGAAGAGGATCTGCTGGCCGGCGGCGACGGGGACCTCCGTGACGTACCTGCCCGACGCCGTCCGGACCGGCTGCGCGAGGGGGATCACGTCGTCGGCCGCCGTGGCGCGGAACACGTGGTACAGCGGCGGGTGGAACCGCAGCGTTTCCTGTCATCATTGTAATTTTTATCGGGTCATTCTCTGTACCGGCGTGGTGACGACACCTCACAAGACTAGGAAAACCGTACCTTCAAGCAGCTGGAGACGAGAGGCATGCCCTCGAGGTCCTCGACGCTGAAGTCCTGTGCGCCATGCGCGCGCAGCCGGCCGCGCGTCACGCGGATCTCCTCGCGCATCTTGGCCTGGTAGTCTGGGTGCCGCGCGAGCTCGTACGCGACCCAGGTCAGCGTGCTCACCGTCGTGACGTGCCCGGCGAGTATGAGCGTCGCCATCTGCGCGACGAGCTCCTCGTCGCTCAGACGGGCACGAGGGTCCTCGGACACGTTCGCCAGGACTGTGTGTGGTGCGGCTCAGTGAGACGGGTTGCTGTGGCAGAATCGAGCCGCTGCATGTGCACGTACGTACCGAGCACGCTGAGGATGTCGCGGTTCGCCTTGGACTCGGCCAAGAGCGCCTCGCGCTTCTCGGCGATGAGCTGCCGAGAGACTCTGTCGACGATCTGCCTGCACCTGTGGAAGCGCTTGTGCTCCCTCGTCGGGATGTGGCGCATGAGCTGGAGGACAGGTTCGGGGACCATGTACCACGTCCTCTTGAGCAGCAAATCTAGCTTCGATGGACGGAGGCGGCCGCCGTTGCTACAAAAAACAAAATCGTCCAGCAAAACCGTATGCGCTCCACTCATGGAAGCGTGGTGAACTTACAACATGTTGGCGATCGCGCTGCTCACTTCGTTTTCCTTGTTATCGATGGCGCCGAAATTGTAATCGAAAGCGGCTACGCAAATTCGACGTCAGTACGCACAGTAGAAAGTTGCCCATAGCCCATGCAGACTTTCGCCAATAATATCAAGCGTCACTCGGTTGAACCATTTGTCGACTGCGCACACCATACCGTCGCCGGTGGAGCCGTTGGACTGCAGCTCGTCTTTCCATTTCTGTGACAGCTGTATGCGATCACTATTAGTTGCCGCGAAGAAAAGAAGAAGAAAAGGCCACAGGCGAAGGGACAAACTTTCGCAGCTCCCGCACGGAAGAACGGCAGGAATGAGCGGATCTGGGCATTGCTGAAAGCAGGGCCAATAATTTTGCGCTGTCGCTCGTGGATAGAGCCTGGAGACGATGTAATGAGGCCATAGGAGGGTGTGCATCGGCAGTACACATACCGGAAGCCCATACAAGTCCCTTACCCGTCATCTTAAGAAAGAGCTCGGTCGTTTCCACTCGTTTGATGTAAACTTCGTCTGCCTTGTGGACGCAGTGATGAAGCGCCTGGGTATAAAGCTGGGTGTTCGAATGGGTGAAGCTGCGAAGCACTGCGATGACCTGCCTTAGGATCCGCTATGACGAGGACCTCCATCTAGGAGAATACAACTTGTGAGAGAGTGACCGTGCTCGGCCGGTGGTGGCTCACCCCCAATGGACCTTGCATCCTCCAGACCCTGCCGTACTGCTTGACGAACTGGAAGTCCATGTCGCCCACATTCTTCTGATAGGCGAAATCCTTCATATTTCCTGCGGAAAAGCATGGGTACGCGCATCTCAGGTAGCGGCCAGAAGAACATTACCATACAGCCAGGATGCCTTGGGGCCAGAAACGTAGCCGATGGAAAGACGCGAGACGTGCCTGCGCCATAGCACGAGCGCAGCCGCGAGCGCTCCCAGGAGGAGGAGGGTTGACTGGTCCACTTGGAACATGGTCGCGGCAGAGGAGGCTAGTGCACGCGAGCTGCAACTGAGCTGCAGCGTATTATCAATATTGTCCCTCACTGGGCGCTATCGGGGTTCGGGGGGCGATAAGGACCAACCGGGGAGAATGCGTTTCAACAGGTTTCAACTGACCGCGAAGCTGCATGCTTTAGCTGTTGTTTCTCGCCATTCCGATGATAAGAAATGACAGAGAGATGGGGGACATGAGCTGTTTGATGTGTCCCCATTTCTCCCCCCTCCTGCGACGTCGAGCGGCATGGCTTCGCCTTCTCTGGACGAGTGCGATGTCACCTTCGCGGGTGGTAAGTTTTTGGCCACGACAGTTGCATTTGAGACTCCAGGGACAGGTCGGCCGCAGCAAGTCGCCCTGCGGGCGCGCCTCCGCTAGTGCTGGCCGCATACGAGACAGCGCCGTTTACGTCTTGGTTATCGAGGCAGACCCTCACGTCGGGGAAGTCAGCCTGCCAAATGTCTTAGTCACCTTCGCCCCGACAACCTCATCTGGAAGGCCCTTCGTGCGCCTGACGCACGAACCAAGCGCACCGTTGCACCGACTCTGGCGTGGAGTTTTGCAAGGGACAAGACAACAGGCGACAGGAGGGGGCGACACGAGCCCTGGGGTATCAGGATCGCCGCTGGCCCATACAAAGCCAACAAACACATCACCGGACACGGCGAATAGACTCCAACTCGGACGTAGTGTTGGTAAACGAAGACGAGAGCTTCGCCTTCGCTTATCCACACCATGTACAAATCCTACTACGAGCACACTGTCGAGACGGTCGCCAGTTTCGCACCGGCTATCTATGTCGTCGACTATGACCCCGGAGTAGTTTGTCGTATGCAGCAACTAGAAGCTTCTCACGGTTTCTGGGGAATCTTTAATCGCCTGAAAAAAACCGAAGGCAAAACTCGGTTTTCCGCCAGTTTTACTGCGCCCCAGACCATTTTGGCTGGTTTTGCACCAGTTTCTCCTCAGTTTGCATCGGCGTAGAATCGAGGAATAACTGGGCCTTGTTTAGCTGCTTTTGCCTGAGTTTTCTCAAGAAAAAAACTGCGCTTACCACCCTGTGCCATCCATTCGGCGGGAAGCGGGGCTGTGGGATCTTTTGCTTCATTACAAGGAAGAGACGGCACCCACGCTCGAAGATGTCAAATAGCCCCGGGACGTGGGCATCGACGGCCAGCGCTTCGTGTCCACATTCGTGGCAAACAAGTAGACAAGTCTATTATCGCAATGTATAATATAATATCATATGGTTGTATCATAACCAGCCCCAACAATTACGGCTGTGTGGTATACTAAGCATCCGCTTCTGTTGCGCATTCGATATCCTAGGCTCCAGACCACGCTTATTACGTCCGGAGCCCTCTATCATATGCACCTGTTCGCAACACGGCGTCAGTCTAAACTTTCTCACACTCGAGACGACAGACACGCACCCGCAGCAGAGTATCTCACCGATGCACGCGAGGGCGCCGAGTATCACAGCGAATATCGCTGTAGTGGTAATGAGGATGAGGGTGGTGGGGAACAAAGCTCGTCAGCCTCCGAAGGCGAGAAAGGAAGGGGGGACGCACCGCCAAAGACACACTCGATGGCGCCCGCGATGATCTCGAAGACGGCGAGGATCGCGCCACCGATGCACTCGAAGATGCCGACGATGGCGGATATAATGATTCTGCGCACAAATGAGTCTTCTTCTTTGAGTCCTGTGCAGATGAGAGGCGGCAGCGTACCCCATGTTAGAGCACTAGTGTTTTCGTGACGTTTTTTTCGTGAAAAGGGGGTCGTTACCAGGCGAAAAGGGAGAAGATAAGATTATGCGCCAGGCAGGCACGCATTGGAGCCTCTTAAGTATGCATACCTACGAGCGTGTGACCCTCAGTGGGATCCACATCGCGCGTGCGGGGCAGGGCGGAGACACAACGGTGGAGTCTGGAGGGATGGGCGGAGCATGCGCAGCCTTGGACCTATTCTTGGGCGTGGTAGTCTTGGAGCTTGAGAATCAACAAGTCCTATGCGCGGTGCTCGCGAGTACCATTCTCGAGCACGGCGCACAGGGCAGGTTGGCGTCGACGGGGTTGCGGTCGTGGTGGTGGGTTCCAAGGACCAAGGCGCTCTACCAACTTCCGCCGGCCTTCCGCAATTAGGTAAAATGATCTGATGTCGCCACAATGCCGAATCGTCCCGCGAGCCGTGTCTTTTGCTGGCAAGTCGCGACGCGGAAGAAGTCCACATTATTTTCATGCGTTCTTGGCTTATGGCAGGAGCGTCAAAAGCAGTGCACTTGTCTGAGCTACTCCTGATTCTCCAGGTACGTCATTTTTTCGGTGCATTTCCAAGTGCTGAGTTCAAATGGAGGGAATAGTATTGTGGTTTACTTGTTAGACGAAAGACTTTGAAATAGATTTGAAAAAGCCAGCGGCTCAATGTTCCTCGATGGCTCGGACAAAGTCCGGTGAACCTGATAATGACATGCGAGTAGTCCTTTAACTAATGCTGTTTCTTTTATTTTTCCGGAGCTCTGTATCGGCTAAAGGCTTTGTGGCATATCCGCAAGTATGCGAGGCATCCTCAGTCCTTTATTCGTCCCCTGATTCATCTTCTCACGTATCATGGCATTAGATCAACTATCAATTCAACCACAGCTACTTCAGCTATTCTCAAGATGTCAATCCGGCGCCGAGATTCCCAGCTGCTGGACCGGCCGCAGTCCAACCTATCTCTGGTACCGCCTACTATCTGCCCTGCCCAAAATCGCCAGACATTAGCGCACTCTGTTGAAATGCCTGCGTGTCCGCTCGGAGATTTATGGTGGATAGATAGCCATGGTTCAATGTCTCGGCACAGGGGACGATCGGCCGAGGTAC